>NC_077229.1:29104265-29410900 GCF_027887165.1 Monodelphis domestica
CTGGCTCTGCCCATTGGACTGGACCATCCGGGCCTGCCTTCCGCCCCACACGAGGATGACCTCAAATTCAAAAAGAAACGAGGCCGGAAAACTGCCCAGAAAGTTCTCTGCAGGTACTCATCGACTTAGAAGAGCCCGTATTAACGCTCCGCGACTGGCCAAATCCCATCACCCCGTTTGCCTCAGTTTGGTGGGTTTTAAAATTAATAATCAATAATGAAATATTATATTTTATAAAGTTTTATTAATAATAACTAAAACGAAAGAACTGCCTGACTTCAGCCGGTTGCAAGTTCAAGAGAGGATGAGGGAGGAGTTACGGCCACTTAAATACAATCACACAAAATGCAGGGATGCAGGAAAAGGGAATTTTGGGAAATTCCAAGGGACTTCTGGGGGACAAAGTCCAAAGGCTCACAATCTCCATTTATACAGTTTCCTTATCTGTCAAATGAGCTAGATTTAAAAAAATGGCAAACCAGTCCAGCGTCTTTGCCAAGAAAACTCCAAGTAGGGTCATGAAGAGCCAGACGTGACTGACCAACGTGATTCACAGGGCTTCTCCCTCTTTCTGGGGCCAAAAACTGGTCCTAGTTTGGCTCTTTTCTACAAGAGCCTTTCAGATGCACCCCTGCCGCGTCCTGCCCATTTCTCCTTCCGATAGGATGGGGACCCCAATTCATTCATTCAGTCAGTCAATAGTGATGGTCACAGTCTGCAATAGAAGGTCCTAGAGAATTGCCTCGGGGAACAGAGGAAATCCAGGGCTTGTCCAGCCCGTCATCCTCTCCTAGTAAGTGCTTAGAAAATGCTCCTTGAATGAATGAATGAATGAATGAATGGCACAGAAGATCCCAGAAGGAACCTCAAAGAGGGAGGATATCTTCAGAAGACTCTTCCCTCTCCTGGCTGGGTATTTCTTGGGGAGATGTGGATAAGGGCTCATCCAACCACCTGAGGATTTACCCTGCCTGCTTGGAAGAGGCACCCCACCCTGGCCATCAATATTGTCTTAAAGAGTTCAGTTCTGGCAACGCTGGGGCCAGGGCCGTGCGACAGGCAATTGGCCCTGGAATCAGCTTTGAAAGACCATTTTAGGGGTAGGTGGGGGAGAGGCATTGGACCTTGGAGGGACCCTCGTGTCCATGAGCGTGGCAATGTATTCCCGTGGGAAGCTGGTGTGGGAGTGGGGGTTAGGAGAAAGGAAGGCTGGAGGCAGCTTAAGGAGAGCCACTTGTTCAATTCCCTGCAAAGGCTACCACAAATGAGCTCCATTTGTCTCATTCTCTAAAATCTTCCAGACTGAATAAAGTCAGAGTGAAAACGGTCATCATTAACCCTAAAAATGTGTCCTAGCTTCTTCCCCTGCTCCCCCAGGGCTGGTTGTTAAACATTTCCCAGGAGCCCAGAGGAGGGGGTACAGTGGAGCACGGCAGTCCCATGGGGTAGGGGGAGGAATTTAAGCTAATAGCTCCCTAGTTCCACAGATCTTTCTGGCACACTCCTTGTTTCTGCCTTAAAGAAGAGGAGCATGCCCGAAGCCCAGGCCCTGGACGATGCCCCAATGGCCTCTCCTTAGGTAGGGCTCCAGGAACAGAGGGAAGCAACTGTGGAAGCCCCTGGGCCGGGGTGTCTCCCCCCTCTTCTTTCCCTCCTGTCCCTCCTTTGGCAGGGGATTTGGCCCGGCTCAGGTTGCCTTCACAAATTCCCCTGCAGCTGCTGGCTCTGTCCCCCTGGGCAGGGGAAGGCTTTATAGCAGCAGCTGCACCATATAAAATAAAACGGCCCCTAGTAAACGGGTTCCTGCTGTCGCCACCGGATACTGGCTTCAATGGCTGGGTCAGGCTGTGGAGATGGCAGGGGATGGCCTGGAGGGCAAGTCAGGGATGCTGCCTGGACCCTCCCTGGACAACACAGCGAGGCAGTGCCAGACAAAGAGGCTCCAAGCCCAGGGAGTGAATCCTGCCTTTGCCCGCCTCTAATGTGGATTATTTAGAGGAGCTTGCAAGTCCCTTTACCTCCCTGGGCCTCAGTTTACCCATATGTAAAATGAGGGGGTTGGACTAGATGGCCTTCTAGCCCTCCATCTGTAAGCTTGTGGGGTGAGAGGGTTCAAATCCTGCTCCAAGTATTGGTTGTGATTTTAGGGAAGTAAATTCAATCCCCTGGGCCTCAGTTTCCTCATCTGTAAAATGAGGGGTTTGGAATCGAGGGTCCCTCTTCATGCCTTTTCCAGCTCTAGAGTTGTGATGCTGTTGGTAACCTCTGTGTCCCTGGATGAGGCCCTGCCTCTTCCCCGGACTCCGTTACCTTCTCTGTCAAAGGACGGGGCTGAGCTCTCAGGTGCCTTTCACCTCTATCTTCTGAGAGGAAAAGCAGGTGGAGGGAGATGTCAGTGCCCAGGGATGCCCTGGTTCTGTGCTCCCCGCTTCTATCTGAGGATCTGCCCAGGTCAAGGGGCAGCAGGGCACAGGGGGTTCCTGGTGGTGATTGTTACTCTTGTTCAGTTGTACCCCATGTTGAGTTGGCAGCAATCCTGAAGTGTTTGGCCATTTCCTTCTCCAGTTCATTTTACAGATGAGGAAACTGAGGCAGTTAGGGCGAAATGATTTGTCCAGGGTCACATAGTCACATAGTCACAAATGAGGCCACATTTGAACCCAGGACCTCCCATCTCTGCGCCTGGCTTTCAATTCACTAAGCCACCCAGCTGCCCCCTTGACTTTTTTGACTTTTTAAAACCCTTCCCTTCTGTCCTGGGAATGACAACTCTAAGACAGAAGGGCAAGGGCTAGGCAAACGGGGCGAAGTGACTTTCCCATGGTTACAGCACCAAGAAGTGATTGAGGCTGGACTGGAACCCAGGACCTCCCCACTCCAGTCCTGGTGCTCTATCCACCAGACCACCTACCTCTCCTCCATGAATTTGTTTTTAAATTATATTTCTGTATTTCAATAGAATTGGTTTCCTTTATAACCTTTTGTATTTTAAGTGCTTAAAAACACAATTCTGAGAACTGAACCCTCTCAACCCACTGACCCACCGTGCTGCCTGCTTTGAGCTGAGCCTTGAAGGAAGCTAGAGATTTGGGGAAGAAAGGGTGAGGAAGGAGGGCATTTGAGGTATGAGGGATGGCCGTGGCAAAGGCATGGAGGCAGGAGATAGAGAGCTGTGTGTGAGGAAACAAGAAGGACCATTTTGCCTGGACCACTGAGTACAATAAAGGTAATAAATGGGACAGGTTGTAAAAAGCTTTCAAAGCCAAAGAAAAGAGTTTCTATTTTATCCTAAAATCTGGATAACGCTGAGGTTATGAACTAAAAGGATAATGGCACCCTATACAGTCATAGGAAATCTGGAAAAGGACAGAAAGAAAATGAGTTCTTTTTTTTTCTTAAGGCTGATCTCAAAGGTCCCTTTTAGTTCTAAATCCTATAATCCTATGATCATAAAATAATTCTGAATGAACAGCCTGGGTTTTGACCTATTTGCTGAGACAGAGATTAAGGAGAGGAGAAATTTGGAATAACAAGGAAAGCTGGACTGAAGGAACAGGGCGGTAGATGCATAACTAGGGTAGGGCGACTGGGGCTTTGTCCTGTGGAGACAAATTTACAAGGTGCAGACAGCATTTATAATCCTTTAGGAGCAAAGAAAATGCAGGGTGAAGCCCGAAGTGACTCAAAAAGGCCCTTCCTGTTTGTTTCCGGCCTTCTGAAAAACATCCTCATTTTTGTGAGATAGCGGCACGTCTGGCCTCAGAGGGAAGAAGCTCCAGCTGGGGCGGAGAAGAGAGGGTCAGGACTGGGTGGGACAAAGCTCAGGGGATGTCAGAGGGGGAAAGGAATGGAGAATCTCGAGGGTCAGAGTTGGGGGGCTCTCAGAGCAAAGGTCAGCCCTCGTCCAGCCCATGAATTTGTATGTGTTTTTTTTTTAATCTTTTGGCCATGATATCTTCATATAATTTGCTTCCTTTGGAATCCTGTGTATTTCGTCTCATGCGCTTAAAGAGCTGGTTCTGATCAGGTTAAAAGGGTCCACGACATAAGCGTGGTTAATAAGCAGAATTAATAGAGCGTAACGTAACAATGTGATAGAAAATAACCTGATGTTATACCATATAACAAAAGCGTGTGATCTAAAACACAGCACGGCATAACAGTAGGGCGTATCAGCACACTATAATATATAACAATACCCGTCACACACTATGTAAATATTTAATGAGTGACCACAGGGACATACCGTAACTCCCTTCTGTGCTAACTCCCCGAGAAGGGGAAGTGCTTGGCCTGGAGGATCAATATTATGTAGCAGTTCCAAGACAGAAGAATGGGTAACAATGGAGGGTAGGTGACCTGCCCAGGGTCACACAGCCAGGCAGGGTCTGGTCTCTGGGCCGCTGTGTGGCCGATGCTACTTCGGGGGCCTTTTTTCCCAACATGGCTGAGCAGCGCGGGGTCTCGGCCCTGCGCAGTCAGCAGAGTTCCTGCTCTAATCCCAGGAGAGCCACCCTGGGTGGCAGGGCCTCCTTTTTGCTGAGGTAGGATTGGGCGCCCGGGGGGGGGGGCAGAGGGGCCTTGTTGGGGGTGGGCAGGGAGGGCTGGCAGCGGGCCCACAAATACCGGTGACTCAGCCTTTGGCCCTCAGCAAAGCGGTTAGCTCAGCAGGATGGAGCTCCAGCATCCTCTCCTGGGGTCAGGGCACGTCTGGCTCCCTGGTGTCCCCCTCCCAAGGCCCTGACCTGGGGCCGGGGGCTGAAAGGGAGCCCCTGGGCCACTCTGGGGGCTTCACGAATTTGGATGAGAGGGAAGAAGCTGCATCGCCTCTCAGTGAAATCTGGCCATTCTTTTCAGCCGTCTGAAAACGGGATTCTGAGAAGGGGCCGAGGGGGCCAGGACACCAGGATGCTTAAAAACCTCTAGACTAGAGGCAAAATTAAGCTGAGGGGCTCAGAGGATGGAGAGCCAGGACTAGAGACCCAGGGAGGTCCTGGGTTCAAATCTGGCCTCAGACACTTCCCAGCGGTATGACCCCGGGCAAGTCACTTAATCCTGTTTGCCTCAGTCTCCTCATCTGTAAAATGAGCTTGAGAAGAAAATGACAGTATCTCTGTTAAAAAAAAAATCCAAATGGGATCAAGAAGCATCAGACATCGGGGCAGCTAAGTAGCTCAGTCAATTGAGAGCCAGGCCCAGAGATGGGAGGTCCTGGGTTCAGATCTGACCTTAGACACTTCCCAGATGTGTGACCCTGGGCAAGTCACCTCACCCCCATTGCCTAGCACTGACCACTATGGATTCTAGGATGGAAGGGCAGGGTTTGAAACAACAACAACAAAAACCCTAATCTGTCTCCCCTAATTACTCCGGGATTCGATTTAGAACCAAAAGGGCCCTTTAGCACCGAGAGTCCAACCCTCTCATTTTATGAATAAGGAAACTGAAGTCCAGAAAAGTGGCAGTTCAAGGAAACTGAGGCAGGATTCAAATCAAGGTTTTTGTGACTCCAGGACTAGTGTGTTCCAGCCTTCCCTTTTCTGGCACAGTTTCCTTCTATATAAAACGAGGGGGTTGGAATGCTTTCTGAGGTCTCCCTCAGATTGGACATTTTATGATATGGTTTCTAGACTTTCTAAAAATGAATTTGACTTGGTTTCCTCCTCTATAAAACATGGATCATGAGATGGCAGCTCAGTGGCTCAGGGGACAGAGAGTCAGGCCTACAGACAGGAGGTTCTGGGTTCCAATCTGCCCTCAGACACTTCCTAGCTGTGTGGCCTTAGGCAAGTCACTTCACCCCCATTGCCTAGCCCTTACCTCTCTTCTGCCTTGGAGCCAATACATAGTATTGATTCTAAAATGGAAGGTAAGGGTTTACAAAAAATAATAAGCATATTTATTACATATGTAATATTACATATTATATAATTAATATATTACATATGTTAATTACATAGATTGACACAATCAATATAATTGGTTGCACTAATTAATACAATTAACTAAACTGATGAACATGAGTACAATCAACTATATTAATTAATATAATAATGCACTTCATTGCATGATTATATATTATATATACTTAAATACATATCTGATTAGTATAATCATATTGACGTGTTAATTATTGCATGCTGTTTGGTAACTATTATTTATTAAATATTTTAAATTGAATATTTGGGATAATTTAGTAAGTAAATGTTAATCATTGATAGTTAACCAATAGAACTAGTTACATTGATCAACATAATCAATCTGATTAATTGCACTAATTAGCCCAATTAAGTGCACTGACCAACACAATAAATATAACTGGCTACAATATAATACAATGAATTGCATCACCAGTGATGTACATTGATCACATTGGTGTTAATTAGTGCATGCTGTTTTGTAATTGTTATTTAGTTATTAAATATTTTTAATTGGAGCATTTATTACAATTTAATAATTAAATGTGGATCATTAACTAATAGAATTAGATTGATCTATATAATTAATACGATTGATTGCATGAATCCAACTAACTACACATTAACATACTATAATCTACTCCATTAATATAATAATATAGTTATTAACAAGATACAATTCATCACAGTGATGTTAATTATTGCATGTTGCTTGATTATTTAACTATTATTTAACTACTAGATATTTTATGTATTTAATTTAACTATTAGATATTTTAAAATGGAACGTGAGTTATTACTTTAATAACTAACGCTAATTAATAATTGTCAGTTAACCTCCATTTTACAGAATAGAAAACTGAGGCCTAAAGTGATTTGCCTTATGGTGGATTGCCAGTGGGGAACACTGCTGGCCCTTCACATCGAGATCTCTGGCCTCTCAGGCTGATGACTTTCCTGGGTACTGCCAATGGCCCGGCCCATTTCCCCAGGGAGAGCAGGCAGTTGGTTTAAGCTTCTACCCCTCCCAGGAGATTTCTGTTTTTGCAAGGAATCTTGGATATTGCATTGGATATTGCCCTGATTCGAAGGAACGAATCTTGATGTGTGAGATTTCAGGCCCCGTGAGAGGCAGCAGGGGGAGATCTCTGGGGATGAAGGCCGCCCAATGAGATATTTGTAAAGTGCTTTAGAAGGTGCCTGGAAAATAGGCCTTACTAGTGCTTGCTCCCTTTCTTCTCCTTCCTTCTAGTCACCATGCATGGGGTGGTCACTCTCCTGAAGTGGAATAATGGCCCTCTTTCCCCCCAGGAAATGGGAGAGGCCCAGGAGAGGTCTTGGTTGGGAGAACTGTCTAGGCATCATGGCACTGTGTTTTGTAAAAGTTAAAATTAAATCTCAATAATAAACATATTATATTTAAGAGATTTATTAATGATCATTAGAAATCAAGGAATAAAGAAGATACAAAATGAAGACCACATGCCCATGGCCGATCAGCCAGTTCAAATGCCCGCCCTTACCACCACCAAGCTCGGGACAGGAAGTAAAAAGATGGGACCCTTAACATCCTTGCCTAATATCCCCTATCTATAGGAAGTACATAACAACAGGAAGTCAGTGGGCTCCTGGGAAATGTAGTTCTTTTTTTTTTTTAAGGATAACATTTTCAATGATACAGTTTGGAGTGAGAGGACTGGCGCTGGCATGATCTCCTCCTTCCTAAGGGCCTCAGGATCCTGGCTCAATGGAGCAGGTTAGATGAGAGGACTGCACTGCTCCCTTCCAGGCCTAGATCTAGATCGAGGGCCAAAGAAGGCATGGATGGCTGTAGTGGAGCTGTGCCTTTGAGGCGAAGTCCTCAAAATGGAATGACTTGCTCAGGGCCACCCAGCTGGGAAGCTTCAAGGACAGGATTTGAATTTGGTTCTTCCTTCCACTAGGTTTGAATTCTAGCCACTCTTTGGAGTTCGGAGCTTAGGGCTGAAGTGGGACCTCAGTTTCCCACTCTGTAAAAGGAGGAGATTGCTCCAGATGGTTTCTGGGCTCTAAAGGCTGCCTTGGCCGTTTGCTTTAGGACCACCTGGATCTCTTTCCCTTCTTTCCTTGCCTGGAAAAGGGACGTTCCTTTCCCACTCGCTTCCTAGCCTTCTGTCAACAGGGTCAGGAGGTATCTCAGCGTTGGCACTGGGGCCTACCAGGCCCTTTGGGAGCCATGTCCTGGCCAGGGGGAGGTGAATCATTCTCTTGAAGCCTTGAAGGCCAGTGTGAGCACAGACAGGAGGCAAGGGGCTGAGGGGCTGCTGAAATGGGGATGGGGGGAGGAGAAGGGGGAGAATTGGCTCACCATGCAGAGAGAGGGCAGTGAGCAGGGGTGGGAAGGGAAGAGGCTGACCAGCGGCCAGAGTTGGGTATAACCCAGAAGGCCCTTTCCGCTAGACATAGAAAGAATGTCTCATATCCATGCCCAGAGCCTGGCTACTTTCTCCTCTTTGCCTCCGTGTGAGCCCATGGGAAGCACCTATCAGATGCCTGTCGTGTGCCAGGCGCTCATGCCCACAAGGAGCATCCTCCGGGTCCCTGAGTGGGGGTGGGGGTGCCTGGAGGGGAGGATTATCTCAAAGGCTCCATCTGGTTTCATAGCTTATCTTTTGCAGAGAACAAGTGCTCTCCCTCCTGGGATATTTGACATGGTCCCAGACGCGCTGGAAACCTAAACGGCTTGGGGCCCACAGGGATTCCTGGGCCATGGAAAAACGTCCAGGCTTGGCTGAAGTCACCCTGAAACGCGGAGTGAGCTCAGCCAAAGACCACAGAAACTCCACAGTCACGGGATTCCTCAGGTGGAAGACAACAGCTCTGACCCAATCCATACAGGAAATCACACCACCGAAACATGGCAGCAAAACGGGCAATCAGCCCTGGCTGGAAGAGCCTTGATGGCTACTTTTGGACAGCTCTGGCTGTTGGGAAATTAAAACCACCTCCATCTTAGAACCGATTCTAAGGCAGAAGAGCGGTCAGGGCTAGGGAGTGTCTGAGGGCAGATTGGAACCCAGAACCTGCCGCCTCGTTGTCCCCAGGAAACTTTTCCTGACGTATTACCTACCATTTTTTCTAGCTGAACTTGTGTAAAATGATTCATTTCAGCAGCACAGCTCAAGCCCCGCACGGGGCAGTATGGGGAGGCCAGGGCTGGGCTTGGAAGCCCCGAGGCCTCCTGGTTGGGCCAGCCTGGGCACAGCTAATCCCAGACTTCCCAAGACTCCAGAGGACCCAGAAGTGACTCTTTGTTTTGGTCCAAATGGTTATCTGTAGAACATTCCTCCTGGGGCTTGGACAGACCCAAGGGCGATCACTGGGAGAAATCTCTTTTCAGAGGCCGTTCATATCGTCATGATGATTAATAACAACAATATTAGTGGAATGAGGCCTTGAATGTCCGCTCCTCTGATTCCAAGGCCAAGAGCCAGCCTTGGGCAGAAAGCAGACCCCACATCTCTGCCTTCTCTCCCAGTCCAGGCCTCCCTCCGCGGCCCATCTTCTGCTTAAGAGAGGGGCGCCCCCAAGTGGCTAGAACAGGCCAGCTCGCCCAGATGGTCACGTGATCTCCACCTGCCTTCAGCCAGGCCCAACCCGGCCCTCTTCCTCCCTCCCCGGCCCCAGATTCCACATCAGAAAGTCCTAGAGGGCGTCTGTGGCCCTCCCCAAGGGTCCAAGCTGTGCTCCTTCTGAATCCGCCCCCCAAGCCAGGAAGGAGTGTGACCAAGGCTCTCTGTTCCCCTGGAGGAGGGGGCGGCCTTATACACACCCCTCCATCTGTTAGAAAAAACACCCCATTTTGGAAGCAGATCCAATGTCGAGGCTGCTAGGGAGGGAGTCGGCATCCTTCCCGCCTTCCTTTCTTCCTAACCCCTGGCCTTCTGTCAGCATAAATTCTATGATGAGTGGCGAGGATGAGGCAGCTGCGGCTAAGTGACATGCCCAGGGTCACCATGCTAGGACTTGGGAGTCTTGAAGGGGGATGTGTGAACCTTCTCCCTGAGCTCCTGGGAGTGAAAACTTCATGTGGTCTAGTCTGAAAAGCTTCTGGGAGATGTCCTGAGGAATCTTTTAAGGGGGGGGTACTGCCATGCCTTTGGGGGGCTGCTTGGACCGTCCTCGGGAGCATTTCAAGATGGCGCACTAAGAAGAAACCTCATCAATCCCACTGCATCTCCCTGTTATGTGTGTGCTAGAGACTGGGCTGCCAGAAGCTGGGAATACAACAGCAAAAAGGGAGAGTTCTTGTCTTCTCAAGGGGTACCCCCTGCCCCTGCCCCGTGAATACATCCAGGCAACAGTGCCTTTACAGGAGTGAGTGAATAACCCAAGACACAGAGCTGACCGAGGACGGATGAATTCTTATAGGAGTTTTATTATGTCATATATTTATATATATATATGTATATATAAGATCTGCTTTATGTACAATAATTGGTTCTCTCAAATAGTTATACTAAGGCAATCTCTAACAATTAACTTTTTTCCCCATACCCGACTCAGGTGAAATTAAGTGCCACTCAATGAAATTCACCCTTCAGATGAAAGGCATGTTGGGGTTCCATCATTTGTTTGCATTTTGGGAACAGACAAGGCAATACAGGTCACACAATTCACAATACACAGCTATGGCAGGCCTTGAGGGGGCGATGGTGCAGAAATAAGTCGGAAGATGGAACACGAGCTGTGCCTTTCCTGGATATTATTCAATGAGAGCTGCTATGAGAACAGGAGGACATTGTGTGTGATTATTACATAGATCTTTTATTGGGGTACAGGAGTCACCTAACCTTTGAGGTGAGATGGATTGCACTGGAAAGGAAGACTGGATGGCTTGGCCAGCCCACGAGGCACAGTGGAGCCTGGAGGGCACGAGTGGTCACTTCTCCTCAGGCTCCTCTTTTTTCGGGGGGTCCTGCTTCAGCTTGTAGTCGGCCAGGGCTGCCTTGATTGCATCTTCGGCAAGCACTAAAAAGGAAGAAAGAAAGGAAAGGAGGGAGGGAAGGAGGGAGGTAGGGAGGGGGGAGGGAGGAAAGGAAGGAAGGAAAGAAGGAAGGAAGGAAGGAAGGAAGGAAGGAAGAAAGGAAGGAAGGAAGGAAGGAAGGAAGGAAGGAAGGAAGGAAGGAAGGAAGGAAGGAAGGAAGGAAGGAAGGAAGGAAGGAAGGAAGGAAGGAAGGAAGGAAAGGAGGGAGGGAGGGAGGGAGGAAGGAAGAGAAGGAAGGAGGGAGGAAGGGAGAGGAGAGAGGGAGGAAGAAAAGGAAGGAAAGAAGGAAGAAAAGAAGGGAGGGAAGGAAGGAGGGAGGGAGGGAAGAAAAGAAAGGAGAAATAAGAGAGTTGAAGGGCAGCATTTCAGAAGCCTGGTCAAATGTATTGTAATTCAAGGCTTTGTACCTTATAAAATTACACAATGGCAGGAGGTCTGAAGGGATCAAATCACTAAGCAGAGACTTTAGCAGCTTCGTTACCAAGTTGGCCCCTTCTTAGTGTTCTTTTTTCACCTTGTAATTTCAAGTCTGGGTCAGTTTAGTAAAATCCCCATCAAGCCTTTGGGCCCAGTTCTGAGACCAAATTTTGCTGCTTTGACATGTAGTATCTGCCTTATTCATTCATCCGATAAACATGTATTAAGTGTTGGAGGGGCTGTGGAAAAATTAGGACACTAATACATTGCTGGTAGAACTGTGAACAGATACAAGCATTCTGGAAAGCAAGCCACAAAACTATGCATACAGCAATACTCCAACTGGGTCTGTACCCCAAAGAGATCAGATAGGGGAAATGGACCTACTTGCCCAAAAATAGTTTTAGCTGCTCTCTCTGTGGCGAAGAACTGTAAAGTGAGAGGGTCTCCGTCCGCTGGGGAGTGGATGAACAAGTTGTGGGATGTAGTTATAACGGAATACAAGAAATGAAGAAGAGGATGAGTTCAGAAACACTGGAAAGACTTCTCTGAACTGATGCAAAGTGGAATGAGCAGAACCAGGAGAGCAATGTACACATTAACAGAAATCTACAATGAGTGACTGGGCAGGGTTAAACCATTCTCAGCAAAACAAGGTTCCAAGAAAACCCCAGGGGACTCATGATGAAAAATGCCATCCATAGTCAGAGAAGAACTGTTGGAATCTAGTGCGGATTAAAGCCTGCCATCTTTTGCTTTATTTCCTTGGTGTTTTTTGTACGTGTGATATGTGTCTTCAGGAATGACATGGGCAATATGGAGATATGTACCGCATGGAAGCGCCGGTAAAAATAGACCATTTGCAACCTCAGGGAGGTGGGGAGAGGGAGGGAAGGAGAGAAATCTAAATCCCAAAATGTCAGAAAACAATTGTAAAAACTGTTTCTATGTGTAATTGGGGGGAAAAAAAAGAAAAAGGAGTACATCACTGTGGGGCAGTTGGGTGGCCCACTGGGCAGAGTTAGGCCTACAGATGAGAGGTCCTGGGTTCAAATTTGGCTTTGATAATCCCCAGCTATGTGACCCTGGGAAAGTCATTTAACTCCACTGCCTAGCCTTACTGCTCTTCTGTCCTGGAACCAATATTCAAAATTGATTCTGAAATGGAAGGTAAGGGGTTGGGGGGAAAAAAAGTACATCATGGCTTTACTTCTCAGGCCAATGGGGGATAAAGTAAGATTTCAGCAAAGCCTGGGGCCAACTTCTCATTCTGGCTAGAGTGTGGACAAAGGGAAGCACTGGGGGCGAGATGACCATGCAGTTAATTAGGGGAAGTTAGAACTGGCTTAAGTCCAGACCCAAAGGGTGGTCCCCGCCAGTCAGTTTGAAGAGAGACCAATGGTAGAGTATCCTGGGGGCTGACCTGTCTGTGCTCCAGCGCTGTGAGAGATCTCAGTCTATTATTTCCCACTGATTCTGGAGAGTGTGCTTGTCACCTCTGGGGTGCGGGGAGGAAAACAAAGTCAGGACCCCCAAGACTGCCAAGATGAAACCAGCTGAGGTAGAATGTGATGGGGAAGCAGGTCACGTCCCACACTGGTTAAGAAGCCATTCCCAAGGCAGCTAGGTAACCGCACAGCAGATGGAGTGCCAGGCCTGGTGTCAGCAGGACCTGAATTCCAATCTAGCCTCAGACCCACTTCCTATTGCGTGAGCCTAGCCCTTGCAGCCCTTCTGTCTTGGACATGATACTAAGAAGGTCAGGCTTTAAAAAGAAGTTGTCGTTTTACAGACTACAGACTCCCATTGCGGGGCCCGTGGCCAGACGACGCATGTGACACGTCCCAGTCCCAGGATGCTACTGCAGTGCTGGGCTCGGTCCCAAAGGCTCTTAGGAAGTCAGGAAGCATTCAGAAGAAGACGAGTACCCTGGGAAAGGGCCTTGAGAACCGGCCCGGGAAGGGGCACTAGACATTTAGCCTGCAGGACAGAGGGGCACCACAGCTGATTTCAAGTATTTGGAAGAATGAAAAAAACTGGCTGGTGAATGAGAAGGCCTGGGCTTGAACCCTAGCCTTTAGCCTGAAGAACCTCATTCCTCACCTGTAAAAGGAGGGGGCTGACCGCTTGGCCTTTAAGGGCCCTTGCCGCTAGGACGATCCTGTGGAAGAGGGTTTGGACTTCAGCAAGTCTTCCGACTGCGAGACCTTCCCCAGAACTGGAGCTGAGCAGTTCTCTCCACAAGCTCCCCGACAAGTGACCGTCCATGTTCTGAACCCTCCTCTCCTCTCCCAAAGGGCCTCCCTCATCCCTTCCCACCCAGAGGACTGCAAAAGCGTCCGAACCAGTCACTTGGCCTCAATCCTCAACTCACTCCAGGTGGCCCTCCACGCGGCCTTCCTTAGGAGATGTGGCCCAATCGCTCCCCTACTCAATGAATTCCAGGCTCCCCATTGGCTCCAGGATTGACTAGAAACCCAGACTTTTAAAAGCCTTTTCAAGCTGGATTATTGCTAGACGTTACTCTCCTTTCTACACCTGGCGCCGCAGTCCCACTGGCCTTTCCTCTGCCCCTTGCACGGTCCCTCCATCCCCCGTTTCCTCACTCCACAGGGCCTTCTCCCCAGCTGGGTCTTCTGCCTGCCTGGCATGCTCTCCTCCTTCCCTCTGCCTCAGAGCCCCTCTTCCTACAGGATGCAGCTCAAATGCTACCTGCTACATGAAGCCTTTCTGGAGTCCCCGATCGCCAGCCCCTCCCAGAGTGCCCTGGGAGCCCTCCTTCTCTATCACACGTGCCTGGCCGCAGGGCAGGCGTGTGACCGATACTGAAGGCAGTCGGCTCCGTGGCTGGCGGGCCCTAATTGTGTGAGATTGTTTCTTTCTATCTACCTTCAACCGCCTTGTCTATCTCTTCATCCATGACGCTTTTTTCTTCCTCCAAGCCCAAGCCGGACCCGTCTACCTCCCCCTCCCCCGAGGGCTCTTCAAGCCCTGGCAAGGTGTCCTGCTCTGGGCTCTGGGGATGAGCATGTTGATCATAGGAAGCCAGGGCACGAATGGCCCAAGGGCCCCTCCAGATGTGTTGTCCCTGTGGAATGGGTGGCCCCCCTCACAGAAGGTCTCAGGCAGAGGCCAGTGGCTGAGAGAGAGGCCTCCCATTCTAATCTGAGCTGGATTAGATGGTTCCGGAGAGCCCTTATGACCCAATCTTGTTGACAATGGGTGCAGGGCATTGTGCCCTTCAGTCCCAGAAAGGTCTCTGACTCGCAGAGCCTGCGATCTAGAACCCAAACACAGACACCGCGACACCCAAATTAGATGCGCAGTGAGGTCCCGGGGCAGAAGGTCGTGGCCTCCGCCAGCTGCTAGGAAATGCCAAGGATTCTAAGTTGCCCACAGAGCAGTCACAGTGTTCTTGTGGCAGCCATGGCACAGAAGAGTTCACAGAAAGAACAGAGAAGAGGAGGATGTGGACTTAAGGCGAGCAGCTTCAGTGCTATCTGGTCCTGAGAAAAGGGTTTCATTCTTCAGAAGGCCTAGAGATTCCCTTTCTTTTCAAAGGCCCTTTCCATGATTACCAAGGCAGAAACCAGAACCGCAGCACGAAGGTGAAGAGCATGGGCTCCCTCCCTCCCAGAACCGCTCCTCTCTAAAGCAAGAGGAGGAAGGATGGAAGAAGCAGTGAATGTACTGCCCAAGATGAACTCCAAGGTGTGCAGACGTTCCTAAAAGCACCTCCTCTAAGGAGAGGGAGGGTAAGGGGAGGCAGCAGGAACATGGCCGGGCTCTCAGTCAACACCCCGAAGGGCATCTGGGCAAACCTGGCTTCAAAAAACAACCTGCAAGATCACTCACCAACTCAGGGAGCAGGAGGGTAAGTAGAGTCAGAAGAAGAGAGGGAAGGGGTGGCAAAGTGGCTCAGTGGATAGAGCCAGGCTTGGTAAAAGGAGGTCCTGGGCTCAAATCCGACCTCAGACACTTAGCTGTGTGACTCTGGGCAAGTCACTTGAACCCCACTGCCCAGCCCTTACTATTTAACTGATACACAGTATTGATTCTACAGCCACAGGAAAGGTTTAGAGAGAGAGAGAGAGAGAGAGAGAGAGAGAGAGAGAGAGAGAGAGAGAGAGAGAGAGAGAGAGAGAGAGAGAGAGAGGAGAGAGAGAATTTGGAACTCAAAACTTAGAAAAAAGAATATTTAAAAAATTGTTTTTACTTGTAATGGGGGGAAATATTATTTAAAAAACTGTTTTTACAAGTAATTAGGAAAAAATAAAGTATTCTTTTAAAAAGAAGTAAAGAGGAACAAACCCCTGCAAAACCAAGAGGGACAGATTCCCTGGAAACCTATGATCTCCCATTGAGTGAGCTGGTGGTAACTTTGTACTCAAGACTCCCAAGGTTCCCTGGGCCTGGCATTTCCTTCAAAGGAAACTGAGGAGGAACCTCTGCTCTTATATGTCCACCCCGCCAAGAATCCCGAGACTCTGGGACTCACCTCTCCACCCCCCGAAAAGCCTCTTTGTCCTCCTCTCCCATCTGACTACCCATTGAATCCCAGACACCGTAATGTCTCATGAGATGCAAGTTCGAGGCATTTCTGCCAGGCCATGACTTACTAGAGCAGTGAAGCTTAACAGGAGGGAGGCACAACTCCTTGGCAATGTCAGTATTTTTGATCGTTAAGGCTTCTTCAACCTGAGAGGCACAAAGGAAAAGATAGGAGCATAAGATTTGGCAAATGATTTGTCTTCTGTTACAGGCTATACAAGAAAAGGGAAGAAATAAGGATTACTTCTGCATGGGGTATTTTCTTTAATGGATACATTTTGCTTTTAAGTCAAATTCATTTTCAAACCTCCCCCTACCCTGCATGTGTGCACTGCATGCACCCACTCATACTCTCTCTCTTTCCCTCCCTCCCTCCTCCTCTCCTTCTTCCCCCTCCAATAAGAGCAGAGCCTTCAAGGGCAGCAGCCCCCTGGACAGCCCGTCACCGGCCTTACCGTTTTCCCTTTAACCCACTCAGTAGCCAGGGAACTTGAAGCAATGGCAGAGCCACAGCCAAATGTCTTGAATCTGGCATCCACAATCTTCCCTTTTTCATCCACTTGGATCTAGAAAGAGAAAGGGTCTTGGCTCCCTGCACCACCTCTCGGGCCGGGGTCCCTGGGACTCGTCTTGCTCTCTACTCCATTTAGACATTTCATGACAGACTTGATTTCATTTCCAAGTTATGTGTCAGAAACCATCTGCAAACACTGCCAGGCCTCTCCCAGCCCATTTCCATGCTACTCTCTAACCCTCTAGGGTGGTCTCCATAATGCAAAGAGGGTCAATCCTCCCCCTTACAAGGCTGGAACCCTTTGCAGTGGTTCAAGTTTCAGGTTAAGGCTTTTTCTTGGGTCCTGAGGACTGTTCAGAGGTTCCTGGCTGACTTGTTTCTGTATTCCAAGATAAGGGTGAAAACTCTGGCAGGCAGCCAGCTGGCCTCCTTCTCTCCACATGATGAGGGAACTGTTGACCAAGATGCACTCAAAAACAACCGAGTGAGAGGGTGCCCTCCAAGCCTGATCCTGCCCTTGTCCTAAGGGGAAGTGGCAGCCACCTGGCTCCTTGGAGCCCTGGCATGAGGCCACTGGCTATAAGGGGATGGCAAGACTCTGAGTGTTCATCCTCACCCATGACAGCTAAATTATCATTGACTGATTCACAAAATTCAACACCATCTCTGTTGAATACACCCAATAACAACTTTTAGGATAATAAAGTCAGCTTCAGAGGTCATCTATTTCAACACCTTCCTCTCCCCATTTGGGTCGTGTCTTATTCTGTGGCTAATTAACTTAAAGGGTCCTGGAACTTCATGAAAGCAGAATCCCAGCTAATAAGACCGGGAAAGAGTGGGATCAACTCCCTGTGACTTTTTCAAAAAGATGAAGCCCACCCTTACCTGTAATTTCATAACATCCCCACAAGCTGGTGCTCCAACCAATCCAGTGCCAACATTCTTGGATGTCTTGTCAAGGGACCCTACATTTCTGGGATTTTCATAATGATCAACTACCTGGAATGAGAGAATTACAAAATAAATCTAAATAAACTGTCTATAAAGAATTTCTTTCCATTAGGGTGAGGAGAAGGGACGAAGGCCTCCATGAAATAATGCTTATGACTTCTGGCCACAAAGCTAGCTCTCAGTGAGGCATTCCTTCCTCTTCCCCAACTCAGCAGCAATTTTTTTTTCTTTTATATCATTTATAGAGAGAACATCAAGATGGAAAAAATTTGGTTCATCCAGTTGGCTATTGGCTAACCTGAGGCCCAAAGATTCCATAGGATTCTTAGCACCTTCTGACATCCTTGCAGCCCAAGGGCACCTCTACCATTTGCACTTTTGTCCGATTCACCAGTCTTCATAGGGGCAGGGACCGGAAATTTAACTTCATTGGTCTAGGGAACTCCCAGGTGAGGAAATTCCCTCTATCAATGAAGGATGGCACCATTTCTGCAACTCAGTCTCAGAGAGCACTATCTAAACTGTGGGCCAAACTTAAATAGAAACAGGCCTGGGCCATAAAACAACTTAATTTAAAAATGTAATTATCATCAATTATATTAAATTTTTATTCATTTTCATAAATGGGCCACTAGAGAAGCTGAGGACATGTTTGACACCCCGAGTCTAAGGCTGAGAAGTTAGGTGACTTGTCCCTAAGGCTACTAGGTTGTCTAGCTCTCTTGGGTCTCCTAGTAAACAAGACACAGCCAACATGACGAGAAGGTGGGGAAGGTGGCTGGCACACTGAGGAGAGCTCTTTAGTGAAGATTTTAAGGAATAAAGGGATGTAAATCAAACAGAATCAGGAGGCAAGGGGAATACTGTGACATCACAGCCCCCCCCCCCCAAGGTGTAGAGAGTACCCACATAGGTAACATTATCAGTCCCCGGTAGAAAGAGGAATTGTTATGTCGGGTGCTTAAGCAAAAAAGCAGCACCAAAGCAGGAAGCTGGTCAAGGTCATTCCCAATCCACCTCAAAGGTCCACAAAACCGGAGGCATATGCAGTCAGGGCCTCCCGGAGAAGGTGCTAGCCCCATCAGCTGCACTGGCTCTAACAGGGGCCCACAAGATGTAACTGTAAAATACCGTCGCTGAAAACCCCCGCCGACAAGTATATGGCTCATTGTTGGGAGGCTTTCACCTGGACAAACTGCATGCAGTTATGGCAGCTGGGACATTTCTGGAATCTCCAAGTCATGAGGCAAAGAGGGAAGACCATGTCCTCCTCTGTCACGACTCATTTTAGACAAATCCCCATTGTCCAGTATAGGCCAATCTTTATGCTTCTAAATGAACTTGAACAATTTCCAGCTGTTCCCCGAGGCCTAACTCGGAGAGCCCAGAGCTTTGTCATCGCTGGGCTGTCTAGCAGTCTGAAGAGGAGATCCCAGTAAGTTTTGAGCAGTAACCATGCTGTGAGAGTAAAGGTAGCTTTGGTCCCTCCCGCATAGGTTATATTTGTTGTTAGAATTCCTCCTGTGGCCTGTGTCCCAGGCTGGTGATAGCCTTGACTGGGGAGCCAGCTCCAGGTCAACAAAATAACCTTGGGTAAGGGTGGGGGAATTATCTCCAGACTTGGGGGAAACAGGAAAACACAAAGTTATAGCTACCCGCTTCTTCTTAGGCAGGATAGGAGAGGCTGGCAAAGGCTCCAACAGGCCTGCTAAGCAGACTTCTATGCCTTGTCTGGAATCAGTCATGATCTATCCAGCACAGATACAGTGGAGCAGATATTGTGAAGGTCAAATGCAACCTTTAGACTTAGGAGCTAGAGGGGGCCTTAGGGGATTACCAGCCCACCCCTGACTATCTAGACACTCCGGTTTCCCAGGTATACATCTTGGGTCCTTGAGAAAAAACAAAATGACCTTAAGGCAGGGACTGAAGTGGACCAGCTCCCTTGATGTAGACTTCGCTGGGATTTCCCACCCATCTCCTGTAAAGGAGCTAGCACAAGGATTAAGTGATTTTGCTGAGGAAAGAGTGAGCTTGTCCTGCCCAGTCCAGGCTGATCAAAGCAGCACTGGGAGTTGTGGCTTGATCCCCTGTTCTCCTGGCCCAGCCCCCCAGCAGCAACCTACCAGAGATTTGTGGACCTGATAGAGAAGGATGAGGTGGGGAGTGAGGAGATCCAGGCTGACGAGTCCCTTTCCCT
Source organism: Monodelphis domestica (assembly GCF_027887165.1). Classification (NCBI taxonomy): domain Eukaryota; kingdom Metazoa; phylum Chordata; class Mammalia; order Didelphimorphia; family Didelphidae; genus Monodelphis; species Monodelphis domestica. The sequence goes on from NC_077229.1 coordinate 29,123,846, forward strand.
GTCTGAGCCTCAGCTTCCTGGCACAGTCTGACATTCCCGGAGACTTTGGATTGATTCAGCAACACTTGCCCCCAGTGGCTGCAGGGTTTTTAGTTTTAAGGCCAAACTGGCCCATTAGAAGGCAGTCCTGACTCCTCTAGACCCGGAAGGACCTTAGGGATGATCTGCTCAGAATTCTGCTGATAGGGTGGAAAAGAGCCCTGGACATAGAATTGAGAAGCCTGGGTCAAATCTTGGCTCTGAACTTGGAGCTGTGTGACTTCCAAGTCTCAGGCTCCTCCACTGACTTCCACTCGAAGCCAATTCCTGTCTCTGGACAAAAGTTTTCTCACCTGTAAGATGGGGATAATTCTGGTAACTGCTGACCAGACAGGAAAGTGCTTTATAAAGCAGAACTATAATAATTCCTCTGGACAAGTCCTTGACAACTACTCCAGAAGATTCTGCAAGAGTGGAAATGCTTGGAGAATGGGGCTTAGTAATAACTGGATCTTGACTGAGGGCTGGCCTAGCTAAGTGCAAGGCAACAAGTGAACACTTATTAAATGCTTACAATGAGCTGGGCAATGGGCATGCAGACTCAATCACTGACTTGGACAAAGATTACCATTACCTATATGTCAAAGACTGTTTATTAAGGCATGGAGAGATTAACATTTTCATTGGTAGAATAGGAATTTGTGATGTGATAAAACCACAGATATTTGAAGTATTACTATCATTATTCTCTGTTTCATGTATTTCTAAGTCTGAATCCTCAAATTAGACAATAACAATTTCAGATTTAGCCTGGGAATGGGGGAGGAGGGGTTTAAGTCCAGCTCTGTCATTTACTATGTAGAAGAACTTGTGTGCTTTGTTTGGCTTCAGTTTACCTCTTCTGTGAAATAAGAATGAGGGTACTCTGAGGTGCCCTCTAGCTTGGACATCCAATTTCCTAAGGATAGGCACTGGTGTGATATTAAATCCAGAGTCAAGAAGACTGACTTCAAATTCCACTTCTGACTTTTATTAGCTGGGAGTCAAAGGAACCAACACTGGTGCCTTCTTGTCAAGTCATCTTGGACAGGTGGCTTTAGTTTTTCAGGTCTGTTTCCTTCACTATAAAATGTGGGGGCTGAGCTGATCAGCAGGTCTTAAAGGGTGCTCCCTGGAGGTCCCAAGACCTTTTTTCATGGAGTCTGTGAGATCAAAACTATTTTAGCAAGGTGTTAATAAAGTATGTTAAAAAACTACATTTAAGCAATGAGGCCAGATTTTCTTCTTATTCTTCAACTGAAACAGCACATCACAACAGATTGCAGAAGCAGACTTCCATTGAACCAGTCACTACAGGGATGAACAAATATGTGTAAAACAAGACCACTTTGCTAATTCCTTTTGTTTTGGAAAAGCTGTTCTTCATTAAAAATGTTAATATGGATTGGATTTATTATTTTAAAATGAATATTTTGAAAAATGGATTCATTTTAATTTCTCATATGGCAAATATTGATATAACCCACATTAAAAAAAACAAACAAACCCTTTTGAGGGTCCTTGATGGTCTGGACTAGGTGAGGGGACTTTTTCTGAGCCTGTTTCCTCAGCTGTCAGAAAGATGAGGATAACAACCCCGCCCACCCATACTATTGCAGCACCCCTCTCTCAGAAATGGCTGTGTGGACTTGCCCTGTAGCCCTTAGGGGATGGGTGACCACAGGCAGGTGGCTAACTTCTCTGTTTCAGGGAAAGGGGCACTGGTGGAGGCTTTCCTCCCCTGGAAGTTCTCCTACTCCCTAATTCCCCACCTCCAGTCCCCCTCCCTTGGCCCTGACATCCGGCCCAGATCTGCACCCTCTCTTGTGTTTACACTTCTCCCAGTTCCCAGCATACAGTATGCTTTTAGTAAGGGCTTGTTGCCTGACTTGACTCGGAGCCCTGGGGCGCCTTCTTCCCTCTCCGGGATAAACGAACCCAGGCTCTTGGGGGATTCTGCTTTTAGGGCTTTCCGGATGCAGGCCTTGCCTCCCCCCCAGTGGGACCAGCCGAGACACGCGCAGGAGCCGGGAAGGGGTGGACGCGCAGGCGCAGGAGGGGCGTGAGCCGCTGCTTTCTAACGGCGTCATCGAGGGTCCGTCAACATCCCAGCTTCCCTGGCCCCGGCGCTCCGCGGCCCCTACCTTCTTGTGGTACAGTCGGGCCGGGGCTGAGAGCTCCCGGCAGGGCGGCCGCCGAGCGCCCAGGCATATCGCCGAGGCCGCCCGCCTCAACCCCGCTGCTCCTGCTTTCGCTGCCGACGCTGCCATGTTGTGTCGGAAGGCGGAGTCGCCGAGGGGACGGGGCCGCAGATGCGGCTGACGACCTGGGGGGCGGAGCTCAACCCGAGGGGGCGGGGGCGAGGGGGCGGGGCCCAGAGCAGGAGGGTGGGGCTGAAGATGAAGGGGTGGGGCGGTGGAAGGGGCGGGACCCAGGACGGCCGGTCTCGGAGGAGGGTTAGGGGGCGGAGCCTAAATGGAGCGGAGCGAGGTGGAGAGAAGCAGGAGGAGGCGGGACCACAAGGGCGAGACCTTTAGGTTCAGGTAGTGCGGCGCTCAGGTAGCAAGGGAGTCCGAGGTGGTCTAGGCCTCAGCGGCGGGGCGGGGCGGGGCCTTGGAGAGGTTGGGGGAAGGGGGTGGGGTTTGGGAGGAGAGGGGACGGGAATACGGGGAGGAAGGGACGGGTGGGAGGAGGAGGATCCAAGGGGGTGGGGCGGGGCGTTGGGGAGCGAGCCCATGGGTGGCCCCGCCCCATACCGCCCCGCCCCCTGATCCCCACGTGACTGCGTTCTCACGCCCGCGTGAGAGCCCGGGTTTTGTCCCTCTCGTGACCACGCCCCACGTCTCCCAGCAGCGTGGGAGAGGCCTAAATGGTGGAGACCGTGGATGGTGCGTATGGCCTGACCTCTGGGACTGGAGGCCAGAAGACTTCAGTGTGGGCGACGACCAATTTTTCTGAGGGAAACTGAAGGCGGGGAACCAGGGCACCCCCTCTTCGTGACTCTAGCCCCTCGTCCGTCAGATGACAAAAGGCCCTTCCAGACCAGAATCCAAGAAAATTTAGAAATCAACAATGAAGCCAGGAACAAGAGCAAATCATGAAAAAAGGAAGCAAAGAACACAGCAAAAATAATGTAAAATGAAACAAAATGAAAATGTACAAAGAAAAGAAAAAGTGTGTGTGCACACACATGCCACCTATCGGCATGGGCTCTAATAACAGTCATAAAATAGGGATCATTCCGCCTGTCGTAGTTAAGGGGCCTTTTAAAAAAATTTTTTTTTCTAAAACCCTTTCCTTCCATCGTGGAATAAATACTGTGTTTTGGTTTCAATGCAGAAGAGTGGTAAGGGCTAGGTAATGGGGGTCAAGTGACTCGCCTAGGGTCACACAGCTAGGCAGTGTCTGAGGCCACATTGGAACCCAGGACTCCTGGTCTCTAGGCCTGGCTCTCAAAGGGCCCTTCTTTAATAGATGAGAAGACTATTATTGCCTGTGAGGCAGGATCAGAGATCCTCCAGACTTAGGTTCAGCTTAGGGGACTAGCTAGAGTCAAGGAAATCTGGTTTGAATTCTGATTCAAACATTTAAAAAGACTGTGTGACCCTGGGCAAGCCATCTAACTTTTCTGTGTCTGTTTCTTCCTCTTTAAAATGGGAATAATATTAGTATCTACTTCACAGGCTGAGTGACAAGATGAAATAAGTTAATAGGGAAGTCCTTTGTAAACCAAAAGCACTATGACTGTGATTACTATTAATTGGGGGCCATAGATTTCAAGTGATAGGAAAACAATTATATCCTTATTTTTCACTAACTTCTAACAGAAATTTAGCATTGCTTTCAATTATGAAGGGAGACCATAAATATTCAGAAAAGGGTCCACAGGTGTCACCAGACTACCAATAAGATCCAAATACCTTCGTTCTATGGTGGTAATAGTCATTTTCCACCATGTGTGACTTTTCATGACCCCATGTGGGGTTTTCTTGGTCAAGATACTCATAGAGAGGTTTGCCATTTCCTTCTCCAGCTCATTTGACAGATGAGGACACTGAGGCCATCGGGGTGAACTGACTTGTCCACAGTTTATAAGTTCTGAAGCCTAGCTTTCAGTTATGAATACAAGCAACAAATATTATTCCGAGAAGGGTCTGCGGGCTTCACTACACTGCCAAAGGAATCCAGATACTAGCCTCTGTTCTTTATCCATTGATAAATCTGTAAACATTGCTCATTAGAGGCTGATGATAAAAAGATAGGAGCTTGTATTTTTATCTGGGAAAAAGCAAAGGGACACATCTAACAGCTATCCTATTTGATGGTGGAGGAAAGGGCAGCTCTAGGAGGAAAGTGACAGCTCTGGGATTCCAACTAAGGTCCTCTTGCTTTAAAATCTGAGGTCTTTTGGTTATATTTCACTCAGTTCTGATTTTACAGAGAAGGAAGCTGACACCCAGAGAAGCCATTGTCTCTCATATTGAGTAATTGTCCTTGGCTTCTCAAAGGAATTCAAACTCTAGCAGGTCCTCTCAAGGCCTTGGCCCTGACTAAAGGCTCAGTGACAGACCAACCAGCCTCTCCTTGTGCTGTCATTAGGACCAGACTACCAAAGTCTGAGAAGGTTCAACATCAGAAAACCTCTCACTAAGTGATATACTTATAGCAAGTTACAAAGAAAATCTGTTAAATTTAAAAGGAATGTGATCTGCAGTGGAGGATAGAGTGCCCACAATTGGGGGATTGTGACTCACATTAATGGATAATAACTCAGGTTTCTATTCAACTCCAAGGTTTATAGAGTGCTTACTTCATAATGATCCTGTGAAACAGGTAATCTATTACCTTATGACCACATTGGTGCACACCCTCTTCACAAGGCCTGCCCTCCAACAACAGGTATCCAGCCCATTACTTGTCCTTTTCAGAGCTCCATGTGGAGCTGACACTCCAGTGTTAGTTTTCTCTCTTTCCTCCAATTCTCTTGTCTTGATTTACACCTTTGCACAGTTAGAATGTAAACTCTTTGAGGTTAGGGACAATTTTATTTTTTCTTCCTATATCCTACGTGAAGGAAATTGACCATCTCCTCCTTCTGGGGTTGCATAGGTGACATCACCTCTGGTTGACTACCTGCATACCTGGTGTCAGCCTGAATGATTATCTGTAATTTCATAATAAATTCATTAAACTTATTACAAGGCTCCTATTTTAATTGATACAATCCCTAGTACCTGGCTCAGTGGTTTGTGTATATTAATGTACTTTTTTTAAAATTGGATTGGAGGCCTTTTCCCTTCTGGAGAATGTGACCTGTGACCTCTATAGTTCCCAGGCATAACAAATAAAATGTCAGGTAAGAGCATTTCTTCCCCTCAGGCCTCTCCCCGGAAAAAATGGGATTTTTTTCTGAATGAAGTGCAATGGATCAATAAAAGAAAGAGAATAATAGAGATACCCTTGCCTCTTTTAATGAATAACCCAAAGGAGAGGAAAATGGGATGGGATCCAGTCTTGCTGGAACTCCCTCTGGGGAGACTCCGTTCCCCAGACATCCTTGCTTAAGACAAATCTTGTGGTGAGTGATAAAAAACTGACTGATTTTCTCTCTCTTAAGACTCAGGTCTAGGCCATGTTGGCTTAAGGCCCTTCATACTTATATCTTTTTTTCTCTCTCTCTTTCTTTGATTCCTCATTGTATTATTAATTAAAATTCTCTATAAAACCCAGTTGACTTGGGCATATTCATAATTTGGGAATATATTCCCTGGCGACCACCTTATATTTGATTTTTAAACAAAACACTGTAGTGAAAACATTTTTCCTGCGGTCACAATTTACTCACCCTCTCTTATATGTATCATAATTTATATCTTCCACCATTTTAACTCACTACAGTTTACAACATCAACTATTTTACTCACTACAGTTTATGTCTCCAACTCTTTTAACTGCCCCAGTTTAAGCCATATATTATTTTAAATATTACAGCTGCTATAAATATTTTTGTACACAAATGTCCTTTTCCTTCTTTTAAAAAAACCTCTTTGGGATACCAACCTTGTGATCAAAGGGTATGCAAAATTTTAGAGCCCTTTGGGCATAATTCCAAATTGCTCTCTAGAATAGTTAGATTAGTTCAAGACTCTACCAACAGTGTTTAGGAACCCAATTTTTCCACATCCCATTCAATATTTTCTCTTTTCTTTTTCTGATTAGCTGATTTGATAGAAACTTGTTGTAAACATTTCCCCCCAAATTTTCTGCTTCTTTTGGTTGCATTGGTTTTATTTGTGCAAAACCTTTTAAATTTAATGTAATTGAAATTATTCATTTTATATTCTGTAATGCCATCTCATTTGGTCATAAATTCTTTCCTTATTCATAGATCTAAAAGGTAAACTTTTCCATGGTCCTCTAATTTGCTGATGGTATTATCCTTTAATGTTCAAATCATGTACCCATTTTTGACCTTATTCTTGGTATATGATATGAGGTATTGGTCTATACCTAGTTTTTGCCTAACTGCTTTTCAGTTTTTCCATCAGTTTTTGTCAAATAATGAGTTCTTGCCCCCAAAGCTGAAATATTTGCTTTTATCAAATATTAGATTACTATGGTCATTACTAAGTATTATATACCTAGTCTATCACACTGATCTACCACTCTATTTATTAACCAGTACAGTTTGGTATGACATTGAATAAATTACTTTGGCTGAAGTTTTCATTTTTATTTCATTGGCTCAGACTACTCATGAGTAATGAAAGGTTCTCTAATTGTTTAGGATCTGTCTTTATATGGGCAAATAGAATAAGTATTTAATAAATGCTTGTTCACATGACCTTGAAAATATCCTTCTTGGTGTCCAGAGAGAAAAGCTTCAGGCTTCCATGAGGGAATCAAGGAAGTCACTACTTTGGAGTCTGTGGTGTGTATGTGTGAGTTCAACAATACAGCATCTTTCACTCATGTAGCTCCTCAGCCACCGGACAGTCCAGGCTATTTCCATGGTGGCTGCCTCCACCTATGTCTATTCTTCTAGTTCTTTTAAAAATTTTAGTTAAAAAAATAAAATTGTATTGACATCTTTGGTTGTTACATTATCTAAATTTGTCCAAGGATCTGCTCCCTTCTTCCATGTTATATAACAAAGAATATTCTTAAAAGGGAAAACAAATGAAAAAAGAAGAGAAAAAAGCCCATAAAACCAATCAATATATTATAGAGGTTTGAAAATAAATGCAAAGTTCCATTCCTCTTGACTTTCCACCTCTTCAAATTGTGGAGCAAGGTTCTCTCTTCATCTCTTTTTGGAGCTACAATTGTTAATTCTGCTTGATCCACTTTGTTGTTTGGTGGTAGTGATTCTTTCCACTTGCTTGGTCATTGTCATTCTGTGTATGGTTTTCTTGGGTCTGCTGATCCATTCAGGTAGCTTTTCCCATGCCTCCTATTAATCATGATAGCACAGTAATATTCCTTTACATTCATATGCCACTATTTGGTTAGTTATTATTTGAATGATGGGGATCTACTTTGCAGTTTTGTGCTGCCAAAAAAATGTCAATATATTTTCGGGGTATATGATGACTTCCTTATCAATGGCTCAAAGGGTGTGGGCATTTTAATCCCTTTATTTGCATAATTCCAGATTGCTTCCTAAAATGGTAGTATTTCTAGTTTTCATGAATAATGTATTAATATACCTATTTTTCCCCACAGCCCCAACAGCATCAACTATTCTCATCTTTTGTTACCTTTGCCAATTTGGGGGGTTTGAGGTGAACCTTCAGTTGTTTTGATTTACATTTCTCTTATTATTGGTGATTTTAGAGCATTCTTTCATATAGTTATTAACAGTTTGTAGTTCTTTTGAGAACTGTTCCTAGCATGCAATCACCTTTCCATTTGGGAGTGGCCATATATGGGCTGCTACACCACAAGTCTTAGTGCAGCTTTAAGCTTTAATATCTATTATGTTTAGGGTTAGAAGCTTTAACAGCTTGATCTGGGATACCTGTTCTGTACATATGTGTTTGTTGTCAAAATACCTTGGATTCTAAACCCTTATCTGAGAAATTTTATAAAAAGATTTCGCCCCATTTGATCACTTAAAACTTAGATAAATTTTGTTTGTGCACCAGTTTTTAAATTTCATGTAATGGTAAACTTATGTACTTGTTTCTGTGTCTTGATTAAGAATATACTTCCTATCCATAGCTGTGAAAGGTACATAATCAGCTTTTCTTCTAATTTCTTTGACATGGTCTTTAATATTAAAGATACATCCACTTTGAATTTATTGTGAAATATGGTATAAGATGCTGGTGTAAGCTTAATTTATATTTGATAATTTTGTAGTTTCCCTAAGCAGTTTTTGTCAAATTGATCTACTTCTCTATTTTTTTCATCATTTCTGATGGTTTTGATAACTGCTATTTTATATATAGTTTGGTTCTTTATCCTTAAATCTTTTAATGATTTTCCTTGATATTATAGATCTTTTATTTTTCCAAATGAGTTGCTATTTCTCTTAAATTCTGTAAATCCCTTTGATAATTTGGTTGATATATTAAATATTAAATAAATATACTAAATATATTAAAAGTATAAATTAATTTTGGTAGTATTGTCATTTTTATAAAATTGACATGGTCCAGCCATGAGCACTGAATATACCTCCAATTGTTTAAGTTTTGACTTATTTTTAAACTCTTACTTTCTGTCTTTTCTGAATCAATTGATTCCAAGGCAGAAGAGCAGTAAAGGTTAGGCAGTAGGGGTCAAGTGACTTGCCCAGGGTCCCACAGCTAGAAGTATCTGAGGCAAGATTCAAACCCAGGACTTTCCATCTCTAGGCCTGGCTCTCAATTCATTGAGCCATCTATCTGCTCCCTAAGTTTTTATTTCTTTGAGGAGTACTTTGTAATTGAAGCTATTTATACATGTTCTTGTGTGCTTTGGCAAAATGATGCCTAAATAGTTTGTGCATTTTGCAGCTTTCTCTGGTTCTCATGGTAACTATAGTTCCTTTTCTGTTGTTAGATAGGCTAAGCGGATTGTTTCTTTTAAGGGCTACCAGGGGCTTGGCCTAGCTTCCTATAGCTGATGCTGAGATTCATTTCCAATTCAGCTAGAGAAATTTTTTCACATTTCATACAGTAAGAGCAGTAGATAGGTAACGCCTCATCGTCTTACTTATCTGTCCTTTACTTTCTGTCATTACACATCACCTGAGTTTAGGGAAGCGAAACCATTTGGTCAGGAAGAATGTTAACCATATGTATGTATGTAGGGTGTATGGGGTGTGCAGGGAGGACCTAGCAACTTGCCGAAATCTATTTAGGCATACTTATCTACTTTTAGGGTCCAGATCTCCCCCAACACTTTTTTGTGACTCTAAGAAGCTATAGCATGTACAGCAGCCGCAACTTAGAGTAGCCTAATGGGTGATGGAGTAGCAGTATAGGAGCTGATGGATTAGCCTCTGAGCTGGTGGAGTAGCAGCTCGAAGTTGATGGAATAGTAGCCTTAGAACTGATGGAGTAGCAGCTCTCTGACTGATGGTATAACCCAATAGGTAATAGAGTAACATCCCCAGGTGTGGAGTAGCAACTTGGGGTGTGAATCAAGGTTTGCACATTTATTAGGGTCTGAGGGCTTCCAGAGAAATCTCTACCTTTTCTTGAAAACCCTGGAAAATGGGCATGGCCAAATTCAGGTGTTTTGGGGTACATAGCACCAGGAGAATAAGGAACATGCACAGGTTTGGGGGATCCTTCTGGAATGTCAATCTCCAGTGCCTACATCCCATGTTCCCCCCATTGTCTATTTTGCCATCAGTTGTCAATGTGGGAGAGGACTTGCTACCCTTCTATAATGGGAATATGAGAAGTGGAGGTGGAATATATCACAGTCCTAACAGTTTAGTGCTAAGGTAAATAAAGAACAATATGAGTTATTAATAGTACCAAACAGCACAAAGCTGATGCCCCATATAGAACATTACAGACTCAATATAGGTGATTGATGATACAGAATGCGTAACTGATTAACAATACAGTTTGCAATTCCTGCTTGACTACTGCTGAAAACTACAGATTTTTGCAGTTAATGCCAACTGGAAAGAAATAGAAGATTTCAGAGTAGAAGGTCCTGCTTTTATACTGCCAAACCTCCATCAGTAAGGCATATTCAGTCACCTTTATGGTCCTGATCTTTAACTTTTTTTTTTTTTGTGAAAGAAGTCCTTTACTCAGTTGTATTAGACTGGCTTTTTATTCATAGTCAGGTTAGACTGTTTTCCTTTGAATGAGGCCAGAAGATAAAACTGGAGTCATGGAATGCCTTCAGTGATCACTCTACCACCTGACCTGGCAGGATGCTATTTTTAGAGTTTAGTAGTGATACTGGGCATCAAGAGGGACAAGAAAAAAAACTTTCCAAATTAAAAGAGAACAACCAAGATCCAAAGATCACTGGGATCAGACAAAAATAAAATGGGATAAAAATAAAAGCCAAGAGGCAATCTATTGGAATTTAGGGAAAAGTGGGAGTCCCAGGAAGGAAGGATGGAGGGCACTGCAGGTATTGGAAAGCCGGTACAAAAACTTCATGATGGAAGATCCATTCCTTCTACATTGGCAAGAAGGTACCTTCCAGCTCTTGAATGCTAGGTTTCTGAATTTTGGAGGTGCACAAGAATTAAGTTATTTTTACTAAGGAGGCCAGGGGAAAATGGCTCAGTTAATCAAGGTCACTGAGCAGAGCAGCAGGTAATTACTCCCACACCTGCATGGGTCTGCACTAGTACTACCCGGAGGTGCAGAGCAGGGATTAGCTCCGAGCTAGCATCCCGGGGCGGATGAAGGTGCATGGCCTCGGCAACAGATTCTAACGCAGCCGACAAGCTGGGCCAGGGCGCATAAGCGTGGCTGCAGCAGCAGCCTGGGCTCTGGGCTCCAGTGCACCTGTCGCAGCACGAGCCCTGCGCAGAAGCAAGGATGGCAGGTAAACCTCTTTCAGAGATGTTTTGTCCTTCCCAAGATGGCCCCAGACCCTGCACGGCCCGCCCCCAACAGCGTCCTGACCTCCTCTAAGGCCGCCACTTCCTGTTCAAGGACCCTGAAGCCTGCTCCGCATCACGCCTGGACGGACGCGGTATGCATGGGTTCTTTCTGGCCCGAGAGGAGGCTGCCTGAGGGAAGAGCCTCCTGTGGCCCTACGGCGCCCCCACGGACATCCTGCCGCTGAAGCGCCACGGGCAGCTTCCCAGCTCGGCGCGACAAGATTGCGATCCGGCGCGGCCCGGGGCTACCTCGTTGTCATCGCTGACGTCAGAGCGGCGTCGGCGTCGGGCTCGCGGGGAAGAGTCGCGGGTGGCGCAAGATGGCGGCGGCAGCAGCAGCGGCGGCCGCTTCTGGGTCCCGGGCGGAGTCGGCTGCGATATCGGCGGCGGTGGTGGCAGAGGAGACAGAGAACAAGGAGGCAGCGACGGCCTTAGCCGTGAGGGCGGCGCGTGGGCGCCCTGAGCACAAGGAGCATTCGGAGGATTCGGGCGGGGGCGGCGACGGCGTGGACGAAGATGAGGATGACGATCTGGGTTGCTCCTCGGCGGAGGACGACGATGACGATGACGACGACGATGAGGAAAAGGAGAACGAGGCGGAGATCCAGCGGCTAGAGGAGCAGGTGCGCTGCAGGGCGGGGCAGTGTCCGCGGGGAGGGGGGGGCGGGGCAGGGCAGTGGCCGTTGCCGAACTGTTGCCTCGGACCCGCGCACGCGCACTTAAGTTCCATTCTGGGCCCACGTGTAGAGTGGGAAAGGCAGGAATGGGTCCCGTTCTCGAAGATCCCCTTCTCCCGCCATTAGGAGTACACAGTAGCTGGGGCAAACGGAGGAGAGCAGGAGCCATAATAGGAAGGCTCCCCTCCGAAGAGAGCCGGGAGAGAGGGAAGAAGGCAGCGGGAGGACATGGGAGGGCAGTCCTGCCAGGGGGTCCAGCCAGAGAAAACGTCCTTAGTTGGGAGATAAGGGATTTTGTGAGAAGGTTGAAAAGTGGGGTGTGAAAAGACTGGGAAGGCCAGACCAGAAGAGGCCAGAGTTCAAATCCTGCCATTCACCCACCCATGCCGCCTCCTATTCAACCTCCACCTCTAGAACTGTGTTGCTGGACTCCTGGATCAGGGATTGGACACCCCTCAGTCTATAGCCTCATACCAGGCCATCTCTTTATTTTGTTTTTAAACTCTTAACATGTCTCAGAAGTAATCCTGTGTATTGATTGGTTCCAGGTTAGAAGGGCGGTAAGGGCTAGGCAATGGGGGTTAAGTGACTTGCCCTGACTCTAACCATTGTGCAGCCTAGCTGCCCTCACACCATCTAAAATATCTGCCATTGGGAACACAAATGTTGTGGGGTGGGCAGAGTGTGGAGTTAGGGGTCCGGAGAGACCTGCCTCAGATTCTCCTTCCTCTTGGTCACTTCCTGGGAGGGGATACCTGCACTCTCATCCTGCCTTCAGTTCCATATCTATATTCTATAGGCTGTGGGGAGTGAAGTCTCCTCTCCGTGACCTCTCCATCTCTGCCAAGAGGCAAGAAGAAGGAGTGAGGAAAGAGCCGGTTCCCTTCCTCCCTGTCCTTGGAAAGACGGGAGGCAGCCCAGGAGACCTGGGTTTGGGTCCCAGAAGGGTCACCTCTGTCTCCTTCCCAATCCTAGTCTTTCCTGAAGCCTCAGCCCAATGTGGACAGCTGCCCATTGGACCTCTGGAGCTGCGTGGCTTGTGGGTAACTGGAGCTCAGCATGTTCCACACTGACGTGCCTGCCCTTGAGGTACCTCATCCTCCCCGAGCCCAGCATAGGTTCTTTCAGGCTCTGTCATTTCTGCCAGCAGACAGCCCTCATCTCTGTACCCCGACTCCCCCCACAGAACCACTCCCTGAGTGCTGCTTTGGGCCTGGATGTTGCAGGAGCCTCCCAGGCAATCTCTCTCTCCCCCCTTCAGGCATTTCTGTCACACAGGGCTGCCAAATTCATGCTCCTAATTCACTGCCTTGACATGCTAGTTCTGCTTTTCTCCATGCACACTGCGTTCAAGCCATCTTGCTCACACAGAGGCATGTCTCCAGGTTCCCCAACCCTTGCCTCTTGGAGAGGGCAGGCTGGGGATTTGAAGGCAGGCCTGTGCTTGGTTGTAGATTCACAGCTGTGTCCTTGTGTGAACTATCCTGCTTTGTAGACGACTTTGCCCCTCTGTAGCCATTTCTTGGGGCCTAGTTCTCTGGGCTTAACTATAGTGCCATTCAGCAAGCATTTAAAAATGCCTACTGGGCTATGAAGGAGGCCCCCACAAAAGCCCCAGTCCCTTATCTGATGGGGAGACGGCACAGAAGCATTTCAGCATCTGCCAAGTACATGCAGTGTAAATAAAGATCTCTGGGTTGAAGGCAGTTGCGGCCCTGGGGGGTTAGGAAAGGTCTCCTGCAGGAGGTGACACCAGAGGCAGAGCTAGAAATTGGGGTGGAGCAGGAAGGACACAGGACCATTGGCATCTCCCTCCAGAGCTGAGCAATCACTTCCCGATTAAGAAGATTAGAAGGAGGCCCTCATTTCAAGATTGTGCTCATGGAAACAAGCAGTGGTTCCCTTCTCTGGCGCACGGATCATTTCCAAGGGGTCTTTGGCCTCAGCCCTGTCTACGGAGGTCTTGCGTCATGTTTGCCCAGCACATAGCTCAGTGGGCTGAAGGTCCCCAGTGTGGTTGCTGTTATAGGAAATATTTTAAAGACTTGGCCTTGGCCCTGCGGTAAGAGGCAAGTAAGAAAATGCTGAGTAGAGGATAAAATGAGAAGGTATGAAGGAGAATTTGGAACAGGGTGAGAATGGTGATGTGAGAAACTTGAGAAGTGAGCAATAACTTACAATTGGGAGAATTGGGGAGGTCTCCTTGTAGGAAATGGCACTTCAGCAGAGCCTTTGTGTCAGGGACAAAGAGAGGGGTTGGAGAGTGTCGATGCCAAACCCTGGGGAAGGGCAGGCGAGTATTGGGAAACGGGGATCAGTCTCTTCAGGCTAGTCTTGTACCCAGAGACGGTGGTATAGGGTGAGGGTCAGGGGGTCACAGGATAGAGAATATGAAATGAAGCTGGAAGAGGGCTGAGGTTGAAGTCAGATTATGGGAAGTTTTGTTGCCAGGGAGTTCCTCTTTATTCCATAGGCAATAAGTTTGGTTTTTGAAGCCTTTTGAATGGAGTGATGAGACTGGACTTTAAATGTGAATTTAGAGTGCTCCATCCTATGAAGTCATAAACCACTGGAAGGCTTGTACTGCAGAGCCCTGTTTGCAGCTCTCATTGGGTCACTTTACCCATTAGTTTGTTGGCTTTGAAATCCCATTTGTGTGTGTGTTTTTTTTTTAACCCTCACCTTCCGTCTTGGAGTCGATACTGTGTATTGGTTCCAAGGCAGAAGAGTGGTAAGGGCTAGGCAATGGGAGTCAAGTGACTTGCCCAGGGTCACACAGCTAGGAAGTGTCTGAGGCCACATTTGAACCCAGGACCTCCTGTCTCTAGGCCTGGCTCTCAATCCACTGAACCACCCAGCTTCCCCGATCCCATTTGTTTTTGAACATCTCTCTCCTCCCCTACTCAGTGAACTCTCCCTAATGATGTAGACTGAAAAATAATGAGGGAAGAAAGTAGTTCAGGGAAACCAGCCATACGCTTTGACAGATTCCAACAGGAATGAAGATGCCCCTCCTGAAGGAGCAGAGGTGCGCTTCCTCAGCCCTTTTTTTCCAGGGTCAAGCTTGGTCATTTTAATTATTGCTCACTATTGGGCCTTGAACCAATAGATTGACAGCGCAGAAGTCTTGGTTTGAGTTGAGGTGAATTAAGTTGCTTGGTAGGTGGTTCTTGAATAGGGACTCCTTTAAATGAGAAGCCATGACCTGGAGAGTTCCCCAGAGGCTCCTGCTGAAGCCTTAGGCAGACTTTTTAACCCAGTAGCTTCAGGCCTCTATAGTTTTTGTCTATATGAATGGGGTTTTGCTGCAGGGGAAAGCATTCCTTTATGGTTCTTCAGTGTCTCCTACAGATTCCCAGGCAGATACACAGGGCTTTTCCTGCAGCCCACCCAGATGGCCTTTCTGACAGACCAGTGGAGCCAAATTTCCAAGTTCCTTCTCATCTCAGAGTGTACGTGAGGAGATCTCATGATTCAGCTCTGCTCGCATTTGTCACAGTATAGAAGAAAAGATCTCTTCTATTTGTTCAGATTGTATTTGTGGCTATTAATTGAGTAGTAGTATTCCATAGAATCTTGTAGTAGTCTAGGTGAGATTCACAGCCAAGGTCAGTTAGTATCCTTATTTCTTTTGGCTGTTGGGCCACCTCATCTTTTAAAAGAAATCTCAAACCCTACTTTTGGTCTTAGAACCCAGTACTGTTGTGTATTGGTTCTAAGACAAGTGGTCAGGGCTAGGGCAATGGGGGTTAAGTGACTTGCCCAGGGTCCCACAGCTGGGAATTGTCTGAGGTCAAATTTGAACCCAAGACCGCCTGTCTTCAGGCCTGGCTGTCCATCCACCTAGCTGCTCCCCACCCCATTCTTTTCATGAGGTGCTGATCTTCCCCCTCAGGCTTGACATGATGGTCTTCAGGTAATTGCACCACAATCTGGGGCTTGAGCAGGAACTAACTTAGCCAGAATTCTCTCAGTGCATGGATTTAACCCATTTGACTAAATCTTGCCTTTCTTTGGAGCATCAGTTTGCTTGTTGACATGGCATAAGGAGGTCCAAGGAGAGTGTACCTGCTAGTTAGATATTGGTATGTGAATGGTGATAATAGTGTTCATTTTAAACAAATTTCAGTATGGTATCTGTCAGCCACACACAGGCCCAGAGGAGGAGGCCTTGGTTGGCCACACAGGGTGGGTGTGAGCCCATGGCTAATGCCAGTGAACCACAGTATTACTTGTCAAGTACATCTATACATAGAAAACTTTATTATTCTGAAATAGTCACAGATCTTGCAACTTAACATCTGAGACTTCCTGTCATTTTAGGAGTGAAAAAAAATTGGGTGTAGATGGGTGAATTTCCTAAGACCATACCTATAGATACCTGCATAGCAGGGTGGTAGGAGATCCAGGGACCTCCCCAGTTATTGTACAGGAGCACCTCTATATACCTCCTCCCCATTCCCTCATATAGTATGGATATAAGAGATTGAGATTGAGCTCCTGAGTCTGGAGGGCAGCAGACCAGTTCACCTTCTTGAGCTTTGGCTATTAATAACCTGTAGTGTTTACCACCAGAATGTCCTTTGATGCTCAGTAGAGTGTAAAACTCAGGAGTTTTGAGTTTGAGTAGCATCTGAGTTCAAGTCCTAGCTCTGCCATAGTGTCTGTGGCTAAATATCTGGCTCTGAGCTTCCTTTGCAGCATTCCATTTGCACTCGATGGCCTCCAGAGGCCTTGGATTGGGATTGATTGGGAAGTGTTAATCTTAGAAGTTGCATTTCTAAATGTTTACGTATCTCCTCAGGAGAAATTTAAGTAGAGGGGAGGCTTAAAAGAATTATTATTACTACTAGGACTACGACTATGACTACGATGATGACTACGACTATGACTACGACTACTTAAAATCCTCACCTTCCATCTTAGAATCAATATTGTGTATTGGTTCTAAGGCAGAAAGAGCAGTAAGGGCTAGGCAATGGGGGTGAAGTGACTTGCCTAGGATCACTCGGCTAGGAAGTGTCTGAGGCCAGACTTGAACCTAGGACCTCCCATCTCTAGGCCTCACTCTCTTATTGACTTACAAAAACACTTCTAATTTTTTCTTTGTAAACCATATTTTGTTGCTGTATTTTTCAAGAGTAATAAAAATCACTTTGTAGAATACTTTTAAGAGCAGTGTCATATTTTCATCCTTGTAGAGATGAGCCTAAACACTAGGAAGTTCTATATAAGGCTACTTATAGGAATGATTGTCTACCCTTCCTTATAAACTTTATAAAACATATATTTGGGTTTTTATATAGTAGTCGTAGTCGTAGTCGTAGTCATAGTCGTAATTGTAGTCATAGTTGTAGTCATCATCGTCGTAGTCCTAGTAGTAATAATAATTCTTTTAAGTCTCCTCTCTACTTAAACTTTATAAAACATATATCTCCAGAAATCTTATTCCAGTTCTTACAACTGGTAACAGTATGATTCTTAATTTAAAACTAAAAGTTCTCTCACAACTGTTGTCCTTATGCACAGAACTTTGATTAGTTCTGAGCCAGTTTTTTTAAAACCCTTACCTCTCCTCTGTCTTAGAATCAATGCTAATTGGTTCCAAGGCAGAACAGTAAAGGCTGGGCAGAGACCAAATTCGACCCTAGGATCTCCTGTCTCTAGTTCGGCCCTCTATCCACCAAGCCATCTAGCTGCCCCCAATTGTTCTTTACTCCAGAGTTTTTCACTTTAAAATTTTACTAGTAGAATGTTTACCATCATTTGTGGATGGAAATTGGTTGAAATGGGTCAGCCAGTGGTAGAGGCCTTGATAACCTGGGCTTGGGCCAATGATCCTTGTGAGAAAGACGCAGGTCTGTGTGATTAGCCTGTCTTAGGTAAAGGAGAACAGAAGCTGGTTTGAACACTTTATGTTTATACAAATTATTTCCTGGGTTCTTTGTCTTTTTCTCCTGTGCCCCCCTCCCCACTCCACTCCTACTTTCTGCCTTAGTAACAACCCCAAGTCAGAAGGGCAAGGACTAGATAAATGGAGTGGAATGACTTGCCCAGGATCACGTAGCTAGGACATGTCTGAGGCTGTCTTCCCAATTATAACCCTGATTCTCTTATCCATTGTGGTACTAGCTGGTCCTTTCCAAGTTCTTTTCACTATGCCCTTTCCCTTTTCCTGAGGGACAGTGTTGAAAAATTCTGGATTAATATTCAGTGAGTTTCACAGATGGTAGACTCACTTTTTTTTCTTTTAAAATATTTGAGTGATTCTTTTTATTTTTCATCTCACCGTTATTTTCTAGCTTGCCTCCTATCTCTCATAAAATAAACATAGTTCAGTAAAGCTCCAGTATCCTGCCCATGTGGACAGTGGATATTCCCTTCTGTACTGAGTCCTCAAGTCGGGAAAGGTCACCAAAGTGGTCAGAGGGTGGGCTTTCTTCAGAGTTGTTTTCCTTTGCATCATTGCGCTCATAGATGTTGTTTTGCAGGATCTGAATTAGTTTATGCAAATCTGATTTACCTTGCTTATGACATAAAGATGAGCTTTTTAAAAAATAGTGGTGAAACTCTCCTCCCTTAAAACCATGTAATTAGAATCTGTTCACCTGGACTTCAGTTCCCAGAATCCCACTTTCTTTCTCACCTTATGAACTGACATATGGAGGATATAAGTTTTGTGTAGCCCCACCTCTCTTTTTCCCTTGATCACAACAGGAGTGGGCAGAAGTTACTCATGTGGGTTTACTTTTTGTTAGATAATTAGGTTTGAACTTCTATTTCTTTTAGTTTATTTTCTTTCTACTTCAAGTGATTATTAATAAACTTTATAAAATATAAAGAAAAAATAGTGGTGAAAGCCATTAATTGCTTTTTTGGTCTTTTTTTTCCCAGATTACATTTAAATTAACTTTTAAAACTTCTTTCTGTTAAAGCTTTCCATCAATGCCTTTGACTACAATTGCCACGTGGACCTGATAAAGCTGCTTCGGCAAGAAGGGGAACTTATCAAACTGAGAAGAGCTCGCCAGAAAATGAGTGAACTTTTTCCTCTTACTGAAGGTAAAGCTCAGAATTTACACTGGGAATGTATTTTAGGCATCCATAGTACTTTTTAATTTGTAGGACAGAGCAGCTAAGAAGTTTAGGAAGCTCTGATTATCCCTCAGAGGGAATGTGCGGTGAGTGGGCAGTTAAGTGCTTTATTTTAGGAAAAATTTGTCGTGTGTGAAAGTTCAATGGTCTCATTTTTCAGCTTTTAGGCCAAGTGCCTTGTGAAAACAGATGTCCCCTTATTGGTGGGACCTTATCTCTGCTGATGATCTTCAGTCTCTAGCTTGTTTGACCATAGTTGTTTATATGTCCCTCCTGTTAGACAAGAAGCTTCTTCAGAGCAGGGACTATCATCTGCCTTTTTTTGTATCTCAGAGCTTAGTCCAGTGCCTGGCACATAGTAGGCCTTACAAATGGTAGTTTGACTAATAGATTGTAGTGGTCAGAGTATTAATGATAATGTTTTGGGCAGCTAGGTGGCTCAATGGATAGAGAGCCTGGCCTGGAGATGGGAGGTCTTGGTTGCAAATGTGGCCTCAAGATACTTCCTAGCTTTATGACTTTAGCCAAGTCACTTGACACTAGTTGCTTAGCCCTTACTACTCTTCTGTCTTGGAGTCGATACTTGGTATTGATTCTAAGACAGAAGGTGAGGGTTTTAAAAAGATAATGCACCACTTATAAGAAACACATTTAAAACATTGATTCCATTGAAAGAAAGAGAATCTCTAAATGTGTCTCTGTGTGTGTATCTACCACGAACAGTGATCACTAGCAGCATCGTTCTAGATAAAAGACATTAATGTTAACCTACCTTCTTATATTAGAAATTGAGGTTTTTGCCAGATGTCAGAAATTGTGTAATGGACCATCTGCTAGTCTATGAGCTTTTGAATTATCTGGAAATACTTGAATGCAGAATTCAGTAGAAATAAAACTACTTCTGGAATAGCTTTAATTAAATTTCACATCTGTCTTAGGGATTAATACATGGATTTCAGTGATTCCCCAGGAGGCTTTAGGGACTAGTTTGGGGATGTTCTCATTTGCAAATGCCTCAGGTGGTCTTTTCTTTGAATTAACAATTTTTTAAAGTACCAGATCACTTTTCTTAAAATTTCCAACTTAAAATATTTTAAATATCCTGGATATGGTTTTATTTGTCTCATCCTCTCTCTTTCCCTTTCCCCTCCATTCTTTTTCCAACCTTCCTGTTCTGTTTGTTGCTTGTTAAGCTGCTTTATTACTTCTATGAACTTGTTCCAAATAATAAGTTGAAATATCTGAATTACATTCTTACTTGAGCATTTTAGAATATTAGAGGGCTGGCAGGGGTAGTAGCCAAAGGATTCTGTAATGTGATAGTAAGTTCTGGTTTTGTCTTCAATCATTAGATTTGAATGTCCCTTATTCTTTGAGAGGGAGCAGTGCTTTATGTATCCAGTGACTTGAACTGGATCTCACCCATTCTCATCCTAGTGATGGAGCTCTGGTTTTTGGGACAAGTAATTGGACTTCTCTAAGCCATTATTCTTTTTATTTATTTATTTTTTTGAAAGTGTATTTAATGAATTAATTTAGAGTATTTTTCCATGGTTACATGAATCATGTTCTTTCCCTCCCCTTCTCCCACCCTCTTCCTGTAGCCAACGCGCAATTCCACTGGGTTTTACATGTGTCATTGATCAAGACCAATTTCCATATTATTAACATGTGCATTAGGGTGATCATTTAGAGTCTACATCCCCAATCACATCCCCATCGACCCACGTGATCAAGCAGTTGTTTTTCTTCTGTGTTTCCGCTCCCACAGTTCTTTCCCTGGACGTGGATAGCTTCTTTCTCATAAGTCCCTCAAAATTATCCTGGATCATTGCATTGCTGCTAGTAGAGAAGTCCATTACATTCGATTGTGCCACAGTCTCTGTGTACAATGTTCTCCTGGCTCTGCTCTTTTCACTCTGCATCAATTCCTGGAGTTTGTTCCAGTTCACATGGAATTCCTCCAGTTCGTTATTCCTTTCACCACAACAGTATTCCATCGCCATAAGATAACATGGTTTGCTCAGGCATCCCCCAATTGAGGGACACCCCTTCATTTTCCAATTTTTTGCTATAAGCCATTATTTTTAAAATGTCTTTTTTTCCAGAAAAATTCTAAAATTAAACACTTTGAAAAAGGGCATTTTTATAAAGATAGCAGGACATTGAAAAAGGATTATATATGAAGTTTCCTTCTTGCTTTAATATATGTGTGTATATCTGTATATATAAAAGATATTTCATGTTCGTTTCAAAATTGGCCAACTTATGTTTTTTCTGCACACTTAAAAATGTTAAAATGAACCTCTTTTGGGCATCACTTATGTGTTGGCAGCCTTAATCTCAATTAAAAACAAAGAAAGGCAAAAACAGTCCTCCCAAATAAGGATAATCAAGATGAATTCACACACAAGATGAATTCACACACTGATTGTTTAGAAAGTCGGTATCTTTCTGCACCTTGTGACCATCCTCTTTTTGAGAAGGTGGATAAATGTATGTCATCACAGGTCATCTGGAGATAGGATTGGTCATGATGCTGATCGCAGCTAAGCTTTTATTAAGACTTCATCAGTAAATGGAGAATTCTGATGGTAGCTAATCTTGTTAGGATCAAGAGGAATTGATGCTAAAGCCCTTGGCAAAAAACAAAAATAGTGTTCTGAGTATGAGGCATTATTATTTTAAATGATTTGTTTTTCAGATGTATAAAGCTCTAAATAGATTTAGCTTAGTAATTTTGTTGTTTAAAAAAATTTTTTTTCAAGTATGTGTAAAACAATTTTCAACATTTGTTTTTAAAAATTTTGAGTTCCAAATTCTCTCTTCCCTTCCCCATCTTTGAGAAGGCAAGCAATTGATATAGGTTTTACATGTGCAGTCATACAAAACATTTTTATGGTCTCCCCACTCATGCCTCTTATCTGTCACCAAGCTGTCACCATGGCCTGTCATCTTCACCTTTGCAGTATGCCCTACCCTGGTCCAGGCCCTCATCACTTCATACCTGGACTATTGTAATAGCTGCTGCTGGGTCTGCATGGTTTAGATCTCTTTCCCTACTCTAATCCATCTTCCATTCAGCCACTAAGGTATTTTCCTAAAATAGGTCTGATTGTATCACTTTTCCAATACACTCCATATAGCCTCTAGAATCAAATCCAAAATTATCTACTTGGTATTCACAACCCTTCATAACCTAGCCCCCTTCTACCTTTTCAGTCTTCTTATATCTTACTCCCTATCATGTCCTCATCTATCCAGTGACATGGGCCTTCTGGTTGTTTCATAAACAAGACATTCCTCCTTACTTTGGACATTGTCTCTGGTGTTTCCCATGCCTGCAATGATCTTCTTCCTCATTTCTTCCTTCTGGTTTCAAGTCCCAACTAGAATCCCATCTTTGAGAAGCCTTCTTCAGTCATTCTTCATTCTTTTGTCTCATCTTTCTTATAATTATTTCCTAGTCTTCCTGTATTTGGCTTCTTTGTACATATTTGTTTACTTGGTGTTTCCCCCATTAGATCATGAACTCCTTGAAGGCAGGGATTTTTTTTTCTTTTTTTCCATCCCCAGTGCTTAGCACAGTTCCTAGCAATAGGAGGAGCTTATAAATATTTTTTGGTTGATTGTCTGATGATAATCCTGGGAGGGACTTTTCTTTCAGAAATCTGGCTGGATTGGTTAAAGGATGAGATCAAGATTGCCTCAGATGGTTCAGATCGGGAGAAAGTATATGAACTCTTTGAGCGAGCAGTGAAAGACTATATTTGTAAGTTTTTAAACAATTTTTCTGTATGGACTTAAAATGCTTGTTTTACAATATAGCATCATACTCTGTTTCCTTTCTTGGATTTTACCCTTTTAATCCTGTTAAACAGCTGCCCATGTAATGGACTCTTCATAAATCTAATGAAACCTATTGACTTTGCTTAGAACTGTAGCTGCGAAAATGTGGGTTTCAAGACTGTGAATTGCCAAAAACTGTAAAGATAATTTTTAGTGTCTTGATTTAAATAAAAAATAAGTGGTCGCCATGGGAAAAATTCCCAAATATAAAAATACCCAAGTCAGCTGGGTTTATGGAGATTTTAATTAATACAAATGAAGGAATTAAGGAAAGGGAGAGAGAGAGAGAAGAGAAAATAGTAGAAAGGGCCTAGGCCTTAAAGGAGACTAGTCAGTCTTTATCGCTCACCACAAGATTGTTCCAAGCAAAGCTCTAGTGTTCAGAGAGACCCTCCAATTCAGTTTCCAAACTGAATTCAAATTGTAACTGAATTCAATTGCCTTGAACTTGTTCCTTTGCTTCCTTTTAAAGAGATTTTTCTCTTATAGCCACCTCCCCTAAATTTTCACGTTTACCAATCACAGTAGACTTTTTTTTCCAGGACTGCCCATTCTTAGTTCTCACCACTCTTTAGTTTTCACCTTCTTTGGGTAGACCAAAACTTTACACCTCTTTTGTTAAGCTTGCCTTTTGTAAGTTGCTTGACCTTTTAGTGATTTATTTAACCTTTATAGGTACTTAGCACCCTTTTGTATTAGATCTCTAGCTTTACTATAAGTATTAGTTGGGGACTTTTCATTGTTCAGTAAGGAGTTTACAACTTTATCTTCCCCTAAAGTATGCCTAAGAATGAATGGAGTAATGTTAAAATTCCCAATACATTCCTGATCAAGTACTTCCATTTGTTACAATAAGGGAATAGCTTAACCACATCTTCTAAGGTAGAGTCTGAGCAGTTTTAAGATTCACAGAACAATCCTTTTAAATGCATTAAAAATACATTGGATTGCAAGGAAAACCTACTATATCAAAATATAGTTATTTAAACTATTTTAAAAGCCAGCTTCAAAACCTCAGGTGATGAAGAGCCTTTGTTCCAAGGAAACCTTAAGCTCTAACAGCTTAAAAGTTTCAAGGATGGCCTGTGTGCCTTTTATTCAAGGGCTTCTCACTTGGAGACAGTCAACAGCCAGGCTTCCTGCCATCCTTGCCAAAGTAGATCAGGTGGCAGATTTGTGGATGGAAAAGCAGCCACTGAACAATTTGGGCTAGGAGTCCTGAAATATATTTTCCAAGCATTTCTTAAAATATTTTTGTGTTGTTTTTCAAGGGTTAGTTTTCAAGTCTTAGAAATGATTTTCCATGACTAGAGGCAGAGAAGAAGGGGGAGGGCAGGCCCAAGAGAACAGAAGTAAAAATGGCTTCATCAGCCATTCTGAAGAATTGGCACATACTTGGGCCAAGGGGGAATGGAATATTGTTTCATGAAGTCTAGCATCTCTTAAAATTTCTACTTTGGAATCAGAGGTAAAAAGAAATTCAGGGGGCAACTGGGTAGCTCAGTGGATTGAGAGCGAGGCCTAGACATGGGAGGTCCTAGGTTCAAATCTGGCTTCAGATATTTCCCAGCTGTGTGACCCTGGACAAGCCATTTAACCCCCATTGCTTAACCCTTACC
The DNA here is from genome assembly GCF_027887165.1 of Monodelphis domestica. Taxonomy (NCBI): domain Eukaryota; kingdom Metazoa; phylum Chordata; class Mammalia; order Didelphimorphia; family Didelphidae; genus Monodelphis; species Monodelphis domestica. Next base: position 29,148,175 of record NC_077229.1, read on the forward strand.
ACTCTTCTGCCTTGACACCAATACACAGTATTGATTCCAAGATGGAAGTTAAGGGTTTAAAAAAATTTTCATAGGAAATGATGGAAAGACATCACAAGGAAAAAACAGATTTAGAAGACAATGATTTTATATCTCCAAAGATGTTTCTGAGGAAAGTTGATAAAAGCGGTGGATCCAAATTCAGCTCCAAGAAGTTTGAGAAAAGTAATATAAAGCCTGGAAAAACCTGCTGGAAATTGAATTCAATAATAAACAAGGAGGATGAAAAAAAAATTCTAGCCCAAGGGCAGATGTGAAGAGATAGCAGCTAAGAAGCCCAAGTGGGATGACTTGAAAAAGAAGTAAGAAAGGCAGAGCAGACAACTCGGTGATAAAAACAACTATGACATTGTTCTTAAGGCAAAGCAAATTTGGAAAAGGTGACAAAGAAAAAAGAACAAAGTTGATGAGTGCATTATGGAAGTTGATTCAGGGCAAGATGAGAAGGATGACATTTGCTTATGATTCAAACCATGTTATCTTGTGCTATATTCAGTCTGGTGATGAGGAGCAAAGGAAAGAATTAAAAGAGAATTGGGTTGGATTGAGTAAGGCCAATATTTCAGGAATGTCATCAAGAAATTTCTCATGTTTGGAAGTAAATCCCAAATTACAGAAATAATAAGTTTTAAAAGCCAGATATGGATGACATTGCACCTTGTAGAAGCTTTGGCTGTAGTGGGATGTGCTTATCCTGGCAAAGTGATTTTGGAATAGTGGAACATGCTGGGAGAAGAGCTCTATGAGAAAACATTCCAGCTTGTCAAGTCTGTAATTTCCTCAGCTCTGGAGAAAATGTTAGAGGTACAGCCTGATAAGCAAGAAGCAATTATGGATGACAGAATCCTTATGCCAATGGCTCAAAAAGAAACTAAACATTCACTGGTACCTAGAGTGTTCTGGTATTTTTTCACCTGTGTTCTCTTGGAACTAAGACCAGAAGTGATCGACAGTCAGAGAATCTGGAATATACCTCACAGTACACAAAACAAAGTGTAGCCACGTACCCTCTGCGATGTGGCATGCTGAAGGGCAAGAAAGTTATTATTAAAACAGTGACAACTCCTGTTGAAAAAACAGCCAATGGCAAATAGTCTCTTTTAGTTACTTCTGGCATTTGATTGTGTTGATGATGATGATAATAATAGGCTTGTGAAGCAAATAGTAATGCCAGAAAACATTAGTTCCTGCTCAATATAGTGAACAGTAACTATGGAAGGAAGATTCTGTTGTATTTACTAAACCCCGAGATCTGCACACTTTGTACCTGAAATCAAAATGCTAAAGAAGGGCATAGTATGAGAAAAAGTATAATTGACTTATTTCCCCAGCCCTATTAAACCAAACATAAGATCATATCCTGAAATTGTGACAGACAAATGGATGTGTATTTGTGTTTAATGACCTCCCCTCCCGTCTTAGAATCAATACTGTGTATTGCTTCCACGGCAGAAGAGTGGTAAAGGCTAGGCGATGGGGGTTAAGTCACTCGTCCTGGGTCACCCAGCTGGAAAATGTCTGAATCCAGATTTGAACCCAGGACCTCCAATCTCTAGGCCTGACACTCAATCCACTGAGCTAGCCAGCTGCCCCCCAGCCACTTACTTTTCTAAAGTTGAGCGTCAAGAGTTTCTTCAGGCTCAGGGACAGTTCTTCTCAAATGAGATAATGTGTGTGAAAGTATATTTGTTATAATCAGGTTAGTCTTATATATTTACTATAGGACTCTGCAGGATGAGAAGTCAGAATACCCAGGTTCTAGTTCCCCATCTACCATTGCAGTTGTCTGTTTGACTTTGATCAGTCTTCTCTCAGGGCAGCCATCATCATAGTTCTTCATGGGTATAACACTACTTTCATAGGCATCGTCTTAATCTTTTGAACACATGTGTGAGTGTATATGCATTTGCTGGACTACAAGGACCTTTAAAGAGTCCTTTAAAACTATGAATCTAGGTGGCTCAATGGATATGGCTATGTGACCCTGGGCAAGTCACTTACCCCTGTCTGCCTAGCCCTTGCCCTTCTGTCTTAGAGTTGTTATTAAGGCAGAAAGTAAGGGTTTAAAAAAACAAAACCTATGAATTTATATTCTTTTCATCTGTAGTACACAGTGTTTTACAGCTCAGAATATAAATTGATGAATATTTTCTAATATTACTTTAAAATGCACAATTTCTAGATTGGGTGATTATGAAATGATTGAATGCATGGATGTGCCTTGGGGTTTTGAACTTTTTCTCAAGAATCAATTTTGTTGATGTTGCTTGAGTTAACCTGTTTCATGAATTGACGCTTTGCAGGGCTGAGGATGAAGTGAATTGGTTTTTGACTAGAAATTAACATCATATTTAACTTCTTGGAGTAATTTTTATCCAGAACTAAGAAAAATTTTCTTCGTTTTAGGTCCTGAAATTTGGCTGGAGTATGCCCAGTATTCAATTGGTGGGATTGGTCAAGAAGGCGGTATTGAGAAAGTTCGCTCCATATTTGAAAGAGCCCTTACTGCAGTTGGCTTACATGTGACCAAAGGAGCAGCCATGTGGGAGGCGTATCGGGAGTTTGAGAATGCAATTCTGAAAACAGTCCAGGTGAGCTCTGGTGTGCGTCCGGCCTTCCCTGGCAGTACACCCGTAGGTGTGGGCACTTGGTTTTTCTTTTTGGCAAATAATATTAGCTTGGTCTTGTTGCCAGTATGTGGCATGAGTTGATGCAGGATCAGGATGAAGGCCTCAGAGTCAGGAGACCTCAGTTTAGAACTTGGGTCTCCTAGTGATTATTTGTTCAGTGTGTGGCCACAAGCCCCACAAGAGCCACTGTCTTCTCAGTATAGGTGAATAGTTTGAATTAGGCCACCTTTAGGACCATTGTTGATGTTAGACATGTGACCCTATAATCCAGAATTTTTGTCAGCCTAAGGAAGATGTTGGACTCGGGGCTTCTACATCATCTTCCAGGCTCTTTTAGCAGTTTCCAAGGCTTGAAAATAATGCTACTTTGGTAAGATTTTCTTTTCCTTTTAAAAAAAACCCTTACTTCTGTTTTAGAATCTGTACTGTGTGTTAGTTCCAAGGCAGAAGAGCAGTGAGGGCTAGGCAGTGGGGTTAAGTGACTTGCTCAGGGTCACACAGCCAGGAAATGTCTGAGGCCAGATTTGAACCCAAGATCTACTGTCTCCAGGCCTGGCTCTCTATCCACTGAGCCACCTATCTACCCCAAAAGATTTTCTTCATAATCACTCTGAGAGGAAGTAAATACATCACCATTTTTTAAAATTTTTGCTTTTAAAGAGTGCATTATTGACTTGTGGCTTTTATATGACAAAAGGGTTATACTTGGCAATAATGGTTGGTGTTTTTATAGCTGCTTAAGACTTACAAAGCATTTCATATCCATTCTCATTTGAGCTTTCCCCCATTTTGCAAATGAGAACATTGAAGCCTTGCTCCATGTTGTCCTGTCCTGCCCTGCACATGAGGTGCTAAGCTGGGCTTGCACTAGGGTTTCTGACTGCCTTCTCCACCCTTCTGATGAGGGGTTTGACTTGGAGCTGGCTTCTCAGCATTTTTTTTCTGGGGGTCGTGGTGGGAAAGAGAGATAATTTGTGCAGAATTAGGGTGTGTGTGTGTGTGTGTGTGTGTGTGTGTGTGTGTGTGTGTGTGTAAATAAGAATCTGTATTGGAAATGATAAGAAGAATTAATGTAGTTTGGTCCCCATCTGCCCATGCAGCCCACTCCTGGCCGTGTCCCAACATGTAAGCAGCAGCAGACCCTGGCTCTACAGCTTGAGAGAATCCACACGCTCTTCCGTCGCCAACTGGGCGTCCCACTTCTAGGTGAAGCATCTGGGATTGACATGGTACCCTGTGGCTTTCAAAAGCTTGAGGGGTCATAGAGAGAAGAGAAAGACTGGGTGATTTTTAAGTTTGAAGTGTTTCCACTTGGGAGTATTACTATGCTAGATTTCAGGTTGGGGGCTTTTTTTGTTGTCATTACTTTTAAATTTGCAAAGTTTCTAGCAGGTAATAGATGATATTATGGTTTTGTGGCTAAATTTAATAAACGTTTAATGAAGGGCAGAAATAGTAGTGGCTAAGTAGAATTCTTAAAGGAATATTCTTAGTTTGAAAATCTTAACTCTATTCTTTCTATTATAAAATTAGACATTATTAGAACTAGAAAGATCTTAGAGACTATCTGGTTCACTTCCATATTTTTTAAGTGGGGAAACTGAGGTTTGGAGTAACAAGGTTTGGTCCTTTAACTTGGGTTCCCATTGCCTTTCTCTGCTCTTGGTTCTCGTGCCGGGTCTTGGCGGGGACTTTTGTAGTGGTTGTGTCCAGAACTAGAGATGGAAAGTACAGAAAGAGGTTGAGAATGGGCTGTGGGAGAGACCCTGCCATGTGGTAAACAGCATTGGGCTTGAGAGGCATTAGCTCTAGGCCCAGCCTGAGTGAGTGTATCTTCCAATTCCCACTGCCTCACATTGCCTTGCATTCTTCGTGGCCTCTGCCTAAGCCCAGACATTTTTTTTCTGTTCATGTTGGCTTGTTTTCTTGTCCCAAGTTGATTTCAATGTTTTATAGAAGAGGTTCGGTTTGGTGGAAGGAGCTTGGCATTTGGGACCCCAGGATCCAGATGTGAATGTGGGCTTAGCTGCTTTTCCTCTATGTAACTTTAGATGAATCTCCTTACTTTTCTGACACCTCAGTTTCCTCATCTGTAAAATGAGGTGAGGGAGTTGGTATGGATGGCTTTAGAGATCCTCCTAGCGCCAACGCTCTGAACCCCTTTTGAATTTGGGATATGTAGTTAAGCAGGCCGTGTTCAGGTGAAGGATGAGAGTGTAATTAAGAGTTGGAAACTAGTATTTTTCCCTTCCTAGACATGGAAGCCACCTATGCAGAATATGAGGAGTGGTCCAACGACCCAATCCCGGAGTCGGTCATGCAGAACTATAAGAAAGCGCTACAGCAAATGGAGAAGTGTAAACCCTATGAAGAGGCCCTGGTGAGTGCTGGCCTCTTCTTTTCCACAGAGGGAGCTTTTTGTAGGTGGATGGGTCTTGGAAGCATTGCCCTTTTGCCATAGCCATGCTGGGAAGTTGGTGTGGTAATTACCAGTTCTGTTTTATAGCAGATGACAATGAGGGTCAGAGGTGAAGGGACTTGTTCCCACTCTGTGAAGAGAATGGTCGGGGACGCAAACTTGAGTTGTGGTAGGGTTGGGCAGAGAATGAGAAGAAATGGAAATAGGAAGGGAAGACTGGTGAAGAATGGGAACCCTGGAACACTTCAGAAACCCTAGAAAGACACCCTTGTCCTTTCTCTGCTACCTGCCTAGTGCAGAAAAAGGAACTCCTGGCTTCAGATTATCAATGAAGATAAACTATGAAAGACTGAGTTGTGTACTCTCTAGATAACCAGAGAATTAAAGTATTCTGGTCACTTCGTTTTGTATGAGACATAATGTAGGACTGCATATTAGGAATAGAAATTATTCTAAACTTGATAATTATTAACAAAAGCATTCCCATTCCCACAACCAAAAATGATCTTTAAAAAATGACAATCCTACTTTTTGGAAGTATATTTATAGTGTGAATTTTAAAAATGTGTATTAACTTTAATAAAAGAAAACAGAGGGGGCAGCTGGGTGGCTCAGTGGATTGAGAGCCAGGCCTAGAGACGGGAAGTCATAGGTTCAAATATGGCCTCAGACACTTCCCAGCTGTGTGACCCTGGGCAAGTCACTTCACCCCCATTGCCAAGCTCTTACCACTCTTCTGCCTTGGAGCCAATATACAGTATTGACTCCAAGATGGAAGGTGAGGGTTTAAAAAAAAGAAAACAGAAAATTCCTATTTGAGTACCAGATCCCTTTGGGGGGCTCTTACTTGGATATGTTTGGAGTCAGACTCCCGACTGGAAAAAAACCCTAAAACTAAAAGTTTCAAGCTAGAAGATATATTCAGGACAAGAGCCTGACCTCCTCCCCTAAGGCCCAGGGATGGCAGGGGCATGCTGACCAATCATACAGTAGCATCTGTTTGATTACATTTTTATTTTATATTTAATTTCAGCAGATTTCTGCAAGCTAATGAGTTCTTTTGTTGGCTTGTACACTTGTTCCTCTTGATAAGATTTGAGTGAAATATCCTTAAACTTTATTTTCCCCTGTAAAGCTGGTGATTACCACTGAGGGCCCTTAGTTTTGATTCAAGAATCCAGTCTTTTCTTGCTCATTTTTGGCCAGAAGGCATGTGTTAGTATTAGACTGAAGATTTCTCTCTTGGTTGATCTATCAGGCACACAGCTGGTGCTGTTTGGATTCCCGCATGGATAGATGAATTTTCAGCACATTTCCACAAGCCTAGCTTGGAGTCTCTTTTGGGTGGCGGGTCTGTGTCAGCCAAGGCAGCTTTAGCTGAATCGTTGTGTGCCTGATGGTCAAGCCACCATCAGGGCATTTAATATTCTGGGTTGGTGTCAAGATTAATTGTTTTCCTTAACCAGATAAGGAACCTGTTTTAATTTTTCTTCTAAATGTTTTTGTTTTAGTTGGTAGCAGAGACACCAAAGCTAGCCGAGTATCAAACATACATTGAGTTTGAGTTGAAAGCTGGCGATCCTGCTCGTATTCAGTTAATCTTCGAGCGTGCACTGGCCGAGAACTGCCTTGTTCCCGACTTGTGGGCCCGTTATAATCAATACCTGGTAGGGCATCATTTTCCTTTCCTTTTTAATTAGAAATGGTTTACTGAAAGAAAATTGTGAAGAGAATACTACTAAGAGATTGCTTTTTTCACTTTCCCTTCACTTCTAGCCTTTTTCCTGCTCATCTTTTCCTTTTCTTCTTCTCTAAATTCTAAAAATGATTTTGAAAATACTGAATACTGAATTTATCAGTTTTTCCTAGACTGACTTGGGAAGCAAAACATTTATTCACCTACAGCATATAGAAGTGCAGCAATAGAAGTGATCATTTCAAAGTGCTTTAGTTGTCATGTATAAAGTAATTTAATGAGGGAATTTCTTCTCCTTGCAAGAAATAGTTTGACATCAATTAAGCCTTGACAGCATTGTGCCACATTTTCTATAGAATACCAAAATGGACACTGTCCTGTCTCACCACAAGATTCTTTGACGTAGGATCGGCAGTTGAAAATGAAGGATCTGGTCTTATCTGCACACGACCGCGCTGTTAGAAACTGTCCCTGGACAGTTGGACTCTGGAATCGGTATCTCTTAGCCATGGAAAGACATGGAGTTGCTCATCAGATTGTTTCTGGTAAGGATATTTTTGTGGGAATTCTCTGTTCAGGTAACTGGTTCTTCCATGTTAGCTCCAGCTAGCATTTGAATGCTTTTAAGAGTTTGCGACTTGGAAAAATATACAGATGGGCATTTCATAGAGATTTTCAAAAAATTATTTGTATTGACGTGCTTTCTTTTTGCATCGCCTGCATTTCCTCAAAGAATCTTCTCTCTCTGAGAGCTATTCCTTATGAGAATAAAAAGAAAAGGAAAACCACTCAGCCTAGCTGGACATGGCAGTGTCCACAACCATAGAACGCACCTCTGCAGAGAAGGGAGCTGCATCCTCCTGTCTCTTTTCTGAGTTCAAGCTCAGTCATTTCTCATTTCTTAGCATTTAGTGGTGACTTTGGGGGCAGGGAGTTGGCCTCTAGATTTTCCTGTTTCTGTTAGTCTTTACATAAATTAGAGAAGTCTTCCCGTTCCTTGGTCCCACTTGGCTGTCCTTAAATGGGGGCCTCTGCCTTGTTTCCAAGTCTTTGCTACCACAGAAAGAGCTGATCTCAACATCTTGGCATATACAGCAATACTTTGTTCTTACTTTGGTTTCCTTGGAGAATGGGCCTGGGGACACCTGGAGCATAGGTCATGGGCATTGTCACCCTTGCTTAGCTAAAGTTCCCCAGAATGGCCAAGTCAGTTTGTAGCCCCCAGGGCCATGTGACTTCTCTTAAGTAGCACAGAATTCGCTCTTGTTTTCTAAGCAGTTTCTATCAAATGGGAGTTATAGACCCTGCAGCCAGTCATTTAAAGTTAGTTATTTTGAAATGGAAGTTTACCATGTCCAATTATTCTGACCACAGATAACTTTGAGAAAGCACTGAATGCTGGCTTTATTCAGGCTACGGATTATGTGGAGATCTGGCAGGCGTACCTTGATTACCTGAGGAGAAGAGTGGATTTTAAACAAGGTATTGTATATTTCATTTATATGTAACTCGCCAAATGTTTACTAAATGCTTCCTGTGTACGAAATGTTGGTTAGGTCTCTCAGGAAGAGCAAAGATAAATAAACCTGGTCTCTGCCCTCAAGGAACCGACCATTTAGTACCTCAGGTAGCTTTATGTTACATCAGGTCCTGTTTAGGGCACTCATCGATTGTGGAGGTCACCTGTTGGGGATTGGCCTGCTGGCAGAGTTTGTGCCTGAGGTCTGGAGAGTCCCAGCACCAGGTGCAAGGAGTGGTGGGGTCATGATAACTGATATCCCATGAAACTTAATGATGAGAATCACTTGAATTTGCATTTCTGGAGTGGAGCCCTTTAATTAAGATTTGCCAAATGCTTTTCATATCCATGGGGATCCTAAGTAGCCCTGAGAAATGGATACTCTTCTTCTTGGTCTCTTTTACCCCTGAGGATACTGCAGCCCAGAAAGTGTCCAAGGCTGGCCTTGATCTCAGGGCTTCCTGTCTAGAGCCATAACCATGATATTTCCCAGTTGCCTCTAAACAATGGGCCTTGGGGATTATGTGCTCCCCTGTGGAGAGAAGTGGCAGAGATAACTGAGTACCAACGTGTGGTTTGTCTATAAACTGGACGAGCATTAATTCACCTGTTAGTACTTTAGTCTTCTTGTTTGGTGGTAAAGTTGACTGTCCCCTAGAGGAATCTGTTAGGTCAGTGTCCACATTCTTATGAGCGACACTTTGAGTGAGAGAGAAGGTACATTAAGTGCATGGATAGTCCTGAGGCTTCCCATGGAGACACAGATGAAGAAAAGGCCCTTCTGAGAGAGTGCATGTGGACCTTTTCTCTCCCTCTCCCTTTTCCCCATCTCTTGTCTCCTCTCTGTTTCTGCCTGCCCCCTCTCCTGTCAAACCCACGTTCAATGAAAATTCTTTCTACAATATCCCAGACAAGTGGTTGGTCATTCAGCTTTTGTTTGAAGACCCATAAAGAGGGGAAACTCAGTAACCTCCCAAGAATCTCAGAACTTTTGGCAGAGCTCTTCATTTTTAGGTGGTTTTTCTTTTTAGCAAAACTAAGTCTGTTTCTTGGCAATTCCCACCTATTGCTTTGCCTAGGTGTGACTCGTGGGGCTAAACAGAGACATTCTATTCTCCATTTAGCTAGCCCTTTAGCTAGCTGATGTTGCATCCCACTCTTGTGTTGGAGTGGCAGTTGAGGCGATCCCCTAGGTCTTTGCTATTGTTATGGAAAGTCCCAGTGTGAGAAGGACGTACTAGGGCAACTCTTCCAAATGCTCTTCTTTTTGCAGATCATGGACTGATTGATAGTCTCAAACTTGGAGTAAGGCCCAGTCTCCTAGAGGTGACCCACAAATACCTTAGAGCTTGGCCCAACAATCCATGCTCAAAAAGAGGAGGGGATGAAGAATGCCTGTAAGACTGTGATAACCATGATAGTAGACAGTTTGGAGAGACAGACTGCTGAGCTGGACCATTGGTATACGGACTTGAGACAGATGCCGAGCCAGGCCCAGAAGGAATAGGGAGACAGCAGAGTAGATTGGTGTCTGGAAACTGCCATGTTTGATGGCTCAGTGTTCTTTTGGTCATGTCCTGATTTCTGAAGGGTGGAAATTGTAGGTGCTGCAAGCACCAGGTGAGTCAGTGTGGGAATCTGCCAGCAGGTATTTCTTGAGTACTTGCTGTGTGGCAGGCATTGTGCTGAATGGTGGGAATATAAGCAAAGGCAGACCAAAATAATTCCTGCCCTCAAGGAGTTTATATTCTAGTAGGGGAGGCGACTTTTTAATTAGAAGTACTTCTAAGATTATACAGGGTGGGAAGGTGGCATTTCAGAGGGGAATTTTAAACAAAGTAAATAGAAATAAAGTATAATATAGATCATTTTAATGTGTGGTTTTCTCAGTCAGGACAAAGACTGAAGGGGTGGTTAACACCAGTGGTGTAGGATATGGCCAGCTGGGAATGGTCACCATTGAGTAGAAGGGCCACTCTTCTGAAGGTCTGGCCTGTTCCTCTTTCCTCCCATGGCAGGAAATACGGCAACAGGAGATAGATGGCCAGAGGCCTAAGGAAATGTGCTTCGTTTTGTACCAAAACATTAGGCTGGCAGCAGGAGGGGGAGGTTGCCTAGTGATGGTACAGATGGCAATCACTGCTGGCTACTAGCATCCTTCCTTCAGTGAACATGGATAGCAGCAGCAGGGGGAGAGAGAAGGCACTGGTCAGAGGGAGTTCTTGCTCCGCCTCTCATCTGAGGCTGGAGATCAGGCAGCCAGGGCAGTAGAACAGTTCAGGCTCCTTGGGATCTTCCCTTAGGGGACATGCACAGCAAGAGATGGAAGATTTGCAGTTCTGAGGAAGGTCTCCCTTTCTCACTGAGTGGATTTCAGTGACTAGGAGGTGACAAAACTTAGGAAAGGGCTTGGTGGTGGAGGATAGTCTATATGTGAGGGTGCAGACCAGCCAGAAGTAGGCCAGGTGAAAGGGGATGTCTATCATAGGGTTGTAGCTGTCTTAGTGGAGATCAGTAGAGCAGAGACATGCTTTCTAGGTAAAAATGATTTGGTATGAGATGGGTAAGAGGGAAGAGAGGAAGACACCAGTGTCATGAGCCCTGCTGTAGTAAAAATGCAGGGAATATGGGAGGCTTGGGGGAAAGAGAATGAGTTCACTGTTGGGAAGGCAGTGTGCCTAGGAGAGCTGTTAAGGCCTGATCTATTGAGCTGCCTAGAGACAAGCCCTGCTGAGAGCTGAACAAAAGAGAAGGGAAGGGGCACATGGAGAAGAAGGGAGGTAAGAAGGGCTTAGGGGATAGAGGGTCAGCTTGGACTCAGAAAGTGTCCTCACCTCCCAGAGCCCTGGGCAACACCAAAGACCCTTGAGTTGTGTATTGAGTTGATATAAGTGGGTGTTCTTCACATGCAGCAAGTCACAGGTACCTTTCTAAGGGAAATATTTCAAAGCTCTTGTTAGATGGTTCACTTCTTTTTCATCATCAGGATCTGAGAAAAGTATATTCTAGTTTCACAAGAAGACTTGAATGTTTCGTTGTTACCATATGGGCCCCATGTTCTCTATGGCAGAACATTCCTGTGCTCAGAGCTGGAGTTTTGTGTGCTTGGCATGAAAGATAGTTAAAACTCTCACTAATCATTCCAATGTCCTTTCATTCTCCTGATTTGTCTTATAGATTCGAGTCGAGAGCTGGAGGAGCTGAGGGCTGCCTTTGCTCGAGCGCTGGAGTATTTGGAACAAGAAGTGGAAGAACGTAAGTTTATCCCCTTCCCCCCTTCACCTTGGGCCTCCTATCATCCCCTGGTTTGTGACTGAGTCTCTTTCTCATGGTTTTTTTATTATTTCCTTCTAAGGTTTTAGTGAAAGTGGAGATCCATCCTGTACCATAATGCAGAATTGGGCAAGAGTGGAGGTAAGTTTTTATTTAAAACTCCCATTTTATCTGTCCTGTTACTAGTAGCTGGAAGAATTCTTTTCTAAGATCCAGCCCCATGTGATGTGACAGTACATTAGTTTTCCCATTTGTTAAAAAATGAAATGTAAAAATATAAAGCAAAATTCAGCAATTGTTAAATTTTTTGATATTCCTAGAGTAAAAATATTCTCATTTTCTGTGCTTCTGTAGAATTTGCACAAATGTTGGCACTGAAAAGGAGAGTCCTCTTGTTAGTAAGGTGATAGTTTCTGTTGAATCTTATGGTTGGACCAGAGCTGTTGGAGTGCTTATCTACCCTCTGCATATTTTCTCTGACATTTTATTTGCTCTCCTCTCCATCTTGAAGGCTCGCCTTTGTAACAATATGCAGAAAGCTCGAGAACTCTGGGATAGCATCATGACAAAAGGAAATGCAAAATATGCTAACATGTGGCTGGAGTACTACAACCTGGAACGGTAACTGAGAACACTGCCAGTGGGGTTGTTGGGCTCAGAGAAGAAATAAACCTTAGTATGTGCAGGGTGATAATGGCAAAAGGTAAACTCTATCAGCAGGCCATGGAAATCAGGAGAGCATTTTCTAAAATTTATAAAAAGATTTGTTATAATTATATGGTTACTGGATAGCCCAAAGCAGTGAACAGACTGACTTCTGATTTGCCTGGCACTGTGCTAAGGGCTATGTATATAAAGGGTAAAAACCAAACAGACCAGCAGTCCAAGCCATGAAGGAGTTGACATTCTTCTAATGGGGAAGAAGGAAGCATCTGCACATCACAATAAACCACACAGATACAGAGTGTGTACTGAAGATCAGTCTTGAGGGGGAGGCACTGACAGCTGGTGGGACCAGAAAAGGCCTGAAGCAGGTGGTGCCTTAATCGAGACTCCAAAAAATGCCAGGGGTTCTGAGAGTTGGAGGTTGGGAGGGAGAGCCTGCAGATTGGGGGACAGACATACAATGAGAAGGTCGTGTATGAGAGATGGCTGGGCTATAGAGAGGGTGGATGGGGTGGAAGGTCGTGAAAGACCTCAGATGCCAAAAAAAGAATCTGGGATTTGATCTGGGAGGTGACAGTGAGCCGAGGAATGACAGGATCAGACTTGTGGTTACGAAGATTGCATTGAGGACCAGGGCAGTTGGCTCCTTCAGTCTTCTGCTGGCATCTCCCCGAGGCCAGGGCACCATTTGATTTTTGTATGCTTCAGAGTGCTTTGGACACAGTAGCCCAACAACGGTAAATAGTTGTTAAAGGAATCAATGAGTAGCACCAGGCAATGGGGAGAGCCAATGAGAATGACCAATGGAGCCTTTTCTCAGGAAGCCATGAGTCTAGTGATGTGAGCCAAGGGCATGCCCACCCCCAACTTGCTGGGTACAAGACATTTCTTTTTTAAACCCTTACCTTCTGTCTTAGAATTGATACTAAGTATGGTTCCAAGGCAGAGGAATGGTAAGGGATAGGCCATGGGGGTTAAGTGACTTGTACAGGTCACAGAGCTAGTGTAAGAATTAAAATTAGGACTCTGGTCCTTAGAATTTCATAAAGTTTATTAGAATTACTTAGATAGGGGAAAGCAGAGAAATAGAGAAAAAAGCCTAGTCTAGGTAGCCATGGGGCTTCTATAGCAGCACCCCAGCATGCAAGTTCCTTCGCAGGACGCCAGGGACAGAGAGAGCCTTACTTCCTTGTCTCCGATCTTTTAACCTCCCTCTCCCTTTCGGGTCAAATTCAGTCATGTCTGGATCAGACTCGGAGAGAGTCACATAACCTGCGCTAGATGACATAAGTAGGTGAGCAGCCTAGGTGAGTAAGTGACCTAGCTCCAGGAGCGCAGGGACACGTGATCCTGGGAGAGGATTCCCTCTACAGGCTAGGAAGTGTCCGAGGCCACATTGGAAGCCAGGACTTCCCTTCTCCAGGCCAGGCTCTCTACCCTAGCTGCCCCTGTAAGGCTTATTCTTAAAAGGCAATATTTTTACCTCCATAAAATACCTCGGATAAGAGAACAGAACTGTAACGTCCAATTCCAGGCATCAAGTTAGTCATTTCGGTTCTAGGTAGAATCTTTCATTTTTTTTTTCAGCATGGATAGTCTAAACCAATGTTCCTCTGGGGTAGATGGGGTTTAAGATAATGAACAGCAACAACAAAAAAATCATTTGTATTTGGGTGCTGAGCGTTACGAATTTAGCTAGACTAGTCAGTCTTAGTTCTGAAATTCAGGAGAAGCCAAGTGGTTCAGTGGAGACAGTTAGAGACACCTGAGTTCCTGTTTGACCCCAGACACTTCCCAGCTATGTGACCCTGGGCAAGTCACTTAACCCTGTCTGCCATTTCTTCTAGTATAAAGTGGAGGTGGTAATAGGTTATTGTGAGGACCAAATTAGATTATAATTGTGAAGCCCATAGGACAGGGTCTGGCCCAGAGTAATTGCTTATGTAATGTTGGCTTATGCTCATCATCAGTCATTGATAAAAATCAACATGCCTGCAGCCCTTCCCTGGGCACATTGCTGCCCCATGTTGTGTCTAGGCCACTCTAGACATTGGATACTAAACATAGCAGCTTTCCCAGCAGCAAGACCAGGAAACTGGCCAGGCTCGGTCCATCAGTTCCTCCAGTCTCTTCTCTCCTCCTGACATGCTCCTTCTCCGGGGGTCTAGCGTGGCTTTGCACAAATGAAGGTTTTATAGGAAAGCTGCAACAGGGTGACTCGGAGTCAGAGGCCAGCCCTCTGCTGGAGGACAGGGGAATTGTTAGGCTTGGCAGATCCCGGCAAGGGGGATCCTGCTCCTTTTTGTGTGTCTTCTGCTGCTTCCTGGAGGTATTACACCTTGTTGTTGTGCTTCAGGGCACATGGGGACACCCAGCACTGTCGCAAGGCTTTGCATAGGGCCGTTCAGTGTACCAGTGACTACCCGGAACACGTCTGCGAAGTACTGCTCACGCTTGAGAGGATTGAAGGTGAGGAGGTGTGGCTGGGTGCCACTGACCTATTTACTGCTCAGTCCCAAGAATGGATGGATAATCTTGTCTGGTTTTTGTAAGACAAAACAAGCTGTGCTCCTGAAGGTTCAGGTCTGACTTCAGAAGAGAAGAATTCTCATGGCTTGCCCACTGATTAGAGCTTCCCCATATTGTTAGTGAAGAAACTTAATTATCTAGAGATCAAAGAATTTTTTTGGAGCTGGAAGGGCCCTTAGAAGCTGTTAAGTCCAACCCCACCATTTTTGGATGAGGAAACTGAGGCCTTGAGATATGGGGTGTCTTGGGTTCATCTGCCATTGAGATGGTGGAACAGGCCTCAGAAGGATCCTAGCACCAGCTAGAATACAGTCCTTAGTATTCGGTAATAATTAGCTATAACTGCCTACAATGGGAATAATACCTTACAGTATCCTTTCGATGACTTTAGGGAAAGACAGTTGTAGGAAGTCTCCACCTCCAGTACAGTGTACAGTCCCAGCTAATGCCAGTGTTTGGCCTTCCTTTAATCCAGGTCTTAGTTGTCCATATCACCAGTAGGAGGTCTCTGTCTCTCCTGGAATCCCAACCAATTGCCATAGAGGCCAGTGGTTGGGCAGTTGTGAACCCTGTGCGACTGATTTCTGTTCTCTCTGGACCACGGGGCAAATGGCTTTGCCGACCTCAGGCAGACATGCTTCTTTTTGGACTAACTGATGCTTCTCTCTGTTTAGGCTCGTAGCAAATGTAGGCACTGAAGCCTTTTAACCAACCTAGACAGTGAGCATTTTATTTAGCCAGTACCTTTAATTAAAAAGTTCTGAGATTGAGCTCTTTAGAAACTTTTCAAAGTGGCAAAGTAACATAATTAAAATTAAAATGTTAAATTATGAAATGTCTTGATTAGAGACGCTTTTTTATACTTTGAGTTGTAGATCCAACTCTCATATCTTTCAAAAAAAGTTTTTTCTGTATTTTTATATTACCATCATTTCCTAATTTATCATTCCCTTTCTATGGTGCCAGTTCTTGCAAAAAGAAAAGAATAAACTAATTTTAAGCCAATTCAATAGGGTCAGGTAGATAGATCGGTGGATTGAGAGCCAGGCCTAGAGATGGTAGGCCCTGGGGTCAAATGTGGCCTCAGACACTTCCTAGCTGTGTGACTTTGGGCAAGTCACTTAACCTTCACTGCCCAACCCATTCTTTTGCCTTGGAACTAATATACAGTATTGATTCTAAGATGGAAGCTAAGGGTTAAAAAAAAAAAAGCATTTCAGCACAACCAACAGATCTTTCATCTGGAGTCCAACAACCAGAATTCAAGGCCGTCTGCATGGCTGTGGGCAAGTCTTTTAACCACTTAGAGTTGAGGTTCTTCAGCTATAGAATCAGGAGTTGGGACTGTCTGAGTGAGACAGTGTTTGTAGTATTTGTAGTACTTGTAGTACTGTGTTCTCCTGCCTCTGCAAAGAACTCTTCTTTTGCTCTAGGAGTTATTCTCAGGGAGAAACCTTTTCCTCTTGAATATTTGATTTACTGAACAAATGAATGACAAAACATCCCACCTGACTTGTTAGTGGCATTTACTTTTCACTTCTCGTAGGCTTTGAAACCTTATGTTTGGCATTCTGGCTTTCAGGTATTAGTGATGCCAGTTTTTCAATGGGGAGATTTTCAACTCTTCTCCCCAATTCCAACTGAAAGCTTAAGCTAGCTGAGTGTTTCTTAGAGGATTTAAATGGGGAAGTGATCAGAGAAATCATTTAGAAGTCATCTAAAAACTGTTTCGTAGCTGAAGAAATTAAGATTGGTTAAGAGATTTGTCTGCAGCCATCCAAGTAGTAAGAACGCATGGGAACTTTAACCTTAGTGGTCCCCTGATTCCTTATGGGCATTGAGTCGTTTATGTTTTCCTTTTTTTGGTACAATGGAGGGAGATCTCTTAAAGAAACATTTCCTAATAATCAGGGATAAAGACTTGCTTGTTGGAATATGGGATGGATTAGGTCATTAGGGTGTGTGTGGGAATCTTTCATGTAAGGGTTAGACCAAGTATTTCTGAAAAGGTCTTTCTCAGTTCTAAGATTCTGTTTTCTCTTTAGGGAGTGTGGAGGAGTGACTGCGATGTCATTCCCTTTATGAAGTTTTCAGAAACTCCAGGAAATCAAAGCTTGTTTCCTACTTTTCTCATTTAGGTACTCTGGAAGATTGGGACACAGCTGTTCAGAAAACTGAAAACCGATTAGCCCGAGTTAATGAGCAGAGAGTCAAGGTAGTGATATTCTGTGAATTGCTGAGGAGCTACGGATAATTGCCCTTCTCTAAGGATACTTGTCCTTGAATGTTTGTCAAGATCTCCAGATAACCTCTTTTGAGATGTATTTCTCAGATGGAAAATTGGCTAACTTCCATGTTAGACAATTGAGGCAACATTTAATTCCTCTGTTGCAGCATTCTGACAGATGTTCTTGAAATTTGAGGTCTGCCTAGTAAGAAATTGTAAAAATAACTGAGGGTCTTTTTAGTCACTGGTTTTTGATAATAATGTTCATTGAGACAGGCCTTGCTGTTTGCTACACATGAGGATAGCCTAGATCACTCATGCCAAGTGGGTGGTGAGAGTATATGGGTGTACTGCTTGCTGTGGAAACAAACCATTCAGAATCCTGAAGTCCTTATGCACCTTTAGAGTTGAGCTTTGAATTAGTAATACAGGATTTCTTAGCCTCCTGTTCTTTCTTCATTTTTCTCCTTTTTATAATAATGCACAGAGATCGCGTTCCTCTAGAATGAGGCATTGCCCTCTTCTCTCTTCCTCTCATCCCTAGCAGAAGGTTAGAGTGGGGGATGAGGTAGCATGCCTACTGACTTGTCTTCCTGGTATTTGCAGGCTGCCGAGAAGGAAGCTGCCCTTGCCCAGCAGGAAGAGGAAAAGACTGAGCAGCGCAAGAGGGCTCGGGCAGAGAAGAGGGCCTCCAAAAAGGTGAAGAAGACCAAGGCTGGGGACAAGCGGAAGGTGGATGAAGATGAGGAGGACCAGTGGGGGGATGAAGAAGAAGGTATTTTGGGTCACATGTGTTAGCTTGGGCAGGGAGCAAAGACAGTGTGTTCATCCCTTGGCATTCCTTAGTGAAATGTGTCCTCAGAGAGAAAGCAAGAGTAAGTTCTTTTGCTAACTTTTAACCAGTGAGTCCGAGTAATATACAGTATTTACATGGCAGATTTACATAGAACAAGGTGGGCCGTCTTGAGGGATGTGCACCAGTTATATGCAGGTGTGCAGATGGGCTAATGTGGGCTATGGCTTGGGGTTGCCCCCTGTAAATATGTGGGGGGTGGAGACACACAGGGTCCCCTCCATGCAGGCAGTGCCCTTTTTCAGCTGCAGTGGTAGGGCTGGGCATCATTTTGGAGCTGGGCTGTTAGGTTGCTCATGGAGGAGAACTTTACTGTCGATCCCTTCTTGTTTTGGAAATCTGTAGAACAGCCCTGCAAGCGACCAAGAGCTGGGCACAACCTTTCCTTGACCGAAGAGGCAGAATCCATGAGCATGGAGCTGGGACTCTTTGGGAGGAGTGAACCTACAGAAGTGGACCCCCCTTCCAAACAGAAGGAGAGAGCAGCTGCAATCCGAAAGGAGATGCCCAAAGTGTTCCACGATAGCAATAAAGACAACATCACTGTATTTGTCAGCAACTTGCCCTATGGCCTGGGAGAGCCTGATGTCAAGCTCAGGCCCCTCTTTGAACCCTTTGGGGAGGTCACAGAGATCCGCCCCATCTTCAGTAACCGTGGAGACTTCCGGGGCTACTGCTATGTGGAGTTTAAGGAGGAGAAAGCAGCCCTGCAAGCCCTCAGCTTGGACCGGAAGATGGTGGATGGAAGGCCAATGTTTGTTTCACCTTGTGTGGACAAGAACAAGAACCCAGATTTTAAGGTAGACTTTTGGGCAGAGGAGTGGGCGGCAGCCTCAGTTAAGGAAGACGGGCTTCTTGTCCTCCCTCTGGAGGTTCGTCTGGAAGTTAGAAAGTTTTTTAGGCAGCAGCAATGAGAAGACCAAGCTGCACGGGATGCCTGGGCTCAATCAGTTGGGTTATGGGAAGTAGCTGTGTGTGCCCTTTGTGGCTAGCATGTGAGGCTTGAGGCCGCAGCTCAGGCCAGTCTGTTCTTTCTTGCTCTGCAGGTGTTCAGGTACAGCACTGCCCTGGAAAAGCACAAGTTGTTTATCTCGGGTTTGCCATTCTCCTGCACAAAAGAAGAACTTGAAGACATCTGCAAAGTTCATGGAAATGTGAAGGACCTCAGGCTGGTCACCAACCGTGCTGGAAAACCAAAGGTACGAGTACGAGACGGTCAAGGAGATCCTTTGGGAGTTTGGTGTGGCTCTGTGTAAGTAAATTAATTTAAGTTGGTTCATGATTTCTATGGCGCTGTGATTGTTCTTTCTTTAGGGGCTTGCCTATGTAGAATATGAAAATGAGTCACAGGCTTCTCAGGCTGTGCTGAAAATGGATGGGATGACCATCAAACAGAACGTCATTAAAGTGGCCATCAGTAATCCTCCTCAAAGAAAGCTGCCCGACAGGCCGGAGGCAGGGAGGGCCTTGGGAGCCATGGTGCCGCGGCAGGTATATGGCGCGTAAGTGTTCATCTCACTTGTGGAGCATGGGGCGAGGGGAGGGGTGGTGAGAGGGCAGAGCTCCTTTGACTGCATTCAGTTCTTGCTTTTTTCTTGTCAGTCACTGAGGGAAAAACACTGAGAATAGTCAGAAAAAGCTAGAGGCTGACATTTCCTCAGCCACAAAGTGGGAGAAACACTAGGCTGCCCAGTTCTGGCTCGGCCAGTGACTATGACCAGGCCACTTCACTTTGCTGAATTCAGCTGCCAGAAACAGATCAGGAGAAGTTAGGTGGAGGCTGCCTCTCCCTTCAGGGGCCTCTTACACAGTCCTCATTTATGCAGCCCAAGACCCTGAAGGTCTCTAACTATGAATTGCAACTTTTTAGTCTGTACATAAAATGTTTCCCTTTGTAGGCGGGGTAAGGGGAGGACCCAGCTCTCGCTCTTGCCCCGGGCGTTGCAGCGCCCCAACAATCCTGGCCCTAAGACTGAGAATGGGACATTCCAGACCCCACCTGGACCCTCTTCTACACCCACAGAGGCACCCAAGATGTCAAATGCTGACTTTGCCAAGATGCTCCTGAAAAAGTGAATCGGACTCTACGGGAAATGTGAAAATGCCTTTTAGAAAGCCATTTTGTGTCCTTATTTCTGCTAGCAAGGGGGACCCCCCATCATTCCCTGTAAATACAACTTTGCCCCGTTAGGTCCACCAAAGTCCAGTTTGGGGCTGTATGTACCAAGCCAGAGGCCTCTTTGGTTTTGACCGAGACAGAAGGCTGGGATGGGTTTAAATGGCTTTAAATGATCCCTCATATTGAGGGTAGGTGACATGAGGGAAGTGTTCACTTTACAGACAGGCAGGGGGTGAAGTTTCCTAAGAGGTTTTTTGTCTTAAAAGAATGGAAGGAATTGAGGAGGACTTAAGCTCCGCTTATCTCACTGGGGCAGTTGCTCAGTCAGCCTTTTGCCATTTACCAGATACTTGCTTCACACCCCTCGGAGCAGACGGGTCTATCATTCTTGGCAAAGACAAAATGGCAGATGCTCGGAATTCACCACAATGGCCTATTTTAGTAGGGGAAGGGGCATGTCAGAGAAAAATGGGTTGGCTTGATGTTCTGTTCAAAGTGGTCTGTTTTTATATTGTGTATTTGTAAATGACATGTCGAACCCTTATTTTTACGTTTCCTAACAATGGGAGACCAGAGATGTTTGTTTTGTATTCAGAATTGTGTGTGCTGCCACTGGTGGGTCACATCCACTTTGTCTGCCCAAGGAACTGGACTCCTCCCTGTTGAGACCCTCCCTTTCACCCCTTGGTTCTGTTTCTATATGATGTCAAATGCAAACTCCAGTTCTCCATTTCACTTCACTTATTAAACTGAAGTTCTCTTTAAAAGAGCTTTTGCACAATCTGCTCTCTCCTCCTCTTTAACACAAGCGGTGTACCTTCCTTTACTTACGTCCTAACCCTGGCACAGAGAGACGGGCTTTGTACCTCCAGGCCTGTGTTCCCACTGACTTTGGTCATTTACAAAATGTCTCCTCTTTGGCTTCGAGGATCCCTTCTTCCTCCTGCTTTGGCTAATCTTCAGTCAGTTCTTAACTGCACGAAGCTTAGTTCAAAGAACTCTGGGGCAAAACAGACTATCAGAATCACTCCCTAATTAATCTTTTTTAAAGTGGGGTTTTTAAAACGGAGAGTTATGAAGTGTGGCACAGCTGTGTTTCTGGGTTAGACAGCTCATAAAAGATGGTAACTTAGATTGCATGTTACTCGCGCACATTTAGAAGGTAGCCGCATAGTTACAAAGTGCTTTCGTCCTGGGGAGATGAGTGGGCAGGCTTCATGAAGACATGAAGAATTGTAGGCAGGTAAAGGTTCAGACACCGAACCTGGGACCCAGAGGCGAGCCTAGAGCCCCAGGGCAGGCCAGTTCCAGTCTAGCATTCTGTTCATGCGTGTATGTGGAAAAGCCTACAGAACTACCCATGCAAGGGGGAAACACTGGACCTTCAAGCCTTAGTGTTTTCATCTATAAAATGGGGACAAGAATGCTTACACTGCCTATCCCATAGGCATGTTATTTTATTTTGCTTTAGAATTGGGAAATGATTATATTGTAGCTCTCAGGATCCCCTTTTTGCAGTGGTTGTGTTTTTTGAGGGTCTTAGTGGGCGAGTAGCAATTTGTCCTGCTTTGGGCTACCGCTTTTCTTATTTGAGGCTGCCCGATAATCTCACAGCTCACACTTCATTCACATGGCTGGTCCATTGGAACATAACAATGTGAGCTTGCTTGACTTTGCTGCCTGTGTGCCCCAGGTATTCAATTGTGACTCCCCTCCCCCCACAAATTACAACTGGGACACGAGCCAGGAGGTGGGTAGGTGTCACTACTATGGCCTTGCTGCCTAGTGGTGTGCTTCCTGTCTACTAGGTATGGCCCTAGGCCCCGGGGATACAAAACCAAAAGAAATCAAAACTATTCTATTTGAGGAGGCTTGGATCAGTTATTAATGATTAAAAACTACTTACAGCCTGGACTCAATTTTTTTTTAAACCTTCACCTTCCAATAAATACTATACTATATATTGATTCCAAGGCAGAGTAGCAGTAAGAGCTAGGCAATGATGGTTAAGTGACTTGCCCAGGGTCACAACTAGGAAGTGTCCAAGGTCAAATTTGAACCCAAGATCTTCCATCTGATTCTCTGTCCATAGAGCCATCTAGCTGTCCTGCCTATACTTAATAATTTCTAATCATGTGCGCCACTGTTAAAAAATTGCTATCTGTTAAGCACTCTGCAGGTCTGCATTGTCTTAGAACAGAGGTGCCTGCACTGCCATTTGAAAAATAATTTCATTTAGCATATGAACTAGGGCCAAAGGGAGGGAATTTTAATCAAAGGATGGATATTAAAATGGGCAACTAATGGGTATACAGGTACTGAACCAAAAGAAAAACCCAATCACAGGTATGCTGCTGCTTCCTAGACCTGGAAGACCTTGCTGTAGTCATTCTCTTTGGGCCTTGATTTCTTCTCCTGAAATGAGCTGTTTTAGCCATCTTGTTCAAGAATAGTATTAGGTCAGTCATGCAATAGCTGCTTCTCACATGATGAGCCCAACTCAGTTTATTTAATAAAATACTTTATTAGAATTTAGAATAAGTAGTTTGTTAGAGTAACATCCTTCACTTAGAACTAAAGTGCAAATTTCATTCATTCTGTAGTATCAAAATAAGTGCTTTTGTTTAGTGGTTCAGCTAGCCTCAGAGTGGAACAAGCTAGCCTTGTTCACGAGAACCAAATCCACTGTAGAGTTAGGGTTTAAGAAGGGTTCACTAATTGATGGCAGTGGTTTCTTGAAAATCCTCTGGATTTGGGGTGAGAATGAACTCTTTGAATTCCCTGGGGCCATTAAGTGAAGACTTTGATACTTTTCTTAGCCTTTTAGAAAGCTAGTAGAGATGCATTCATTGCGCTGGCTTCTAACATCTGTCCATCTGTGACAGCTGATCCAGAAAGACAGAAGCTTGACGTGTGCCAGCACTGATAGGATGTGGTAGTAGCGACTAAGCAAAAGGTTCACCAAGTGGATGGATTTCATCACGCAGAAAAGACCCTGGTTATTTTTCTGGCTAGTAGAGCCATAATACCACTTGGGCCACCAAGGGCTCTGCTATCATGGCAGGATCCCTTGAAATGTGGCCTTGAGTCCTAGAACAAAGTTCATCCCCTTCCTTCCAAGCTGCTCAGAAGGACAGCCCAACGATGAGGGCCATTTGCCTGTGTTGAGCATGAGGTATCTGAAGATGAACTAGGGAATTACGGGGTGGCAGCAGTAGGCATAATGAAAAGAACGTGGGAGAGGATATTGCACAGAAAAGGCAAAGATACTGGCCAAGGCGACAGAAGGTTGCCCCAAAGGCGGCAAAGTTTTCATCAAGGATCATGATCTAGCTGCTTATATCCGACCTCGTGTCAGAGATCCAGATACGTACTCTCATCATCATGTCCATGGAGAATCTGTTTCCAAAGAATGGGTTTAGGAGTGATCCGTCAGGGAAGACATTCTTAAGACTTTGATGGTCCTGGGTTCACAGCTTGATGGATAGATGATGGAGTGGTCTGATATCCAAGACAATTTCTGCCCTAAGAGACATTCCCCTCTTCTTCCAAGAAGGGGGACTAGGAAGAACAGAGAGGGAGGGAACCAGGCTAATCTTTCTGTTAGTCTTAATTACAAAGATAACTCACTTTAGGAAAACACAAGTATAGCTCAAAGAGACTTCTTGGGGGGGAAATGCCAATCAAGGCATACGAGGTCCCACAGTTAAAACTGACTCTTAATTTAATGTCCCAGTAGTTTGCTTTCTAGGCAGAAGCTGATGACCAAGTCATCTGGGTAGACAGATTTGTGTCTTCCAAAGGAAAGTCGCCCGTCATCTGTATAAAAATAACTCCCAGGGCTGAGGCCCAGAAGAGGGACTTGCTTTCATGGGAGGCTTTCTGCATCCTGACCTGCACCAGGATAGCCCCCTTTCTTCCCACTTTGGTACATATTCTGACCAGGAGACTTAGTTGCATAACTCAGAGAGAATGTACAGGGGCCCATAGGACACATACCCGCAATATAGCTTCCCTGTATACCCTGCAAAAAGCCTAGAGGATCTTAATGCCCAGCCCAGAGTTTGGCTACAATGTCCAACATTTCTAGCCTGCTTTAAAACACAAACCTAAATAAATAATTTGGCTTAGTTAGCTCATAAATTATTATAATAGAGACGAGGCTTAATTTGACTTGCTAAAGGAAAAAACTAAAACCAGAAACATTCTGAGGTCAAGAATGCTTACGCTCTCTAGTCTTTATGAGACGACTTGTTTCCCAGTAGGACCGCCCAAGGCTTCTAGGTGATTCCTCCAGAACAATCCCTGCTGTATTTTGAGTCATACAGATTTAGGTTTTCACAGGAATAGTCTGTCTGCATCCGGAATGGTTGGGATTTGCTTCTGGCAAACCCACAGCATGGTCAGTGGTTGCGATTAGCAGCATGTCTAAAGTAGTCTCGGTACACTTGGCAATGAAACGGATGAAGGGTCTCACGTCCCCTTCGTTGGCAACTTCCAACACGTGGTAATACTCTGACCTCTGCTCCTTCCGGATCGTAATGGGAGGGTAGCCTGCCTGCATCAAAATTAGGTTCATCAGCAAGCGGGAGGTCCTGCCGTTGCCATCGACGAAGGGGTGGATGTAGACCAATTTATAATGGGCCAAGGCTGCAAACTCCACTGGGTGTAAATTCATGGCGTCTTCCGAGTTCAGCCACTGTATAAACTCTTCCATCTGTTTTTCCACATCTTGGGGGTGGGGAGGAATGTGATGGCCCACAAACACCTGTGTAGTCCTAAATCTCCCCGCCTCCACGGGATCCACATAACCCAGCACCCGCCTATGGATCTCGAGCATGTCACTGATGGTGACGGAACCAATCCTGGAGACCAGAGTGGTGTTTATGTATTTCATGGCCGCGTGCATACCAATGACCTCGTTCTGTTCCTCCAGGCTCTTCCCTGGCAC
Organism: Monodelphis domestica; assembly: GCF_027887165.1. Classification (NCBI taxonomy): domain Eukaryota; kingdom Metazoa; phylum Chordata; class Mammalia; order Didelphimorphia; family Didelphidae; genus Monodelphis; species Monodelphis domestica. Next base: position 29,173,096 of record NC_077229.1, read on the forward strand.
AGCGTAGCGGGTCTCAATGATGTGTCTTATTTCAGAGAGGGTGAGAGTGTTGCCTTCAATGGCAACAGTGTGATAGATGTGATGGTAGTAGGACTCCTCCATGACCCGCCGCAGCGCTGAGCTCCCCTTCGGAATGGCCATCACCTTTTTAACTTTGCTGTCGATGATGCTGAAGTACCTCTGGTCTATCTCTTCCACCAGAGGCAGTGTCCGATCCCTATTGATTAGAGCCTTCTCATTGTAGGGAGAGATGGTCAATGCTTTGGTATACAAGTAATCAGCATGCAGAATGTCTTTCTCCTCTTCAGAAAAGATGCCCAGCTCGTTGAGGGCATCCACATAGTCGGGGTCCATCTTGAGGGCGTGTAAGAAGAGTTTGTGGGCCTTCTCTCGCTTCCCCTGCCGCTTCATTTCCAGGGCTTGGTTCAGGGCTGCTCTGGCTTCTAGCTTGACATCTAGAAGACACCAGAAAGAGCATTGTGCTTAGACATTCTCTGGATGTAAATAAAGCTTTGCATGGGCAATGGATGTGAGAGGACAGGGAGAATCTCTGAGGCCGCCTTGGCCAAACTAGATCCCCAAGAGTGGCCTCTGGAGTCCACTGGAGGACTTCCAGTCATGGAAATCAACTGGGCTCCAAAGCAGCTCCAACCAGTCCTTGGTTAGGGGCTTTGCATTGGCTCCTGGACTCCCTAGCAGGATGTGAGCTCCCCGAGGGTTGTTTCTGCATCCCTGCACAACGGTGGTTTGAAATTCGCTGAAGATTGGATTGCTGGATGGCCTGCAGGCCCCTTTTCGAACAAGCTCTAGGCCCTCCCAAAAGTGAACCCCAGATCTGAACCCAAGGGCTTCCAGGCACGGTCTTCCTGGGCAGATGGGCCCCTTGTCTCCCTGGTTCTTTATCCTAGGCCTATCCAAGGCCTTTGGGCTGCCATGTTGACTTAGGTTAAGCCCAAGCTAAGACCCTGTAATAATTAAAAAATTTAATAATAATATTCTCTACCCAGATATATATATATTTTATAAAGTTTATTAGGAAGGGTAGACAATCATTCCTAAGTAACCTGACCACATGGTTCCTAGCCTGCAAGTCCCTTCCTCATTCTACTTCACCTGCCAGCTCTGTCTCTCCTCCTTGTGGTTCCCCTTTGGTCTTCTCAGTCTCCCCCGTCCTGCCCCAAACCTTAACTTTTATTGAGGTACAGAATGTACACTGATGCAACCCTGGTACAACTGGTACGTCACTAAGGAGGGGGAGGGGATGAGCTTCCTTGACACAACCTCCAAGCTCTTTTCAAGAGCATGTTGGGGGCAGCTAGGTGGCTACTTCCTGGCTGTGTGACCCTGGACAAGTCACCCTTGTTGATTCCAAGACAGAAGGGAAGGATTTAAAACAAGAAGCTGCTGCCTTACCTGGAGACGCTTTGGGCTTGACCACCAGCAGATTGATGCCTCTGGTCGTGACACTGAGCCCCGTGTTGGGAGAGCTGTATCCCTTAATGCTCCCATGGGCTCCCTCCAGCTTGCTCTTCAGCAAGGTCAGCCCTTTCCGGATCATGGAGCACTGCTCGTCCTTGGCCCCCGGGGGGAGCAAGAGCATCAGCAGGGACCCCAGAAGCACCCCGAGCAGGGCCATCACCCACAGCCAGCGGCTCCACACCAAGGAGACCCATTTCGGCTCGGCCACTGCCACCACCGTGGCCATCGACATGAAGGTCATCTGGCCTCAGGAGTGTGCCTCGAGAGCATGGCCACCGCTGGAGAGACAGCTCAGCATCTGCAAGGAGAATCGAGGGTGGGTACAGGGGCCTTGGCGGAAGAGGATCCCCTTGGGTTCAGTGGAGGAAGCAGGGATCCCCTCTCCCCTTTACCCGTTTTCCTCTCACCCCCAGCAAGACCAGTGTTCAAATCACCACAGTCCCTTCCTAGCTGTGTGGCCCTGGGCAAGTCACTTCACCACTGCCTCCCTCAGCTTCTCTGTCTGGAAAACGGGGATCATCAAATACTGACCTCCAGGGATTGTGATGAGCAAATGGAAGCATTGAAGATCACAGCTGGGATGGGGGTGGGAAGCACTGAATGTCACATCCAGGGGAAAGTTGGAGCATTGAATGTCACAGCTCAGAGGGCTCTGAAACATTAAAGATCCCCAGAACATTGTCAGCCAAGGAGGTCCTCTGGAGCTCTGAAGTAGGGGGAGCGGGGCCAGGGTGCCCCAGAACTGTAAATATCACATCCAGGCTTCCCCCACCCCTCCAGCACTCAATGTCGCAGCCAGGGCACCCTTGGAGCACTGAATATCATCCAGGGGAGGCCGCTAAGCACGGAATGTCACAGTTAGGGTTCTACAGCATTGGGTGTCACACCTAGAAGTTTCCCCCAAGCCCTGACTGTCACAGCTAGGGTTCTAGAGCACTGAGTGCACAGCCAGGGCTCCCCACCCCCGAGCACTGAATGTCACAGGCAGGCTCCCTTCCCCCGCCAATACTGAATGTCACATCCAGGGGAACTTCCTAAACCCTGAAATGTCACAGCCGGGGTCCCCCTCAGCTCTCCTCCCACTCCCCACTCTCCAACACCGCCTCCTCCTCCCGGTTCCAGCTCTTCCTAGGCCACCATCTCCCCTCACCTGCGGCTCTCGTCGCCTCTGCCCCTACCTTCCACTCCTCCGGGTCCAGTCGCAGCTGCTGCTACCGGGTTTCAGCTTACAGTCAGAGTCCTCCACGTTCTGGTCCCGCCCCATAGCCTCGATTCCCGTTCCTGGTTGGTCCCCTCAACCTGTCCGTCGCTTCCATTTCCGGCTTCTCTCCGTGGACCGGCTTCCCCGGGAAAACAACTCTCCGTGGGCCGCTTCTATTGGCTGCTTCCTCAGCCCGTCTTCCGTCAGCGACAACCAATAGCCAAGGCGAAAGCCAGTGCTCTTTTGGGGCTGGCCGACTACGAGAGGAGAGGGGCAGGGTCTCGGATGGGGGCGTGGCGAGTGATTTCTCCCATTGGTCCAACGGGGAACTGGAGGCGTCGGAAACCGGGCTAAGGCCACCTTTGGCCACGCCCCGCGAGTTTAGACTGAGCCAGCTTTCCGCTCCCTCACTAGTTCACCTCCCGCCCAAAACTCCTCTAGGGTACCGAGCCTGGGGCTTCCGTCTCTCTAGCCCGTCCGTCATTCCATCCACAGGAATCTATCTAGTGCCTACCGTGTGCCTGGGGGAATGCAAAGATAAGAAAGGGAACAGCCTTCAAGGAATTCACAGGATCTTGGGGGAAACAACTAGGATACGTGGAACGCATGGCCTGGCACATTGCAGGCGTCCCATAAAGGTGGGCGGGCGCACTCCCTCCCTCATTCCCTCCCCCTTCCCCTTTTTCTCACAATCTGCAGAGGAGCAGTAAGAGCTGGGGGTTAAGTGACTTGTCCAGGGTCACACAGCTGGGAAGGGTCTGAGACCAGATTTGAACTGAGGGAAATGAGTCTTCCTGACTCAAGGCTTAACACTTTATTCACTGAGCCACCTAATAAGGCTGAGGTTCAAATCCCACTTTACATACTTAATTGTGCAGCCCTTCACCTTTCTTAATCTCAGTTTCCTCATTTGTATGATGAGGGAGATGGGACTTGGCATCATCCTCTAAAGTTTTTCCGGCTCCAAATTCAGGTTAACCAGGATCGATCCTAGCTTATTACAAAATCACTATTGATCCAGTCGTTCTGGAAGACAATTTGGAACTATGCCCAAAGGGCGCTAAAAGACTGTCTGCCCTTTGATCCAGCCATAGCACTGCTGGGTTATACACTAAAGAGATAATAAGGAAAAAAACTTGTACAAAAATATTCATAGCTGCGCTCTTTGTGGTGGCCAAAAGTTGGAAAATGAGGGGATGCCCTTCCATTGGGGAATGGCTGAACAAATTGTGGTATCTGTTGGTGATGGAATACTATTGTGGAGGAATGATGAACTGGAGGGATTCCATGTGAACTGGACCGACCAACAGGAAGTGATGCAGAGTGAGAGGAGCAGAGCCAGGAGAACATTGTACACAGAGACTAATACACTGTGGTATAATCGAATATAATGGACTTCTTTACTAGTAGCAATGCAATGATCCAGGAGAATTCTGAGGGACTTAGGAGAAAGAAGCTATCCACATCCAGAGAAAGAACTGTGGGAGCGGAAACACAGAAGAAAAACAAGTGCCTGATCACATGGGCAGAGGGGGATAGGATTGGAGATGTAGACTCTATTAAAGATTAGCCTAGTGCAAATATTAGCAATAATATGGAAATAAGTCTTGATCAATGATTCATATAAAACCCAGTGGAATTACTTGTTGAGGGAAGGAAAGAACATGAATCAAGTAACCATGTAAAAATATTCTAGATTAATTAAATAAAAATGTTTAAAGAAAAAATAAAAACATTCTAAATTAATTAATTTTATTAAATTAAAATTTAAAAAATTTAAAAAACCAAAATCACTCATTTTCAGAAATACATAGGAAGCAAAATAGGAAAATTCTTTTCAAGAAAACATTCTGAGAAGCCAGAAAAAAACCAATACCTCAACTTTGGCTGGGGGCAAAACAGGATAAATGGAGAGTGGCGTTTTGGAGTAGCCACTAACATTAAACCTGGTACAATGTAAGATTTAAATTAATATCCAATAACTCCAAGTATTATATTTTATAAGATTTATTAGTAATAACTTGATTACTAATAACACTTACTAAAAATTTACTAAACTTACTAAAAAACAATTACTAATAACAATCACTTGATTACTAAATAACAGAACAAAAGTAAAAAAGCCTGAGTAAAAACACATGGGTAAAGTTCTCCTGTCTGGCTCTCACCCAACCTCCAAAACCGCCTTCCCAGGAGCACAGAGAGAGGGGAGGAGGAGCTGCATAAAAATACATTCTCCCTACCGTAGGTATGCCTGCAGTGTTCACTTTCAATGGGAGCACACAAATAGGATGCTGGGTAAGAGAGTCCTTGGGAACAAATTCTAATTACACACCACTTAAGGTCAGAATTTGGGGTTCTATGTCAGGGGTTATATGATGATACAGGAGAAAATGGGATGAGTACACAAAAAAGGTGAAGCAAAATGTGAATGACATTTGAGAGGGAGAGAGATCACTTTCTAAGGAGTAATTGTTAGCTCCTTGAGAACAGGGACTGGTTTTTCCCCGTCATTGCATCCTCAGCTCTTAGCACATAGTAGGCTCTTTAATGTTTGTTGATTTGACAGGCAAGTTATTGTTTATCCTTTGTTTTGAAGAGGACCAGTGGCATCAGAGTGATGTCGACTTGCTTGTGAATTGGATTGAAGTGAGGCAGATTTGTATAAAATAGTAAGACTCACTCTCCCAGAGTCATTGAAGTCCAGTGGCATGACAAAAGACAAAATGATTAGTGATGATGGCCTGGGATATAGCAGATGACCTTGGCTTTTTCAATGTCTGAGCAAGCTCTACATATTCCATAGCCACCTTCTAGGCTGTTGTAACAAATTGTTCTCATCTGCTCGTTCTTCAGGGGAAAGTTTCACATGCCTGGAGTAGACATCCCTCTAACTCATCAATAGGTCTGAGGGCTCTTAGTTATCCTGAACCTGGCTTAGCCCATCTGCTGGACTGTTTGCCAGAGTGTGGCCACTGCCCATGCTACAGCTTCTTGGAGCTGCGGGTGGGAACTGGGTGCCAGGTAGACATCAAAGGTGGATGAGCAACCCTGAAAAGGGCTTAGCAAACCCTTATACCAGAGATGCTAGCCTTCCCTGCATGTCCCATACTCTCCAATTGGAGAATATCTACCTCATAACCCCTATTTTTCTGGGTTCTGATCTCTCCTGCTCTGATCCCAGTGTGAGTAGCCTACTCAACTGAGACGCCTCTGCATTGTTGCTGGCCTTTTTTCCCCTTGGTAGTATGGCAGACAGTGTCCTGTCTGTTCCCTAGATGGTGTTCCCATTTGGGTTTTGCCCATTTGCTTGAGTCATGTTCTTGGGCATTGGGCTTCGGATTGACTCCACCTCATTGAGATTTCCCCAGATCAATGCAGTGCCCTGGTCCCATGAGGGAGGGCCATCTGGCAAGCCAAAGTAATGACAGATGAGCTAGCCTTTGAAGGAAGGGTGGGATTTAGATATATAGATATGGACATTTTAGCTACAGAGAATAGTAGGAACCATGGTGTGGAGCTAGTAGTCTAGTTTGGGTAGTGTAAAAATTAAAATTAAATGTCAATAATAAAAATATTATATTTTAGGAGATTTATCAATGATAATTAGAAATCAATAAATAAAGAGGATACAAAATAAAGACCACATGCCCATGACTGATTAGCCATTTCAAAATCCCCGAGCTTAGCTTACCACCACCACCATGCTGGCTGCAAGTCCAAGAAAGAGGTCCAAGAGGCCTGCCTAATCACTCATATCCTCATCTAGAGGAAGTATGTAATGACAGGAAGTCAGTGGGCTCCCAGAAAATGTAGTTCTTTTTTAGGGTAACAGATTTTCAATTATACATTCCCCCTGAGATCTGTGAAAGACTAGTCTCTCCAATGGATCTTGTAAACACAACCAACTTTGAAATTACAATAATTTGGGTATAAAAGGAAAAGAGAACAAAACCAATGATTGCTAGGCACATTGACAAAAAGCTAGTTATGGGGCAGTCCCCTTTGGCATAAGTGTATACATACAAAACAAATGCATTCAACCCCACACAGTTCAACTCACCACATCCCAAAGTTCACTCTAGATCTTCTGGTACAGTGTGTGGTCTGTAGAGGTATCTTCATGGTTCCTTCTCCAAACAGTTCACTTTCTAGATTTGAAGAGGTAGCATGTTTCTTATCCTAAAATTACTCTCAAAAAGAATTTAAACTTTGCACTTTAGAATAATTATACATTCCCCCCTGAAGAGGGTGTTGAAAAACACAGGAACCACTTAGGAATGCATGGCTGAGTTATGAGGTATATGAATCAATTGGCAAGAAAAATAAAAAATATAAAAAAAATCCAAATAAAAGAGAAAATAATTTCTGGATGAAATATAGACTATCAAAGTCTTATGTGTAAAAATTCTAAGTAAAAGAAAATAAACCTATAACAGGTCCTTGAGTCAGGGCCCAATTAAAATGATTTCTGTCCCACAAGTCTGTAGGACAAAATGCAGTAATATTTCACTTACCCATTTGCGGCCAAGACTACAGGAAGTTGCCATGCTATAAGAGAGAAAAAAGGACTATATTTTTGTGTGATAGGGAAGTGTCATTCCCTGGTATGATTTTACCTTCACTCTCAGGGATAGGGGGAGCCAAGATAATAGCCAAACTTTGGTACTTGTCTGTGAATATTTCACAAAGAGTGTGGTACAAGGTGCCCTACATCTTAACATGTCAAGCATTGTAACCTTGAGTCTCACAGTAGGTTCAAGTCCTTTTGTATTGGCTTAGAAGTTCATCGATCCTACCTAGATTGGTTTGGTCCTTTTTTGATCTTGTGCTCCTTGGCATTGTATAATGGTTCTTTTTGTATTTCCTTCTCCTGGAATCAGACCAAATCATTAAGCAAAGCCTCATAATTTTCTTTTAAACAATGAATGGCATCATTTTTATAGTCTAAAGCTTTTTGGGTATGTATTGACATTAGGGCAAATGTATTTTAAACTTATATTACTGCAAAATAAAAAAAATTAAAGAAAAACCTTCTCAGTACTGTTGACATGTGCTTCAAATACGAAAAGGAGAGAAAAAATAAAACTGAAATAATATATTGTACATTGTAATGGTGGAAATTTAGGGGAGATGGGAGAGGTTATAATATTGTAATGGTTAAGAATGTGGCTACAGGATTTATGTAATATTAAACAATGGCCGCCAAGGAATTTACTTATGAAATTCCTAAAAATGAAACACTCAAGTCAGAATGAAGTTTATGGAGGTTTAATCACACTGGGAGTAGGGAAAAGGATAGGGAGAGAAGGAGAGAAGGAGAGAAGAGAAAAAGGGAAAGGGGCTACTCAACCTCTGACCAAGGCAGAGGGAGTTTTAGGCCCAAAGGCCCAGGTGGAAAAAATCAGTCCTTAACTCACGTGACCGATCTGAAGGAAAGCTGTCTGCGGGCGTCCTCTCTGTCCAAGCTCCTAACACCCACTCTTCCTAACACCAACTCCTCCTAACACCCACTGGCGTCTCCCTCTCCCCACAGGAAGTGAGCGAATTCCAGAGGCTGTTCCCTACCTCACTTCCTGTGTCTCACAAAATCCAATGGTTGGCTCTAGCTTGGCTTAGGACAGCCCAGGTGGGCAGTTAGTTATTTCTGCTTTGTCATTGACTAGAACATGCCCGTGTAGTGTGGGTGTGCACAATTTTGGGTGCTAGACCAAGATGGAGACTTTTAAAATTCACAACATGCAAGCAAAAACAATAATAAAAAAGTTTTTAAAATAAAAAAATATATAGTTTACAATCATTGACACACTGTGTCAGCTAGGGAAAGGTAGAATACAAAGGTTTCTTACCCCCAAATGAGATCCATTTCCTTTTCAAACTTGGCCATGATCCACTGTTTACAAAATAACAGTTTTTATGAGGAACAATAGTACAAAAGGTAAAGTACATTCAAGAAGTATCAAAATCCCCAAAGTTTTAATAGCCCATTTAATGACAATAGCAAAAAAAAACCCCACTATCATATTTTACATGAGTCTGCTATATGACATTTAAAGTTAATGGATACTTGCCACAGGTTTTTCAGGTGTAGTAAATCTTTCAACCTTGGTTGAGATATTCTTAAACAAAGTAAAACTTATTTGGGTCTAGAACATTACTAAGAAATCTAGATTGTTCTGGTGGAAGTAAATTAGACTGCAGAGTTACAAATGAGAGATGCTCCCTCTTGGGAGCCATCCAGGGGTACCATGCCCTGGGATCAACTTCCCAGCTCCTTTGGTATGAGAATGTTATGTCCCATTCATTCACATTTTTACAAATGCAGGAGCTGGGGATTATAATTGTACTTCACTTTAGCTACTAAAATGGACCCTTCACTTCTTGTTACAAATAACTCAGAGGTAGGCAAAATGATCCGTTAGAGTTTTTGAAAAAAAATTTTTTTTAATCATGTCTAAAGACCCCTTAAAATTGATTTGAGATATTTAGCTCATTAAATTTACCAAAGGTTGTTAACCACGTTGATGGAGTCCATTCAACATCTGTGTGACAATTTAACAAAGCCAAAATGGAAGAGAAAGTTGTTTTTATATGGGCTTTTTAAATAATATTTGTTCAGTATATAGTTCAGTATAGGGGAAAGGTAACAAAATATATCAGTAGTTAAAACACAGTAGATTAAACTAATTCAGTGTAACAGAATAGTATTGAATACATTAATATTTGAACTTAAAACAACAAAATTAAATCTTAAAGCAGACAATCAGCAAAATACAATAAAATACAGAGACTTTCATAAAACAATTTAGTCTGAAAAGGCTTAAAATTTTCAGCTCCAGTCTCTTGAAAGTTCCTTTCTCTATCCGTCCAGATTCCTTTTGTCAGATTTTTTTGGCTCTCCCATAGTGAGGGAAAATTCCTTGCTGAACATGGTGAGGAGGAATCCCAAATTGGATAAATCTTAGAGACTGGGTAGGTCCAAATGGCAAAGGGTTGTAGGCAGATGAATTTTCTCCCCTGAATCTTGGGCAAGATAAGTGAAAGGATTAGTTCACTTATAAAAAAACATCCTAAAGCTGGAAGTTGTTTGAAATAGGTAATGCATTGCTTTCATAGAGTGAGCCATGCTTGTAATTTATTTCCTGTTTGGAAGAGTAACTTCCTTCTTCCCTTCCCCCCTGAGGTAAAACACTAGTTTCCCCAGCCACATGGAGAGGGAGTTAGGAGGCTAATCATTGCCTAAGGAAAATACACCCCAGTTTTTACCACCTACTTTGTGATTCTGAAGACATAGCTGCAGCTACAAGCAGCCCAACAGGACTGGGGTTGGGGCTGGGCTGGGGCTGGAGATCAGGAGGAGGATTCAGGAGTAGGAGCAGGAGCAGGAGCAGGATCAGCAACAGCAATGCCAGAGGCAGCAGCCAGGAACTGAGGAACATAGGCTTAAGCAGATGAGTAAGAGAAGTGGCTTATCTCTTCTTCTTCAAGAGTACCCTGGCTAAAAATAGTCTGGCCAGTAAGGAGGGCAAATGAGGAAAAAAGTAGGGAAAGAAAAAAGCAGCAGCTCCAAAGAGTGGGTGGGTGGGGTGGAAGAAAAGCCTTGGCAGGAGAAACGTGGCTTAAAATTTATCTAGGCTATATTAAAAAATATTGAGAGTTTTTCTCATCCCTTCTGGTTGCCAAAAATGTAAAATATAAAATTAATGTGCAATAATAAAAAGAATATATTTTAGGGGATTTATTAATGATCATTAGAAATCAAGGAATAAAGAGGATACAAAATAAAGACCATGCCCATGCCCATGGCTGATTAGCCATTTCAAAATCTCTGAGCTTAGCTTACCACTGCTACCATGTTGGCTGCAAGCCCAAGAAAGAGGCCCAAGAGGACTGCCCACTTGCTAATATTCTCTGTCTACAGGAAGTATGTAATGACAGGAAGTCAGTGGGATCCCAGGAAATGTAGTTCTTTTTTAGGGTAACAGATTTTCAATTATACAGTAGAGTATAGACTATGTGAATAACAAACACAGATAACAGCAACAATAATTTATAAAGTGCTTTAAAATTTGTAAAGCAGTTTACATCTGTTATTTCAAGGGAAGTGTTATGAGATAAGATTGGACAGATAGGCTGAAACTAGATGTTGGAGAACTTGAAATAACCAGCTTAAGAATTTATATTTTATTTGGTAGGCCACAGGGAGCCATGAATATATGCACTATAGTTGAAGGAACACTTGCTCTGGAGCCAGATGTCCTGGGTTCAAGTCATACCTCTGATGCTGAGTAGCTGTATTATCTCAGGCTTTATTATCCTGAACCTTAGTGTTCTCATCTACGAAATGAGAGCAGTGGACTAGATGACCTAGATCTAAGTAAGTGCCCTTTTAGCTCTAAATCTTATATCATTTGGTTGGAAGTTACTGACCTTTTCTGGGCCTCAGTTTCTTCCTTTGTAAAACAAGGAGACTGTACTGGATGACATCTCTGTCCTTCTCATCTGTAAGTCTCTGATTGTATGACCATATAGAGATTCTTTAAAACGTTTTCTAGATTTACCTTAATGGTTAAGATAATGATGGAGGTTGACTAGTCTTCAGCTCCTCTCCCCTTCTTTTTATCTTTGTGAATGTTCTGGGAATAATTCTGCTTTGTGAACCAGCAATGCCAACAAATACTGATCTTTTATTGAGCTTATGAAATGACAGAATATCAGGTTTCCTGGCCAGAATTTGCTATTCTGCTATTGAGATTCATTCCCAATACATCTGCCAATGGCTCTCCTCCAGCTTGTTCTTGGCTCCCTGCTTGGAGAGCAGTATCCCTTGTTTCATGCAGTAGCTATGTTTTGGGAAAGTTTTGTGTGAATCTAGGGTCTGGGATTTAATTCTTAAATTCTTCCATGGAAATATAGCACTCCCTCTGGGTACTTCCACAGTTCCTATTCCAACTAGTAGTTTCACTATCCAAAGGACAGCTAAGTCCTCTCTGAGTTCTAGAGGGAATCTTGATATATTTCTAATACTAGAGTTTCTGAGCCCCCATCAACGTGCTTCTCAATATAACCAGCCAGCATATTTTAGCAAAGGTATTTACCAAGATAATATGGTAAGAACAACTGGTATAAAATGTTACTCTCAAATGTAGGGATGCATCTCCCAAATTAAAAAAAAAGGTCCTTGGGAAGAGTGGGCTCAAACTTAGAGTGCAATGTGGTGAGGAGGAATGCAGGTAGTTGTGAATTGTCACACCTAATGAATATGAGGCAATTCACAATTCCTAGTACTGGAATTCCTTTCTCCCTTCATCTAGATCTTACATAGTTCCCCTTTGGCATAACTCAATGCTGGGTGGGCCATTCATCTGAACTCCAAGGATTGGTTCATTTTATTAATCTGTATCTGAAAGCTTCTCAAGGGAATGTTTTCTGAGACTAACACTTTGGGAGACTGGCTGACTCTTTCCACATCTATCTGTCTTTGGTGTCTCTCTCCATTCTCACTGGAGACTTTCCCTCTGCCACCAGTCACTGACCATCATCTTCTGCTTTAGGCTTTCTGATGATATGGCCACGGCAAAGGAGAGGAAGCTCTTCTTCCAGGCCTGCTTTTTCTCTTGCACTTACGTTTCCAACTTCCAAATGAATACTCTTCTACATGCATTTGCACTATGATTGCACTCTAAGTGTGAGCCCATTCTTCCCAAGGGCCTTTGTTTATTTCTGGGAGATGTGTCCTTTCATTTGGGGGTAATATTTGGTAACACCTGTTCTGACTATACTCTCTTTATACAATTTTTAATTTATTATTTTTTAACCCTCACCTTCCATTTTAGAATCATCGCTATGTATTGGCTCCAAAGCAGAAGAGAGGTAAGGGCTAGGTAATAGGGATTAAGTGACTTGTTCAGGGTCACACTGCTAGGAAGTATCTGAGGCTTGATTGGAACCCAGGACCTCCTGTCTCCAGGCCTGGCTCTTAATCCACTAAATTAGCCAGTTGCCCCCGTAGGGCAGAAATTAAGAAGTAAATCTCAAACCCTGAATTCATACAAAATTCTTTCATAGTCTCTCTGACTTCCTATTTTTATGCATAGGCCTGAAAACATGTCTGGTTCTTTTGGGCAATCACAAAATATTTCCTGTCTTTTATCTAATGGCCAAAGCCCTATCTAGAGTCCTCTGGAGTCATTTGGGGCCTTATTCACTCACTGTGGGATTGTGGGAAAATTCCTTAACACTTCCTGCTTTCTTTCCTCATGCCTGGGCCTTCTGCCATCACATTAATTCAGATGAGAGTGATAGATGGATCCCTCTTCCTATCATGTGGGCCTTCGTCCCAGCCTCTAAGGCATGGAGGTGACCCTGGATTTTACAAAGCTGTAAGTCAAGCACAAGGTCAGGTGGGTTTGACGAGGCAGGAAGGGTTCTGAGTGCAGGTTGGGGACGGGCTGTGTGCCGGCCATCCATAGCCGCGCATCATCCACTCTGATCAGGTGCCAGGCCTGGAATCGCCGAGATTCCTCTTTATGAATTCAAATCCAGCCTTACTTAGACACTTACTAGCTGTGTGACCTTGGGAAGGTCACTTCGCCCTGTTGGCCTCAGTTTCCTCATCTGTAAAATGAGCTGAAGAAGGAAATGGGAAGCCACGCCAGCATCTTTACCAAGAAAACCTGAAATAAGGTTGTGAAGAGTCCGCCACGCATGAAACAGCTGGACCACAAAAATAATAGATTCACAAAGAAAGTCAGGAGCGTCCAGCCTATGCCAGCCTCTGGGGACAGGAAGACCTACGTGGGAGGGCTCTTTCCATCGGCTTTCGAGGCCTGTTTCCAGCTCAAGATGGAGGAGGCAGATTGTGAGCTCCATCAAGGGGCGGCCCAGATGGACACTAGATGGCAGCCACTACCTGGGTTTTGCTCCTGTCTACCTCCCTGGCCTGTCACAACCAAGAACCTTCCCATTTTCCTTCCTGATTCTCTTTGCTTCCTTAAATGTGGGAGGCCAGGGAGAGGCCTCAGAAGCCTGGAAAGTGGCCTCCCCTGGACGTGCTGAGGAGAGATTTCTGAAAGTTTCCTCTGAGGCCGCCAAGAAACGTGCCCATTATTGGGCACCCTCGGAGCATCTTTAGGGATCTTTCCTGTCCCCAGCCTTCGCCCCAGCAGAGCAGACTTACCCGTCTTAGCCCGCATGGAAGAACAACTCGATTTGTCTCTACTGCTTTGCCAGGTCTCCAGCGTGTGGTAAGAACTTATTTGATTTGTTCTGAACCCTGACATTCTGCCTTAGTATCAATTTTAAGCAGAAGAACCACAACGGCTAGGCAAGGGGGGTCAAGTGACTTGTCCAGGGTCACACAGCTAGGAAGTGTCCGAGGCCAAATTTGAACCCAGGACCTCCCCATGCCAGGTCTGGCCCTCTATCCACTGTGCTACCTAGACTCCTCAAGAATCCATTTTCAAACTAAACTAAACCCTTTCCCTGTATTCCCCGGCATTCATAGGGGACCTCGGAAATCAGCTAGTCCAATGCCCTCATTTTTTTTGTAAAAACCCTCACCTTCCGTCTTGGAGTCAATACTGTGTATTGGCTCCAAGGCAGAAGAGTGGTAAGGGCTAGGCCATGGGGGGCAAGTGACTTGCCCAGGGTCACACAGCTAGGAAGTGTCTGAGGCCAAATTTGAACCCAGGACCTCCCCATGCCAGGCCTGGCCCTCTATCCCTTTAAAAACCCTTACCTTCCGTCTTGGAGTCAATACTGTGTATTGGCTCCAAGGCAGAAGAGTGGTAAGGGCTGGGCAATGGGGGGCAAGTGACTTGCCTAGGGTCACACAACTAGGAAGTGGCTGAGGCCAGATTTCAACGCCCTCATTTTTAAAGATGCAGGAAACTGAGGTAGAGAGCATTCTTGAGTCCTCCCTCATCATTTCAGAGGGGCCAAGTAACTTGGCTGAGGTGCCACAGGAGGTCCTGGGGACTAGCGCTTCCCCCCAGTAAGGTGGCAGAGCTGGGACTCAAATCTCAGGCCTAGGACTCCAAATCTGGCTCTCTTCTGCTCTGTGCTTCTTCTTCTAGGGAAGTGACAAGGTACAATGAGAGTGGGAAGGGTTTGGATTCGAATTCCCGGGCAGATGCCCCAACTCCCCAGGAAAAGGATGCAAAATCAAAGGCTGAAGCAGGAAAACGAACCTTGTCACCCATAATCCCCCATCGCTCCATTTCCCACTGCCCGCCTTCATGCCTTTGCAGAGATGGTCTCCCGTGCCCAGCACGCTCTCCTTACTCCCCTTCACTTCTGAGATGGAACGGATCCTTCCTTTCCTTCAGCGTTCAGCCGGAGAGCCGGAGAAGGCAATGGCAAACCCCTGCAGGATCTTTGTGGAGAAACGGGTCGGGAAGAGTCAGACGCAACTGGACGGCGACCCCCTCCTCCAGTCAGACGCAACTGGACGGCGACCCCCTCCTCCAGGAAGTCTTCCTTCAAATGCCTCCCCCAACAGAATGCTGCCCTCTTGCCTTTCTCTCTCTGTTGCCTAACGCAGTTTCTAGAAGCTGAAGAAACGCTGGTCCAGGGACAGCTGTGCGACCCCAGAAAAGCTGCACCAGCCCCCATTTCCTCACCTGCATAAGGAGGATAATAAGACCCTCAGAACCCCAGCTATGGGGCTGCTGTGAGGTGTGTGTGTGTGTGTGTGTGTGTGTGTGTGTGTGTGTGTGCGTGTGTGTGTGCGACACACTTGTCAATCTGAATTCCACACTGAAAAAGGGATTTGGTGGAGGAGCAGGAAGAGAGTCCGGCCCGAAAGTGCAGTGACCCGACCGGTGTTCAGCTCCCAGCTCTGTTGCTATTCGTTGGGATTATTTGGGGCGTCTTTTCCTTTTCAAGCCTCCGCTTCCCCTTCTGTAAGGGAGGCTTGGGCTGGAAGGCCCCTCTCAATCTGGGCTCCTCAGCGCCGGCCCGCAGTAACCCCGGGACCTGAGCCCAGTCACTCAGCCGCTCTGGGTGCCATTTTCCTTATCTCTGAAAGGACGGGGTAGGGCTGGCCCTTCCCTTCCCATTCTAAGTCTGGGGCCCTCCAGACCGCTCTTCCCTTTGTTCTTCCTGTCAACCGCCAATGGGTCTAGGCGGCTTTTGTGGCAGAGCCGGAGGGTCGTCCAAGGTTCAAGCAACGGGCGCCATGCGGCTTCCCTGGAAGCGTGAGCGCCGCCACACGGTGGCTCCCTTTCGATGGGACGAGGACCCTTTACCCAAACTAGGGGCAAATGAGTGAGTCCGTAAAGATTGATGTAGCACCATCTAGGGCCCAAGGGTTGTGCCAAGGTGGGGGAATAGGAAGCAAGACCAAAGGCAGCCCCTGGCCTCAAGGAACTCGCACGACAATGGGAGAAACGACATGGAAATACCTGGGTACAAAGAAGATCGAGACAGGAAAAAGTGCAAACCGCCTCAGAGAGAAGACGCTGGGATGAAGGAAGATTGGGAAAGGTTTCCTCTTTTCTCAAAAAATGTGAATTCTGGGGGCAGCTGGGTAGCTCAGTGGATTGAGAGCCAGGCCTAGAGAAGGGAGGTCCTAGGTTCAAATCTGACCTCAGACACTTCTCAGCTGGGTGACCCTGGGCAAGTCACTTGACCCCCATTGTCTAGCCCTTACCGCTCTTCTGCCTTGGAGCCAATACACAGTACTGACTCCAAGATGGAAGGTAAGGGTTTAAAAAAAAAAGTGAATTCTATCTTTTATGTTCATATTGCATCTTTTTCTTTTTTAATTAAAAAAAAACTCTTCCCTTCTGTCTTGGGATCAATACTGTGTATTCAGTGCAAGGCAGAAGAGTGGTAAGGGCTAGGCAATGGGAGTTAAGTGACTTGTCCAGGGTCACACAGCTAGGAAGTATCTGAGGCCAGATTGGAACCCAGGACCTCCCATCTTTAGGCCTGGTTTTCCATCCACTGATCTATCTAACTGGCCCCTGGAAAAGCTTTCCTTCCTTCCTTCCTTCCTTCCTTCCTTCCTTCCTTCCTTCCTTCCTTCCTTCCTTCCTTCCTTCCTTCCTTCCTTCCTTCCTTCCTTCCTTCCTTCCTCCCTCCCTCCCTCCCCTCCCTCTTTCTTCTTTCTTTCTTTTCTTTCTTTCTTTCTTTCTTTCTTTCTTTCTTTCTTTCTTTCTTTCTTTCTTTCTTTCTTTCTTTCTTTCTTTCTTTCTTTCTTTCTTTCTTTCTTTCTTTCTTTCTTTCTTTCTTTCTTTCTTTCTTTCTTTCTTTCTTTCTTTCTTTCTTTCTTTCTTTCTTTCTTTCTATCTCTTTGGGCTATAGATCTAGTAGTGGTATTACTGAATGAAAATGTATTCATTCTTTTATAGTTTGAGCAAGGTTCTTGCAGAAGGTAGGAATCTGCCCAGAATGGACACCTCCAACAGGACTGGAAAAGGCAGGGCATGGATACCACCACAGATTGCAGGATCATAGACCAAGGGCTGGATGGCACCTCTGAGGACCTCTGTCATTTTATAGGTCAGGAAATTGAGGTAAAGACAGGGGAAAAAACTTGCCCAAGGCCACAGGGGGAATAAGCACCAGAGGGCAGAGACAGACTTCCACTGGTCACTCCCTCCTACCCCTGCCTTTATTCCCTGGTTATCTGTGATGGTGAATGGCCTCAAGGTCATCATTATCATGGATACACTGTGACACAATCGAACTAATGGACTTCTCTACTATCAGTAATGCAATGACTCAGGACAATTCTCAGGGACTTATGCTATCCATATCTAGAGAAAGAAGTGTGGGAGCAGAAACACAGAAGAACAACAACTGCTTGATCACATGGGTGAATGGGTGTTAAAGCGGGGGGGGGGGGGGGGGGGGGGGGGGGGGGGGGGGGGGGGGGGGAGAGGGACAGAGGGAGGGGCAGGACTGGGACCAGAGTTCTGCAGGTAAGGAATGGGGAAAGTAGTAAGAGGAAATGCAGAGGGAGAAGTAAGAAGGACCTCACCTGAAGATAAGGGTGAAGGAAAAGATAAGAATAACAGTCATAATCACAGTGTGGGGTCAGAAGGGACCCAAAGCTGGTGGCAATGGGTTCGAGTTTATTGCAAACTGGTAGATCTTTTAAAGGTAAAAACCACAGGAATTACAACAATCGCCCGTGAGAAAGGTCTATGGGAAAGTGCAACATGAGTGTAGATAGTGCAGCTGGTAGGATAATGGGGGGGTAAGATAATGGTTCCAGGAATCATCCAGGGTTCATGGAATGGTCAGCAATCTTGTTATGGAGGCTAAAATAAGGTGGAGCCGAGGGCACTTGGATCGGTTCTCAAACAGACCGAGAGAATTTGACCTCTAAGGAGGGCGCTTAGATCTTTATCTAAGATAGACCCAGGGATATCACCTCTGACAGATGGGGACATGATTGCCATGTAGACTCTAAATCACCCTAGTGCACATACTAATAATATGGAACTAGGTCTGGATCAATGACAAAAGAAAAAGATTATTGTCATCATAACTAATCTTTAGATAGTGCTTTAAGGTTTGCCAGGCACTTTGCAATTGTTATATCATTTGGTTCTCTCAACAACCTTGGGAGGGAGGTGCTGTTATCATCCTTATTTTCAGATCGAGGACACCAAGGCAGACAGAGATAAGAGACTTGTCTAGGGTCACACAGCTAGTTAAATATCTGAGGTCAAATTGTGAACTCAGGTGTTCCTGAGTCCAGGTTCAACTGTCTATCTACTGAACCACAGACCTCGATACACTTCAGCATTTCTAAGGGAAAATGTTTTCTCTTTAAAATTAATTTTAAATTTAATTTAGTTAAGTAATCATTTGAATTTAATTTTTTTCTTAAAATTAATTTTTTCTCCTACCACCAATTCCCCTCCATGTGAGAAAGAAACCAAAATCCTTGGAAGAAATCTGCGGAGGCAAACCAAACAGATTCTTCCATTGGCTGTATTGCATTCTCTATTCGCAGCCCATGGCTCCTGTTAGGAGTTGGGGGTCCTTTCTCATTGGCTTTTTAAAAAAACTGCCGAAAGTGGCCCAGAATCAAGTGTGGAGGTGAAGACGGTCACGAATCGAGGTGGACAATCTTGGCCCAAATGGAAAGTCAGGAGGTTGGGGCTGGGAATGTCTCATCATGGTGGGACTTTTTATTTTTTCAAACATTCTCCTTCATTCCCATCTGCTGTCTTGCTGCAACTTCCTCTTGAGATAATCCTAAAGCTCTGCTCCGATACAGTGGTCAGCACAATGACTGGGATGCTTCTTGTTGAGTTGTTTCAGTCACGTCTGACTCTTTGTGACCCCATTTGGAGTTTCTTGGCAGGGCTCCTGGAGTGGTTTGCCATTCCTTCTGCAGCTCATTTTACAGATGAGGAAACTGAGGCAGCTGGGTAAAGTGACTTGCCTAAGGTCACATAGCTAGTATATAAGATGAGATTTAAACTCATGAAAATGAGTCTTCTTGATTCCAAGTCCAGTGCTCTATCTACTGTGCCACCTGGCTGCCTAGTACACAGTAGGTGCTTAATAAATGTTTATTGATTGGATCATACCACACCCTCCCTTGATAAACTCCCATGGGTCCCAATTATCTTGAGGATCAGATATAAAATTTTTTGTTCATCATTTAAATCCCTTCTTGATCCATCTCCAGTTTACCTTTCTAGAGTGATTCCACCTTGATCTCTTTTCCTAGTGCTATGGTCTGTCCATACTGGCCTTCTTGCTGTTCCTTACACACAGCCCATCTCCCACCTCCATGCCTTTGCATACACAGTGTCCTATGTTAGTAATGCACTTTGCCCTCACCCTGTGCCTCTTAGAACCTCTAGTTTCCTTCAAGGCACAGCTCAAATGCTACCTTCTATATGAAACCTTTCTGGGTGGGCCCCTCCTCCCCAGTTGCTATGACATACTACTCCCAAAAATGGCATTGCAATAGATATATATATATGTATACATATATGTAATATGTATTCATATGTGGCTCTTGTCTCCCACTATAAAATGTTTCTTTTTTTTTAAACCCTTACCTTCCATCTTGGAATCTATACTGTGTATTGGCTCCAAGGCAGAAGAGCAGTAAGGGCTAGACAATGGGGGTCAAGTGACTTGCCCAGGGTCACACAGCTAGGAAGTGTCTGAGGTCACATTTGAACCCAGGACCTCCCCTCTCTAGGCCTGGCTCTCCATCCACTGAGCCAGCCAGCTGCCCCCTAAAAATGTTTCTTGAAGGCTGATATAACATTTTAAAAATTGTATTCCTAGTGCCTGTTACACGAGAACTTAATGAATTCTTGTGGACTGATTTCTTGAGAGAGGCCTTTGTTTTACAGATGAGGAAACTGAGGCTCACACAGTTTTAAGTCAAAAAGCCATTTTCTGCAAACCCAGCCTCAGCCACTCAGCTGTGTGACCCTGGGCGAGTCACTTACCTTGTTTGCCTCAATGTACATGCATGTGAGCACATAAAGGCAGACTGGGGGCAGAGCATAGAGAACACCCAGACCTCCAGGAAGCCCCGAGTTTCTTTAGATGAATCCTCTTTGGGATGAAGGAATAACCCCCAGAGGTTCTCCCTCTTCCTTCTCCGGAGAAAGGCCGTTTCTGGTTCTGAAATCCTTCCCTCGGGGACTTTCCCTGGCAGCAGGCCGCGCCAAGGAGCACACTGACTTGTAGCGGAGCACCAGCGGCCATGAACGAGTCCCGGGAAGCCCCGGCCCAGGCCTGGCCTCGCCCATCTCATCTCGGTTTACCCCGACGCCATCTTGCTGGCCTTTCAGAGAGAGCAGCCTGGAGCGCCCGCTTTAGTGGGGGCTCTGGTCTCTGCGCTCCCTCCTCTTCCTCCACCTTGTCCCTGGCTGCTGTCTCTCTGGCTCTCAGGAAGAATTTCGGTACGACAGCTCCGACTGCCCAGGACCGTCACCAAGACGGCTGTCAATCCTGCGGACTTGGAGACTCGGAGATCACGGAGCTAGCAGGAAACCGAAGACATCTTCAAGAGTGGGGTGACCCATTTTATGGAGGAGGCCACTGCGGCCCGGAGAGGGACCGAGCAATATAGAAGGTAGAGCCAGCAGGAAAAGATGACCGGTCAGAGCTGCGGCAGAGAGTCACGAAAGGAAGGGCCATGGCACAACGGATATCAGAGCTGGGAGGGGCTTAGGACAGGGGATGTCTGGGATGGGAGGGCTTACGGAC
This sequence comes from Monodelphis domestica, assembly GCF_027887165.1. Classification (NCBI taxonomy): domain Eukaryota; kingdom Metazoa; phylum Chordata; class Mammalia; order Didelphimorphia; family Didelphidae; genus Monodelphis; species Monodelphis domestica. The sequence continues at coordinate 29,193,980 of NC_077229.1, forward strand.
AGGGCGTGTCAGAGCTGGGAGGGGCTTAGAACAGGGGATGTCAGGGGCTGGGAGGGGCTTAGGACAGGGACTATCAGAGCTGGGAGGGCTTAGAACAGTGAGTGTCAGAGCTGGGAGGGGCCTAGAACAGGAGTGTCAGGGCTGGGAGGGGCTTAGAACAGGGAATGTCAGGGCTGGGAGGGGGCTTAGGACAGGGAGTGGCAGAGCTGGGAGGGGCTTAGAAACAGGGCATGTCTGGGATGGGAGGAGCTTAGGTCAGGGAATATCAGAGCTGGGAGGAGCTTAGAACAGGGAGTGTCAGAGCTGGGAGGGGCTTAGAACAGGGAGTGTCAGGGCTGGAGGGGCTTAGAACAGGGAGTGTCAGGGTTGGGAGGGGCTTAGGTCAGGGAGTGTCAGAGCTGGAGGGGCTTAGAACAGGGAATGTCAGGGCTGGGAGGGGCTTAGGTCAGGAGTGAGTGTTAGAGCTGGGAGGGGCTTAGAACAGGGAGTGTCAGGGCTGGACGGGGCTTAGAACAGGGAATGTCAGGGCTGGGAGGGGCTTAGGACAGGGAGTGTCAGAGCTGGGAGGGGCTTAGAACAGGGAATGTCAGGGATGGGAGGGGCTTAGGACAGGGAGTGTCAGAGGTGGGAGGGGCTTAGAACAGAGACTGTCAGGGATGGGAGGGGTTTAGAGATCATGTAGTCTCTCATTTTATAGATGAGGAAATTGAGGACCACAGAGATTCGGGGATTAGCCCAAGTCCCAAAGTCAGTGAAATACCATAACTGGGTGGGCTGGGGTTGATTTCTGCCTCTCCGCTTTTTGCTCACATCAGTTTAACTCGATGTCTGTGTCTGTACTATTGACGTGGTTCCACCTTTATGGGAGGCTGGGCATCCGAAGATTAGCCCAAAATGATCCCAGGCTGGCCGGACTCTCTCCTGGATCTCCTCCTACCTCTCTGACCCCTCCTTTGTCTGCTCTGCCATCTCTTTGTGGACATTTCTCAGGGTTCTGCCCTGGATCCTCCTCCCTTCTCTCGCTATGATCTCTCTGGGCTGTCACTGTCTCTTGTCTCTGGGTCTCTATTTCTCTCTCTCTTTCCCCTTCCTCTTCCTCTCCTCCTTCTCCTTCCCCTTCCTCCTTCTCTCTCTCTCCCTTCTCTCTCTTTCCTTGCTGTCTCTCTTTCCTCTCTCTCTCTCTCTCTCTCTCTCTCTCTCTCTCTCTCTCTCTCTCTCTCTCTCTCTCTCTCTCTCTCTCTCTCGCTGTCTCTTCTCCCTGTCGGTCTCTCTCATCTCTCTCCCTTCCCCCCTCTCCCCCCTCTCTCTTACTAATGTTCTTTCTTTTTTATTAAAACACACACACACACACACACACACACACACACACACACACACACACACACAACCCCAAAGGCCCCAAACCCTTTACTTTCTGTCTCAGTATCAGTTCTAAGACAGAATAGTGGTAAGGGCCAGGCCGTGGGGATTAAGGGACTTGCCTGTCACAGTGAGGAAGTGTCTGAGTCTCATTTGAACCCAGGACTTCCTGTCTCTAGACCTGACTATCTACTGAGGCACTTGGCTGCCTCCTTTCTAATCCATCTTTTCCACTCACCGCCAAAACCATTCTCCTTGAGTGACCAGGTCACTCCTCTTTAAAAACATCGTCAGTGGCTCCCTATTGCCTCTAGGATGAAATAGAAACTGCGGCATTCAGAGACTCTTGCAACCAGGCTTCCACCTAGCTATCGAAGCTGATTTTGTACGGTTTCTCCTCATGCGCTCTGTCTTCCAACAAGAGGGTTTAGCCGCTGCGGGCTGGACGCGCCAGGCCATCTGCTTAGAGGCCAGGAGACCTGAGTTCAAGTGTAGCCTCAGGGACTTCCTAGCCGGGTGACCGGAGGTGAATCACTTCACCGCTTCCTGCTTCAGTTTCCTCCGTTATAAAATGGCGATAATAACGCAACCTGTCTTCAGTGTGGTGAGGCTCGAATGAAATAATCTGTAGAGTGCTTAGCACTCACGTAAGGGTCTGTTATGACTTCTGCTATTACGGTTATGATTAGCAATTGCAGCACTGTGGAAAGTTAATATTAATCGAAACCCCCCGCCCCCCTTCTCCACCGCGGGCGCCATGGGTGGGGTCCTCCCACCTCCGGTCTACCCAAGAAGGAGCCGCCGCGCATGCGCCCTGCGACCATTCGGAACCTAGAGAGCCACCGCGGTCCCGCCCCAGAGGCTCGGGAGAGGGACCTAGCAGGGAGGAGAAACTGACCGAGGGAGAAAAAATGGATCTCTCCCTCCTCCGGGCTCTCTCGGCCCTTCCCCTCCTGACGTCACTTTTGTTAATTTCGCACCAGTTTCCCCGGCGGGCTGGCGGCAGGCTTGCGTGCAGTTTCTTCCGCGAAGAAGGGATGCTCCCTGGGAGAGAGCCCATTCCTTTTTGGAATGAATGAGCTTTCAGGTCTTTCTGGCCATACATCTAAGCTTCTATGAAATTTCCTTCCGGATTCTAGGAATGTGGGGGTGGTGGGGGCAGCTGGGTGGCTCAGGGGATTGAGAACCAGACCAGGATATGGGAGGTCCTGGGTTCAAGGGTGATCTCAGACATTTCCTAGCTGTGTGTGTGACCCTGGACAAGTCCCTTAACCCCACTGCCCAGCCCTTCCCTCTCTTCTACCTTGGAGCCAATGCGAGGTTTTATCAATCCCCTCTCTCTCTCTCTCTCTCTCTCTATATATATATATATAGAGGGGATTGAGAGCCAGACCAGGATATGGGAGGTCCTGGGTTCAAGTGTGACCTCAGACACTTTCTAATATATATATATATAAATATATAAAAGAATTCTAGGGCTGGTAGTGGGGGAATGGTAAAAAAGTGGGAGAGAGAGCATTAGCCACTGGGGTGATGCAGGAAGCTTCATGGAAACAGGGACAGCTCCATTGTACCCTGAAGGAACAAGCAGGATTCTAAGAGGTAGAAATGAGAACTCTAGTATAAAAAGGCTTGGGGGACAGCTTATGGTAATGCTTGGAGGAGGAAGATGGCAGATCCATTTTCTAACCTGGGCAGAACTTGTGTGTAGTAGTAGTAGTAGTAGTCTCTCGGTAACCGAGTGTGTGGGAGATATCAAACATGGAAAGGTGGGGCTTCCCTTCTATTTTATATTTTTTATTAAAAAAAAAAAACCCACCTTCAAGACAGAAAGCCAAAGGCTAGGCAAATGGGGGTTAAATGACTTGCCCAGGGTCACACAGCTGGGAAGTATCTGAGGTTACATTTGAACCCAGGTATTCCCGGTTCCAGGCAGTTGTCCCTTTAAAAAAAGCATCTGGGTCTTTAACCTGGTAACACTGGCCAGAAAGATGTGATTTATACCGTTTCTCTGCACTCTCTTCTCATGGGCTCATTAAATGATCACCTTGGATTAGTGGATTTACCCAGCAGCCAGCCTGTCTGTGTCTAGTCTACCCCTGTGGGTCAGGCAGATCCCACTGTGGCCCAGGGCCAAAGAGGCTGCTGGGAATGGAGAGGAGGTGGGTGGGGGGAGAGATCAGAGCCGAGGTCAGATTTTTTAATGCATTTATAGCCTTAAAAATGTGTTAGTGGAGATGCTCCGTCACCATGGCAACCTAGAGAGATGTGGCAGGGAGAGCAGAGCTCTCAGTAACCATCCCTTTATTCAAATGGGCAAAATCCCCAAGTGCTTTGGACAGACATCAGAGGCTGGGCCTCAGATGCTCAGGAAATGCTTCAAACCCAAACAAAACCCAGGAACAACCAACAGCTTTCCAATGCTTTGATGTTTACAAAGTCAGGCAAGAGGGATTTATTAAGCACCTACTAGATGCCAGGCACTGGGCTAAGCTCTTTGGGGATACTGAAAGAAGCCAAAGACAGTCCCTGCCCTCAAGGAGCTCCCAATCTCTCCGGGGAGACAAAGTACAGACTATTAGGGGTAAACAAAGTGAAGACAGAATACAGTGGAGATAATCAACAGAAGGAAGGCACTGGCAAGGAGGAACAGCTTCCCTCACCTCATTTGACCCTCTGAGACAGATGCTAAAGATGTGAAAATCTATTTTACAAATAAGGAAACTGAGGCTAGATCTTCCTGGTGCCCAATCCAGGGCTTTATGTCACATTGCTTCCCATTGGTAAGTTATAAGTAGAGAGAGACTTTAGAGGCTTTGAGTGGCCTTGAGACCAGATCTTTGTCTTAGAGAAATAATCTTGGTAGGGCAATCATGGAGGATTTCTTCTCTCTTTATGGATTATTCCAAACAACTGTGTTCCTTCCTCAGTAGGACATGCAGGGGGGATCCATGCATCTGCCTAAGAACAAAGAACATCCCCAAACCAAAAAACCAGGAAACAAGCTTCCCCTTCCTCCCCAAACTCTTCAACAACAATGACAAAGCAAAGGAAGTTAGGATTTTTTTTTGGGAGGGGATGATTGGGAGGACAGGAATCCCTTAAAAATGATCAACATCTACACAGCCTTTTGTAGTTTGGGAAGAACTTTATTTCCATCATATCAGTGAAACCTCAGAGCATCCCTGAGATTCAGATAGTATAGATATTATTAACTGCTTTTGTGGTGGTTGTTCAGATGTTTCAGTCATGTCTGATGCTTCTTTTTTTTTTTTAAACCCTCACCTTCCATCTTGGAATCTATACTGTGTATTGGTTCCAAGGCAGAAGAGTGGGAAGGGCTAGGCAATAGGGGTGAAGTGACTTGCCCAGGGTCATACAGCTGGGAAGTGTCTGAGGTCAGATTTGAACCCAGGACCTCCCCTCTCTAGGCCTGCCTCTCCATCCACTGAGCTACCCAGCTGTACCCCCATCTTTGCTTTTTAGTAGTTACCTAGAGTACACAGCTCAGCACAGACATTTACTGGAATGATGTAATCACAATGGTAGCAGCAAACTCTTTCCCAATACCCCCAAGGCCTATTTTCTCACTATAGGCGGGGAGTGGGAGCAATGGACTCTGGTAGAGTTTACAAATGGGGAGGAACGCTCATAAGGAACACATGCACTTGTTCAGAGTTATGCTGCTCCCCCTTCCACCCCATTGGCTCCTAAAGTCCCTTTGCTGCCCTCAACAGAGGGGAATCTCCCCTGGGCTAGTCACTTGACTTGTTCCTGGGCTAGGTCCCTCGTTCCAGGGTTTGGCTGTGGTCTTTGGCTTTGTGTTTAGCTGGAAGCCTAGTCCAGCTTGTATCGTGCTTGTATCGTGAACGCTTTCTGGTCTTCTTGTCTCCAGTCTGGTCACAAACTACCTCAGGATTCTAAGGGTGCTCCCGAGAAGTTGGGGTGTCTTTACTGCCCTTGGCTTGAACCTCCATTCCTTTCTGGTGTGTTCTTCCCACTGAGAGGTTTTATAGGGGGATGTTTACTTAGAAGACCCAGCAGGAACAGAAGTAGAAATATTTCCCCCACATTCCCCCTCGCTCCCCTATTGGGCTTCAGTTGGGGGGAGCCTGGGCTCAGATGGGCAGCGGTCTCTACAGGGCATCGGCCCCTCCAAATGCCTGCCCACATGTGGCATCGCTGTGAGATGCATCCTGGTCTCAGCCTCTGGTGGCTGCTTATCCATCCTTCAGGGAAAGATGCCGCACTTGGCTGCAGAAGCCCAGCATGGATGATGACTCCTGAGACCTCGAGACCTCCATGGTGCCGTCTTCTGAGCTTTCGACACCCTCGACGTCATCGTGGCCTCCTTCACCCCCATGGAAAGGACAAATACCAAGGCAGAGAACAAAGTGAATCCGAAGATGGGGAGGGGCGGCCTTATCTCTCATCTCTCGCTCAATCGCTCAATCGCTGTCTTCTAGGAAGAAATTGGCCGAAGAGAAGAAGTCAAAGCCATGGAGGGGAGGAAGCTCAAGAGGCTCCTGTTTGCTGTGGTTATCAGACCAGAACCATTTCCAGAATGGCTGGGCGCCCCCTGAAGAGTCTCCAGGGCCCTTCTACATCATCACACTTCTTTGATAATCCTAGTGTCAGACATCTCCTGGAAGCAGCTCCTCGGGGCCTTCCACGCAGGGAATCGAATCTGTGAGCCTCTGCATGCTCACAGGACCTGGTAGGCGAATGAAGCAAACATTTGCTAAATGCCTACCGTGTGCTAGACAGAAGATGGAGGGATGGAGGAGAGAGAGATTCCCCCTTGCGCTGATCTCCCTTCCTTTTCTGAGCCCGAGGATTGTCTTGGCGTGCTCCCTTGGAGTCCAATCCCTGGCTTACCAAAGGGTGCATCAAGGATCCCTGTGGATTCCCAGTCGCCTTTCTTGACCCTTTCCCATGCAAGGGGACCCCTCAACCTCTGTGGCCCTTATAAGGGGCAAATGGACTTCTTCTAATCCTCAACTGGCTTCAGCTTTCTAGGACAGTCGCCTGGGCTTCTGCTCTTTCTGGGAGGAAAGAGGGATGGCATGGAGAGGGAGGAGAAGGAAAGTCTTCCCTCGACCCTCCTGGCGCCCTGGAAGCCATCAGGAGCCTCTCGCGAGGTTCCATTTGTATGTTCTCATGGTCTAGTCTCTCTCGAGTCCTAGACGAAGTCCCTTGCCCTTTCCTATGTCCACAGACATTCAAGTCACTCAACGTCTCATCCTTTCACCTCGCTTACCTTGACTTTCCATCTGGCAAATGGGGCCACCAAAAGGCCCTGGTGATTCGTCAAATGGATTTAGGGAACCAGCTGGCTTAGGGTTCCAGCTACCACGTGGGAAACGCTTGTCGGACTTGAAAGCTCTTTGGAAATGTCAGTTATTGTGATGTGACTTGCCCAGGATCACACAACCAATCTATCCATCCCTGCGGCAGGATGGAAACTCACACTTCTGAAATCTATTCATTATATCCAGAGGTTATAATCATCCTATTTATATGTTAGTCACAATTCACGCAGAATACACGCGTTATCATAGTGCGATAATAGGTGCATTACTAGAATAATATTACATACATGATTAGAATACTATAATGGACATATTTTAGCATACTATAATGATGTTCTACTATATACATTATCATACTATAATAATGTTATAACATGCGTTATATAATGCTCTGATAATATTACACACATGATTAGGAGACTATAATATACATTTTAGCATATTATAATGATGTTCTACTATATACATTATACTATCATGTGTTATACTATAATAATGTTATAACATGCATTATGATGCTATGATAATATTACACACATGATTAGGATACTATAATAAACATTTTAGCATACTATAATGATGTTCTACTATATATATTATGTATTATACTATAATAATGTTATAACACATGCATTATGATAATGCTATTATATTATATACATTATTAGAATAATGAAATAACATTAAAATATTTGCTAGATATACAGAGATATACAGTTGTTCAGTCATGTTCAACTGATTGTGACTCTATTTGGTGTTTTCTTAGCAAAGATACTTCCTTGGTCTGCCATTTCTTTCTCTAGATAGAATGATTTACATATTATTATAATATATATTTTTTATATTAAAGAGAGGACTTTAAACACGATGTACTTTTTATTTTTTATTTTTATTTTTGGAGATTCATATTTTATTGATTAATTAAGAATATTTTTCCGTGGTTCAATGATTCATGTTCTTTCCCTTCCCTCTTCCCATCCCCTCCTTTAGCTAACACTCAATTCCATTGGGTTTTGCATGTGTCTGATTCAGACCTATTTCCATATTATTGATGTTTGCACTGGGGTGATCATTCAGAGTCTACATCCCCAATCAGATCCCCATTGAACCATTTGATCAAGCAGTTGTTTTTCTTCTGTGTTTCCGCTCCCACAGTTCTTCCTCTGAATGTGGATATATAGGGTAGTTAGGTGCTGCAGTGGATGGAGCATCAGGCCTGGGACCAGGAAGACTCCTCTTCCTGAGTTCAAATCTAGCCTCAGACACTATCTGTATGACCCTGGGCAAGCCACTTCACCCTGTTAGCCTCAGTTTCCTCATTTGTAAAATGAGATGGAGAAGGAAATGGCAAGCTGCTCCAGTATCTCTGCCAAGAACACCTCAGATGGGGTGAAAAGCAGTTGAACATGACTGAAAGAAATGACTTAACAAAAGCACTATATTATGTGGCTTCCTATATGCCAGGTCCTGTACTAAGTGCTTTGCAATTATTCTCTCATTTGATCCATACTATAATAAATTTCAGAGCTGGAAGAGACCTTAGGAAATTAAATGTCAGAACTGGCAGGTACCATAGAAAATCAAATAGCAGAGCTGGAGGGTACTTAGAGAGGATCTTGGCCAATTCTCCTTTCCTTTAGAGCAGGAGACAGAAGCCTAGAGAAAAGTGAAGGGGCTTGCTTCATGTTACATATTAATATTATGTTAATGACTGAGCAAGAACTAGAGCCAAGTCTTTTCTCTCTCACCATGGTGACTTTCCAAAATACTCTGCTGCCTTTCCTTCAGATTCCTCATCTAAGAAAATGAGTGTCAGAGAAAGGAAATGACTTGTCCAAGGCTACTGAGTTAATGGTATGGTCAAGCACAGAATTTTAGGTGAGGACATTTTGACTGTGTCAACATAGTCCCTTTTCTACTATTGGGAACACTGAAATGAGAAAACTGTCTCTTAGGAGTTCACATGAGTGAGAGGCAAATAAGATCCTGATGGCTAAACCAGGAGAGGCAAAGCAGAGAAAGAACTTGAGACCAACCTCACTCATGAACACTGTGCAAACATTCTAAACAAAAATGAAAAGATCACAGCAAAATATTTAGAAAGTAATTTGCTAGGACCAAGTTGGAGTCACAGAGGAGTAAAGAACGGTTCAACACTGGGGAAATATTAACACAATTAATATTTCAAAATAAAGATGAAGTTATTTCAAAACATGTAGAAAAAGTATTTGACAAAATATGACAGTTGTGTTAAAAATCATTTTAAAAGAATAAGCATGGAAAATCCTTTAATTAAAATGATCACCTCCCTCCCTCCCTTCTCCTTCCTTCCTTCCTTCCTTCCTTCCTTCCTTCCTTCCTTCCTTCCTTCCTTCCTTCCTTCCTTCCTTCCTTCCTTCCTTCCTTCCTTCCTTCCTTCCTTCCTTCCTTCCTTCCTTCCTTCTCTCTTTCCTTCCCTCCTTCCTTCCCTCCTTCCCTCCTTCCCTCCTTCCTTCCCTCCTTCCCTCCTTCTCTCCTTCCCTCCTTCCTTCCTTCCTTCCTTCCTTCCTTCCTTCCTTCCTTCCTTCCTTCCTTCCTTCCTTCCTTCCTTCCTTCCTTCCTTCCTTCCTTCCTTCCTTCCTTCCTTCCTTCCTTCCTTCCTTCCTTCCTTCCTTCCTTCCTTCCACCATCCACCTTCACTATCCACCAAGTCACATAGCTGTCCCCCTGGGATTGTCTTTCTTTTCTTTTCTTTTTTTAAAATGTAACTTCATTAAACATTCCCTCCCCCCCATGGTTACATGATTCTTGCTGTCACCCTCTCCTCTTCCCTTCTTTCTCAAGGTGTTGACAAGCAATTTCACTGGGTTATACATATGCTATCACTCAAATCCTATTTCCATATTATTCATTAAAAAAAAACAAACTCTTCCCTTCTGTCTTAGAATCAATACTGTGTATTGGTTCAAAGGCAGAAGAGCAGTAAGGGTTGGGTAATGGGAATTAAGTGACTTGCCCAGGGTCACACAGCTAGGAAGTGTCTGAGATGAGATTGGAACCCAGAACTTCCATCTCTAGACATGGCTCTCCATCTACTGAGCCACCCAGCTACCCCCATATTATTCATTTTTGTAATAGAGTAATCTTTTAAAACCAAACCCTACACCAAAATAAACAAGTTACAAATTATGTTTTCTTCCGGATTTCTACTCCCACAGTTCTTTCTCAGGATATGGCTAGCATGGGGTTTTCTTTCTAAAGCTGCAGTTCATGAACCCCCACCGGTTGTGTTTCTTCTTCCAATTATCACGTCAATTAGCCAGACTTAATTAACTATTAGAAATGGATATTGGCTACAGTTGAATAGTTGGTGTAAAACGCTCCCCACCAAAGTCTGCGGTGCATAGAGTGTCTGTGACACTTGATTGCTGTGTGCCATGGGCGTTAACCGTCCTCATACCGCCTTTCTCTCAGGGCTAGCATAAACCTGAAAGCACGATCAAAACGTGAGTTATGATGAAGACAGTATTTAGACATGTAAGGGGGAGGCGATGGAGTGAATCAAACCAAGGGACCCTGTTTGAGGTAAGGGATGTGCCAATCAGATGGGAATTTGCCTCCGTTGGTCAAAGTCCTGAATTGTGTATCATAGGCACAGTTTTGTAGGCCTCAGAAAGTTGGTCCCACCCAAAGGATGTCTCCAATAGATAGACAGAATGAAGATCAGAGAGATATGAGGAGCTGGGCGAAGCTTCCCTGCGGCCCTTGCAGCCAGGCCTTCTATTGCCACGCTTCTCCTGTGCCAGCATGAACGCCTGCTCTATCTGACCTCTGAGAGGCTAGATCTCTCTGCCGACCGTTCGGAATGGAGCAGAGGGACGTGGCTGGAGTCCGAGCTGGAGCGGAGGGCACAGAAGAGTTTCTGTTTCCGTGATGGGCTGGACCTCTGGGCAGCTGGAGAAGTCGAAGGATGAAGCTCACTTGCCTCCTCCCTTGCGTTGTCCAGAGCGGAGTGCTGTAAGAGTTTATAAACTGTTGTAAGCCATCCAGCAGCCCCAGAGCCATGATGATTTAGCCTGCTATTGCCTTCTGCTGGAAATGGGACAGACTCAAGGTGCAGAATGAAGCATGTGCATTGTGGTCATGGCGGATGTGAGACTTTATTTTACTTATGAATATTTGTTACAATTTTTAAAAAACCCTTAATTACCTTCTGTCTTAGAATCAGTAATGTGTATTGGTTCCAAGGCAGAAGAGTGTTAAAGGTTAGGCAATGGGGGTTAAGTGACTTGCTCAGGGTCACACAGCTAGGGAGTATCTGAGGCCAGAGTTGAACCCAGGATCTCCTGTCTCTGGGCCTGACTCTCAATCCACTGAGCCACCCAGTCACCCCCACAAAAATTGTTTTTAATGGTGGGGAAGGGAGAAATGAGTCAGAGAGAAAAGAGCTTTTGGTTAATTAAAAAAGCTCAAAAAAGAGATTATTTAATACAAGACCCTCATTTTATAGAAGATGACATTTAAGTCAGAGGGGCTATGACTTGCCCAAGGCCACATGTTAAGTGACAGGACCAGAATTTGAGACTTTGAATCTCTTGCTTATAAAACTGTGCCACACCTCTTTTCCCAAACCAAGAAATACAAAATAGAAATGCAAAATAAGAATATAATGAATCAAACTCTCATTGTCTGTCAATCAGCAGCTTTGAAACTAATCAATCAAAAACTTAAGTACCCCACTTGTCACTTACTAGAGTAAGTAAGCTCATACCTACAAAGGCCACTGGCATTCCCCTTGGGCAGGGCTAGACAAATTGAAAGACTGAGGTTGGTTCCCATAAAGTGGGGGAGAGACAGGAAGTGACGGTGAGAAAACTGCTTTAAAAAGGCCAGCTTGAAGATTCAGTGATTCTTTCTCGGTATTGGTGAGCCAGACTCGAAGAGGAGATCTTTTCTCTGGATCCCACGTTGGCTTGCAGCGGTGAGTGGAGTGATTCCTTCCTTGGTTCTTTGGTGGGACACTTCCTTCAGTGTGAGTTCCGGTGAGATTCTTGGTGGTCTTAGCCTCGTGTGCAATGAAGGTTCTTGGGGGAAGATTCTTCAACATTTCCTGGTTCTTTGGATTTTGGATTCTAATTAGGACTTTGGACTCTGGTGAGATTTGCTTTTGGATTCACATTTGTGATCTGGAGACATCAGGATTGAACTTAGGGTATTTGTAGCTAGGCAGTACTTTCTGTATCTACATTTTTCTGCTTTCACTGTCAACATGGAATTTAGGAATCCCAAACTTGTGGCCTAGTGGGATCTGATGAACCCCAATTTTAGATTTAGCTTGTAGATTGGAGACCCCCAAAGCTTGTCCTTGTTCCCTGTTCCCATGAGAATCTTCCCTGAAGGGAAATGATAATTCTGGTTGGGTGAGATAAGCATATGCTAAGGACATTCTTTGTTTTAGGTAGCTTCCCCTATTGTATTAGAGGTCAGACATGGGCATGAACCATCCTTTAGTAACTTTGTAAGCAGCCCCCTTCTCTTGCACCCTAGCTTCTGGCTATGATTCTTTTCCCTAGTTTGATTTGTATCTTGTCAGTGTAGTTTGAACACTCCCATTTTCCTTGTAGCCATAGTGATGTCAATCATCTTTCCCTGCCCCTGGATTTCCCAAAGGGTATATAGGTTCCCCAAGTTCTTTTGTTCCTCGGAGTTGTCATCTAGCGTTGTGGCGCTCCCTAGGGATAACATCCCCAGAGTCCAGGGTTTGCACCCTGAAAAAGTTGTGGTGCCGACTCTGAGTAAAGGGCCAAATTGGACTTATCCCTCTCCTGATTAAAGACTTGGTTTTTCTGACTATTTAATAGTTCTGTGTTATTTCCAAGTTAACAACTCTTTCTACCTCTTTGTAAATAAAGCTGCTAAAAGTAATTTTGACTTAAGCTATAATATTTTTAAATCAGTAACCATAATATTACTTTAGAATTCTCATATTTTGCATAAAACCTCCATTAAATTTTTACAATAGTCCTATTCAGGGACAGTGGATAGAGGAAGAGATGAGGAGCTAGGAGAGGAGGACCTCCCTTAAAATCTGGCCTCAGACATGTCTTAGCTTGTGTGATCCTGGATAAATCACTTAATCCCATTTGCCTAACTCTTGCCACCCAGCTGCTCCCTCATGAGACTCTTGACATGCCCTGTTCTAAGCTCCTTCCCAGCTCTGACCTCCTCTAGTCTAAGGTCTCTCCCAGCTTTAACATCCCCTGTTCTAAGCCCCTTTCCAGCTGTGAAGATTGGATTTAGCTATCTCCTGATTGTAACAATGAAGATACTTAGCTCTTCCTTTATAGTGAAGCTAGAATTGTAAGCTTCAAACTATTTTTAGATTTTAACTACAAAAAGGTGTTAAGTAACTACAAAAGGTGAACTTAACAAAAGGATTTTAAGTAACCCAAAAAAGATATAATCTAATCAAAGAAGGTGAGAACTAAAGAATGGGCAGTCCTAGAGAAAAGTGTCTGCTGTGATTGGTAGACGTGAAAATTTAGAGGAGGTGACACAAGAGAAAAAGGTCTTTAAATAGAGGGAAAAAAGACTGAAGAAGAGTCAGTCACCCGGGCTTGGAGTGAAGGACAAAGGAGCGACTGGAAGATTGATACTCAGACTTCTTAAAGACTGTCACAGCTGGTGAGTGAAAAGCTGACTTAGTGACCTCGCCTTTCTGGAGGTGTGAAGCCTCCAGGAAAGGTCCAACTTCTTGAGACTCTTCCCCTGGCTGGGGTTTAGAAATTCTGACTGGTATCAGACGAAGTCAGAGTTCTCTCTCTCTCTCTCTCTCTCTCTCTCTCTCTCTCTCTCTCTCTCTCTCTCTCTCTCTCTCTCTCTCTCTCTCTCTCTCTCTCTCTCTCTCTCTCTCTCTCTCTTTCTCTCTCTCTCTCTTTCCTTAATATCTTCCTTCTATTGTAAATATTATTAACAAACTACCATAAATTCCATTTACTTTATTAATTCATTTTGGGATTTAGAAATTAAATCCCTGGTGACCACCTGATTAATAATATATTCAAAGTCCAACCACAATTTAAATTTTAACACAGCTCTGACATTCCCTCTTCTAAGCTTCCTCCCAGCTCTGACATCCCCTGTTCTAAGGTTTCTCCCAGCTCTGACATCTCCTGTACTAAGCCCCTTTCCATCCCTGACATTCCCTGTTCTAAGCCCCTGTCCATCTATGACATTCTCTTTTCTAAGTTCCCTCCCAGCTCTGACATTCCCTGTTCTAAGCCCCTTTCCAGCCCTGAAGTCCCTGTTCTAAGCTCCCTCCCAGCTCTGACATTCTCTGTTCTAAGCTCTCACCTAGCTTTGACATTCCCTTTTCTAAGGTCTCTCCCAGGTCTGACATTCTCTGTTCTAAGCCCCCTCCTATCCTTGACACCCCCTGTTCTAAGGGTCCATTCTAGGTCCTATTCTAAAAGTTAAAAAAAAAAAGTCCCAGCACTGGTCATTTTTCTGCCTGGAAGATTTCATCTCATCTCCACCAGGCAGCCCTGAGGTGATGGTTTTCCTCCCTGTCTGTGTCCCAGAAGACTGTAGGTTGGAAGGGAGCAGGAGATGCTCATCCACCCATTCAGGAAAGTGAATCATGGAAGTCGTCTGTCCCCATAGATCTTCTTCATGCCCTTTCTGGGGCTTTTGCTTGCTTTTCTAGGTATCAGTCCATCAGTCAATCAACACATCTTAATTGTGTACACCTATGCATCTAGCATGGCAGAGGAAACAGAATAACTGCAAGATGGTGCAAAGGATGGAGAGCCCTGGGCCCAGCACCATGAAGACTTGAGCTCCAATACATTCAAGCCTGGGACACTTATTAGTTGGGCAGGTCCCTCGATATCTGTCTGCCTCAGTTTCCTCAACTGCAAATGGAAATAATAACAGCACTTTCCTCATAGGGTTGTCGTGACGATCAAATGAGACAATATTGGTGAAGACTCCACACAGGTCCTGGCCCGACATGCTAATAAATGCTTGTCTCTTGCCTTTTTTTTTTAAACCCTTACTTTCCGTCTTAGAATCAGTACTGTGTATCAATTCAAAGGCAGAAGAGTGGGAAGGGCTAGGTGATGGAGGTTAAGTGACTTGTCCAGGGTCACACAACCAGGAAGTATCTGAGGCCAAATCTAAAAGAATTTTTTTGAAACCTTTACTTTCTGTTTTAGAACCAATATTGTTGTTAAAATTAAATATTAATAAACTCTATGGAAACCAAGAACCTGGAGTTTTAAATTTAACTTTAATACTGTGTATCGGTTCAAAGGCAGAAGAGGTGAGGGCTAGGCAATGGGTGTCAAGTGACTTTTCCAGGGTCACACAACCAGGAAGTGTCTAAGGTAATATTTGAACCCAGGACCTCCCACCTTTAAATCCACTGAGCCACCTCCCTGCCCTGCCTTATATTGGCTTTAGAGCTGGTTGGGAACTTTGGCTGAAGATTTCCAGTGTGGGAGGTCTTGCTATCGCTCAGGGTAACCCATTTCACTTTGGGGTCACACGGACCATTAGGATGCTTTTCCTTGCTTCAAAGACAAACTTGCGTCTTGGTGGCTTTCCAGCCTTTGGGTCCATTTCTGATCCCTAAAGCCAAGCAGCAGAGACCCAACCCTCCTCCCACATGCCAAAGCAGGCTTTTCTCCAGGCTGAAGCGCCTGAACTGTCTCGTGTGATGTCACATGTGGACCGCGTCTCGAGAGTTTCTGATCAGACCCTCCCTGGATGAGTGACTCCCTTCTCGGGCTCTTCCCACCCTCCAGTAGGGGTTCTCTAAACAGAACCTTGGCTGCTAAGTTCACCAGCATCCCAGAAACATGAAAGACTGACGAGGAGAGTTAATGAGGCGGCTCAGTGGAAAGAGCCCTCGGCTTGGTATCAGGAATCGGACCTCAGATGCTGACTAGGAGTGTCATCTCCCTTCCTTTGGCCTCAGTTTCCTCATCTGTCCAATGGGGGCACCAATAACCCTACTGTGCCAGGGGGTGGTGAAGGTCAAATGAAGGATAAAGAGTAAGGTGCTCCGCCCAGGCTCTGTCACCTTGTAGGTGTTCTATACGTATTATGTCTATTTTCCTGGTGCCTCTCATGGCAGGCCTTCTGCCAGCTGTCCGTGCCCAATGGCACCAGAGTCTTCAGTGTGTTTGTGAGATGCCGCCCCACATGACGGCCCCCAATTTCCCCTTTCTAGGCAGACAAAGGCTCCTGATGGTTCCACTCACCTCCTAGGTGTTGTGGGGGATGACTGATGGGGAGACGAATGGTTGTTGCTCCTCCTAAATATTTGCCACTGGGTCAAGGAGGGAGAAAAGGGAGAAATGGGGGTGGGGGGGAGGAAGGAGGGAAGAGCCTGTGCCAGCCCCTGGTTCCCTTTGAAGTTTATTGGAGCCGTTCTCAAGACCTTGGAGGGGGTCTGGAGACTTTTCCATCCTTACTGTTCTACTCCCAGTGATGCCTCCAGTCCCCCCATAGATGGATGGAGGGCCATTATCTGGAGCCGGGATAAAGGATTTCCTAACACAGTTAGCAAGCGCCGCTCCCCCCACCCCCAAGATTCCATTCCATTTATTTCCTGACCTAAATTCTGGCCTTAACTCTTAAGTCTCCTGAGCCAGTCTCTGAGCGCTGAAGCATTGTTTAATCAACAGTATGAATCTATTTATGTGATGTGGTTGCCCTCATGAAAACAAATGAATAAATGAATGAAAAAGCATGTATTAGGGACATGAATGAATGAATGAAAAAGCTAGGCGACTCAGTGAATGGAGACAGGAAGTCCTGGGTTCCAATCTGACCTTAGATACATTCTGGCTGTGTGACCCTGGACAAGTCACTTAACCCCCACTGCCTAGTGTAAGAGTTAAATTCTTATCCAATACCTCAAGTATTTGATGACAATTATGCAATCCCCCCTGAGGAGGGTATTTACAAACACACGGATCAACTCAGGTAGCCACTGAAGCTCAAGGCCGACTCTTGTGTGTATTCAGGGTCTTATTCTATGCCAGATGTGGTGCTAAGTTCCTGCCCCCAAGGAGCTGATATTCTAAGAGGAGAAGAGGACCCAGATGGGAGGAGAGGCCCCCAGGGAAAGGAGTTTTCATCTGGATGGGTCAGAAAGGGAGAGGGGCACAGGCCATTGGCAGGCGATGGCTGGATGGAGGGGAGAGATGAAGTGCCGTCTGGCACCGAGGGTCAGCCAGTGGGCTAGTTTGTACTCCCTCGGTCACCCTGGGGGACAGAGGCCAATTGTGTTTTTCCTTATATTCCCAGCACCTCAATGCACGGTGCTTGGCACCCAGGAGAGGTTTTTAATAAGTGCTTGTGAGTGAGGCTTTGTCTACCATATTTTGGGGTGTCCTTGTGCCTTGGAAATGGATCCACAAGCAGATAGAATGGAAAAGATTGCCATGATGTCATGGTTCTCCTAACCAGTCTGGGGGCTTTCTCTGGAACTTCTGTTCTTAAGCTTCTGGGCATCATGGACCCCTTTGTCAGTCTAGCGAAGCCTATGGAATCCTCCTCAGTCAGACTCTCATTCTTTTTCTGTAGACTCTGACTTGTGCATTGGTTCCAAGGTAGAGGAGCAGTGAGGGCTAGGCAATGGGAGTCAAGTGACTTGCCCAGGGTCACACAGCTAGGAAATATCTCAGGTCAGATTGGAACCCAGGACTTCCTGTCTCTGAGCCTGGCTCTCCATCCACTGAGCCACCCAGCTGCCCCCTGATTAATTTTTATCTAATACCACTTAAGCGAGTCATGGGCATCCGTGGTCGCCACTAGGATTCCGTTTCAAGAACCTCATACACCCTCGGAGAGAGGCAGTCCTCTGTTGCTACGGTGCTCCCACTCCCTTCTTCCAGATGGTCTGGTGAGCTGGACCCCAGCAATGGGAAAGCAGCTGTTGTGTCCAGAGGGGAATTTCATGGGTAAATGATGTATCTCTGGTAAGGAACGGCTGGAGCTGTCATTAGCGGTTATTTATTATCTCTGTAGCCATTCGCAAAGGAGACGGCAGGCGTTTGGGCTCGTCTCCCTCCCCAGATGTCCTCCATAAATGGGGGCCACTTTCCGAGTCCCCAGAACATAAACCCCCCAATAAAGGGATCTTCAAAGAGCCGGGCGCTGTGGCCGCTTTGTCCTTGGGCCGCTCCTGCATTAAGTCTCCTGTGATTACCGAGCTGGCAGCTGGCGGAGATTTGCATATGGCATGAAATGAAGTTAGTGTCTGCGAGTGTCTGATGTGCGCTGAGCCGGATTTGTGCCGTAGCTTTGTTTGCACATCTGCTTTCTAGGCTGTCTTTGGTCCATCGAGTCGCCCTGGGGTTGGGGGAAGGGGCTCCCAAGGGGCCGTCCTGCTCAGGCTTTGGAGTCTTACTGGCTCTTCCTTCTGGCCTTGGAAGCAGCCTCCCATTCGGGGCCTCAAAGAAAAAAACGTGGTAGACATAATTATAATAATCGAATCTAATAAATAATAAAGGGCCAAGGGACAGCCAGCTAGCACAACAGACAGAGAGCCAGACCTGGAGTTGGGAGGGCCTGGGTTCAAATTTGACCTTGGTTATTTCCTAGTTGTATGACCCTGGTCAAGTCACTTTATCCTGATTTCCTAGCCTTTGCCACTCTTTTGTCTTAGAATTGACACTAGGACAGAAGGTGAGGGTTTTTTAAAAAAGAGCTTAGCATTATGTCTGGTATATAGTGTATCATCATCATCATCATCATCATAGCTCTAGACTGGGAGTCAGGAGAGAACTGGGTTCAAATCCTGCCTGTAGCTATTTGGCTATGGTGGGCAACTTGCTTTCCTCATCTATAAAATGGGATGACCTGGCACATAGTGTATCATCATCATCATCATCATCATCATCATCATCATCATCATCATCATCATCATCATCGCTCTGGGAGTCAGGAGAGAACTGGATTCAAATCCTACCTGTAGCTATTTGGTTATGGTGGGCAAGTCACTGAAACTCTGGCTTGCTTTCCTCCTTTATAAAATGGGATGACCTGGCACATAGTGTATCATCATCATCATCATTATCATCATCATCATCATCATCATCATCATCATCATCATCATAATCATCATTGCTCTGGGAGTCAGGAGAGAACTGGATTCAAATCCTACCTGTAGCTATTTGGTTATGGTGGGCAAGTCACTGAAACTCTGGCTTGCTTTCCTCCTTTATAAAATGGGATGACCTGGCACATAGTGTATCATCATCATCATCATCATCATCATCATCATCATCATCATCATCACTCTGGGAGTCAGGAGAGAACTGGATTCAAATCCTACCTGTAGCTATTTGGTTATGGTGGGCAAGTCACTGAAACTCTGGCTTGCTTTCCTCCTTTATAAAATGGGATGACCTGGCACATAGTGTATCATCATCATCATCATCATCATCATCATCATCATCATCATCATCATCATCATCGCTCTGGGAGTCAGGAGAGAACTGGATTCAAATCCTGCCTGTAGCTATTTGGCTATGGTGGGCAAGTCACTGAAACTCTGTCTCGCTTTCCTCATCTGTAACATGGGAGGATGATACCTGGCTTTTTCCTTTTGTAGGATTGTTGGGAAGATCCCCCAAAACCATGTCTGTGAAGCACTTTGTGGACATTGGCAGGTCGATTCTCATTCTTATTGTTGCCCAGACCTACTGTTTCACCAGTATGGGAAACTCTCGGTATGGGAAGCCCCCTCCATCCCTGGGGATCGCCCCTCTTCTGTTCCTTCTGGCCCCAGAGATAGTTCACTGGGAAGTCAAGTGAGGAGCCTGGATCTACACAGCCAGCGTGAGCAGAGCCGGTGCTTGAACTCGGGTCTTTCTGACTCCAAGGCTGCCCCTCTGTCTTCTATTTTAGGTTGCCCATTCCATTTCCATTTGTGGCTATTATCGTTATTGTTGGGATCTTCACCATAAACAGGGTTAGAACTGGAGTCAGGAAATCTGAGTTTCGAAATCTCAGAATAAGGCGTCTCTCTCAAGTACAGCCGCCATTTTGGATGGGAAGGAACTCAGCGTTTGGAATTAGGGGACGTTGGCCGAAGATTGACTCTCTCTGGGCTTCAGTGACTCCATCTTTAAAATGGAGGGATGGGGTGACATTTACTAGATCATTGCCAACGTCTTTTCCATCTCAAAATCCTATGATTGAAAATCAAGCCATTGGGGCAGCTAGTTGGCTTAGTACATAAAGAGCCAAGTCTAGAGACAGAAGGTTCTGGGTTCAAGCTTGACCTCACATACTTATTAGCTGTTTGATCCTGGACAAGTCACTTAACCCTCACTGCCTAGCCCTGACTGCTCTTCTGCCTTGGAACTGAAATTTAGTATGGATGCTAAGACAGAAGGTGAGGGCTTGAAAAGAAAAAAAAAAGAAAATCAATTCATCAACATTTACTAAGCACCTACTATGTGCCAGGCACTGTGCTAAGAGCTGGGAATACAAAAATAGGTAAAAGACAGTTCTTGCCCTCAAGAAGGTTCCCATCTAATTGCAGGGACGACAGGCAGACAAAACTACAAAGTGAGCCATAGACAGGACAAGTTGAGAATAATGAACAGAAGGGAGGCACTAGAATGAAGAGGAGCCCAGGGAAAGCTTCCTGCAGAAAACAGAGTTTTAAGTGGGACTTAAAGAAAGCCAGGAAGGTCAGTAGTCACAGAGAGAGCAGTTCAGGTATGGGAGAGAGAGAAGATGGACTGAGCCGAGAAGGAGAGTCGGGTTGGTGGGATCACCAGCAGGCTTGTTTTGCTTGACCTCATCTGTATAATGGGTATTAGACTTCTTGCCTTCTCCATGGGTGGGGGAGAGTCAGGGAGAGGAGGAGAATTCAAACCAGAAAATTAAATAAAAAAAAGAAGACGGCAGGCTTTCTGCCGCTACCTGCCTTGGTCCCCGCTCAGGCTGGGAGAGTAGGAGGCATGTTTGGAAAGCCTTGCTTAGCCTCCAGGGTTCGAATAACTGCCAGACTTGGTTTTGTTTTTTTTCGTTCCTTTTTGGCAACTCTGGGTCCTTGTTTTCTCATTTGTTAAATGGAGACGATAATATTTGTGCTGCCTGCTTCCTGGGACTCGGGTGCACCATGAAAGAGATGCATGATGGAAACTTGACAAATGGAAGGAAGCATGAGCTTAATTTGACATCTAAAATAAACGTGATGCTTTTATTCAACTATATTTCTAGGATGTTCTGATGTCTTTAAAACCAACATTGTGCCTTCATAAAACTGTATCTTGAGCATTATCTTTGTGCATTTCAAAATGATGCAATCTTGCCCAAAGGGATATTTCTAGATTCTGGATGTACCATGATGGACCAGAAAGAGAGAGGGAGTACCAGTAAGACACATTGATGCCCAATGCAAGAGAAACTCAAAAAATGTATATATACACGTGTATATATGTGCACATGTATGTGGTTGTTATTATTGTTATTGTTGGGATCTTCACTATAAACAGGGTTAGAACCAGAGTCAGGAAATCTGAGTTCTGCAATCTCAGAATATGGCATCTCTCTCAAGTGCAGCCACCATTCTAGATGGGAAATATATATATATACCTTATTATTATATAAATATAAATCGTACATCCTTATAGTATGTAAATATAAACCGTACATCCTTGTAGTATGTAAATATAAACCGTACATCCTTGTAGTATGTAAATATAAATCGTACATCCTTATAGTATGTAAATATAAACCGTACATCCTTGTAGTATGTAAATATAAATCATACATCCTTATAGTATGTGAATATAAACCGTACATCCTTATAGTATGTAAATATAACTCGTGCATCCTTAGGATAGTATGTAAATATAAATCGTACATCCTTATAGTATGTAAATATAAACCATACATCTGTATAGTATACAAATAATATATATAGTATGTAAATATAAATCATACATCCTTATAGTATGTAAATATAAATCATACATCTTTATAGTATGTAAATATAAATCATACATCTTTATAGTATGTAAATATAAATCATACATCTTTATAGTATGTAAATATAAACCGTACATCCTTATAGTATGTAAATATAAACCGTACATCCTTGTAGTATGTAAATATAAACCGCACATCCTTGTAGTATGTAAATATAAACCGTACATCCTTATAGTATGTAAATATAAACCGCACATCCTTATAGTATGTAAATATAAATCGTACATCCTTATAGTATGTAAATATAAACCGTACATCCTTATAGTATGTAAATATAAACCATACATCCTTATAGCATGTAAATATAAACCATACATCCTTATAGTATGTAAATATAAACCATACATCTGTATAGTATACAAATAATATATATAGTATGTAAATATAAATCATACATCCTTATAGTATGTAAATATAAATAATATATCCTTATAGTATATAGTTATAAATTACATATCCATATATGTATATGTATACATATATATGTGTGTGTGTATATATATATATGTACATACTTACCTTCTGTCTTAGAATCAATGCTATGCATTGGTTCTACAGTGGAACTGTAAAAATTAGGCAATAAGGGTAAGTGACTTGCCCAGGGTCACATAGCTAGGAGGAGTCTGAGACCAGATTTGAACCCAGGATCTCTCATCTCTAGTCCTGGCTCTCTATCCACAGAACCACGGAGTTGCCCCCATTGTATATATTTCTGATCTTCCTTGTCCTATGACTTGATGATGATAGTGAAAGCTGTCATCCACAAGTGCCAGGAGCGTCAGTGTTTCTTTATCTGTAGAGCAAAGCCAGAAATCGCAGCCTTCTTTAGAGCTGTGACAGGTTTTTCTTTTACCCTTCAGTGAGTTCCTGCTATATTCTCTTCCCTTTGGGTTGAGAAAACTGAATAATTAATTAGGAGATGGGACTAGTTTGGGAGCTATTCATGAGTGCTGGGAAGGGGTGGGGGGGGGGCCATTTCAAACTTTGTTCAGTTTCCTGTCATTGTATTGCTATTCTATTTCAGTAAATGTCTTTTCTTTGAATAAACATTCATTGGGTTGTTATGGTCAAAGAAATACTGATGGGGGCTTGTAAATCATGAATTTGAATAGAAAAACACCTCAACAGGGCCAAGAATCCAAGCTGAAAGGAGGAGGAGGGGTACATTGAGGATCTCCAGGTTTTACATATACAAATTTTTGTCTTTAAAAAATTACATTATCTTTTTTTTTAAAAGCAGAATGTTAGACTCCAGACACCAGGGTCTGATTCCTGTTTACGTCTCACTAGTTGTATGACCTGAGACAAGTCTCTACCCTTTCCTAGGCCTCAGTTTTGTCCTCTACAAAATGAGGATAGAGCTGTGCAAAGAGCTATGTGGGAGAACACTTAAACTGCCAGCTTGCCTCTTCCATTAACCAGCTGGGTGATCTCTGAAAATATTTTGACCTCTGACAAAAACGAGGTTGGAGTAGATGGCTTTGAAAGCCCCCCTTTCACAGCAGATGTAGAATCCTGTGACTAGATGACTTTGTTCCTTCTGGTTCTAAAATTCTGAAAGAGGAGGGGAGAGGGGAGAGGGGAGAGTGAGAGGGGAGAGGGGAGAGTGAGAGGGGAGAGGGGAGAGGAGAGAGTGAGAGGGGAGAGGGGAGAGTGAGAGGGGAGAGGGGAGAGTGAGAGGGGAGAGTGAGAGGGGAGAGGGGAGAGTGAGAGGGGAGAGGGGAGAGTGAGAGGGGAGAGGGGAGAGGAGAGAGTGAGAGGGGAGAGGGGAGAGTGAGAGGGGAGAGGGGAGAGTGAGAGGGGAGAGTGAGAGGGGAGAGGGGAGAGTGAGAGGGGAGAGGGGAGAGTGAGAGGGGAGAGTGAGAGGGGAGAGGGGAGAGTGAGAGGGGAGAGGGGAGAGGGAGAGGGGAGAGTGAGAGGGGAGAGTGAGAAGGGAGAGGGGAGAGTGAGAGGGGAGAGGGGAGAGGGAGAGGGGAGAGTGAGAGGGGAGAGTGAGAGGGGAGAGTGAGAGGGGAGAGTGAGAAGGGAGAGAGGAGAAGGGAGAGGGGAGAGGGGAGAGGGGAGAGGGGAGAGTGAGAGGGGAGAGGGGAGAGGGAGAGGGGAGAGTGAGAGGGGAGAGTGAGAGGGGAGAGTGAGAGGGGAGAGTGAGAAGGGAGAGAGGAGAAGGGAGAGGGGAGAGGGGAGAGGGGAGAGGGGAGAGGGGAGAGTGAGAGGGGAGAGTGAGAGGGGAGAGGGGAGAGTGAGAGGGGAGAGGGGAGAGGGAGAGGGGAGAGTGAGAGGGGAGAGTGAGAGGGGAGAGTGAGAGGGGAGAGTGAGAAGGGAGAGAGGAGAAGGGAGAGGGGAGAGGGGAGAGGGGAGAGGGGAGAGTGAGAGGGGAGAGGGGAGAGGGAGAGGGGAGAGTGAGAGGGGAGAGTGAGAGGGGAGAGTGAGAGGGGAGAGTGAGAAGGGAGAGAGGAGAAGGGAGAGGGGAGAGGGGAGAGGGGAGAGGGGAGAGTGAGAGGGGAGAGTGAGAGGGGAGAGTGAGAGGGGAGAGTGAGAAGGGAGAGAGGAGAAGGGAGAGGGGAGAGGGGAGAGGGGAGAGGGAGAAGGGAGAGGGAGAGGGGAGAGGGGAGAGGGGAGGGGGAGGGGGAGAGGGGAGAGGGGAGAGTGAGAGGGGAGAGTGAGAGGGGAGAGTGAGAAGGGAGGGGGAGGGGGAGAGGGGAGAGGGGAGAGTGAGAGGGGAGAGAGGAGAAAAGGGAGAGGGGAGAGTGAGAGGAGAGAGAGGAGAAAAGGGAGAGGGGAGAGTGAGAGGGGAGAGGGGAGAGGGGAGAGGGAAGAGTGAGAGGGGAGAGTGAGAGGGGAGAGGGGAGAGGGGAGAGGGAGAGGGGAGAGGGGAGAGGGGAGAGTGAGAGGGGAGAGTGAGAAGGGAGGGGGAGGGGGAGAGGGGAGAGGGGAGAGTGAGAGGGGAGAGAGGAGAAAAGGGAGAGGGGAGAGTGAGAGGAGAGAGAGGAGAAAAGGGAGAGGGGAGAGTGAGAGGGGAGAGGGGAGAGGGGAGAGGGAAGAGTGAGAGGGGAGAGTGAGAGGGGAGAGGGGAGAGGGAGAGGGGAGAGGGGAGAGGGAGAGGGGAGAGGGGAGAGGGGAGAGGGGAGAGTGAGAGGGGAGAGTGAGAGGGGAGAGGGGAGAGGGGAGAGGGGAGAGGGGAGAGGGAAGAGTGAGAGGGGAGAGGGGAGAGTGAGAGGGGAGAGGGGAGAGGGAGAGGGGAGAGGGAAGAGTGAGAGGGGAGAGTGAGAGGGGAGAGGGGAGAGGGGAGAGGGAAGAGTGAGAGGGGAGAGGGGAGAGGGGAGAGTGAGAGGGGAGAGTGAGAGGGGAGAGTGAGAGTGGAGAGGGGAGAGTGAGAGGGGAGAGTGAGAGGGGAGAGTGAGAGGGGAGAGGAACAGAAAAAGAAATCCCGCCAGTGTGCTCTGCCTGGGAAGGTTTCAGGTCATGTCCACAGGCAGCTGCTGCTTTGACTTTTGTCCCCTTTCCTCGGGGTCTCCAGAGAGCTCCACGGGCCTCAGACTCGCTCATTAGCACATTCATGACAACATTTACCGGCTTGGAAAGGCTTCTGTGGGGCTTTTCCTCCAGCAGCTGGAGCCCAGTTTCTATGGACACAGGCGCCCCTTCTACCGGCGCTCAGGGGTTTGGGCGGCTCTCCTTGGGGGCGGGGGATGCACAGCAGAATTCTCATATTTCTAACTCTCTAACCACTGTACCCCTACCGTGTCGGGGAGTCGGAGCGTCGGCTTGGAACAAGCTCCCACGACCCACATCAGCCCTCCCATGAAAGAGGGGAGAAACTAGATCAGGCTTGTCCTACCGGGGCAGAGAAAGAGGCCATAAAACCAGTGGAGTAAACAAGTCATCGGGGAACGACCCGATATGCCTCTAGTGTAGGAGGCCGGAGAGACGGAGCCAGAGAGAACAGCCAGAGAGAACAGCCAGAGAGAACTCCAGGGGCTCCTTCCTCCTGGGGGAAATGAGATGTAAATAAAGCCAGCATTGGACTACGTTGGCTACGGAAATCTGCCGCTGCCCCGAAGAGTACTGGGGACAGACCGCTCCTTTCTCAGTCTCAGTTTCCTTATGTGGAAAATAGCCTTGTTTCAACGTTTCCTTTGAGCTTTGATATTCTCTGTTCTAAGCCAGGGTCCCAGTTCTGACATTTTCTCCAAGGCTCCTCCCAGCTCTGACATTCCCTGTTCTAAGCCCCCTCCCAGTCCTGATATCCCCGTTCTAAGATTCTTCCCAGTTCTGATATTCTACGTTCTAAGGTTCCTCCCAGTCCTGACGCCCCCTGTTCTACGACCCTCTCAGCCCTGACATCCATGTTCAAAGGCCCTTTCACAGCCCCGATGTTCCCTGTTTTAAACCCCCTCCGAGCTCTGCTGTTCCCTGTTCTAAGGGCTGGAAGAGGACTAGACAAAACTGGAAGCCGTATTTGTGCTTCTCTGAATACGGGTCTCACACTTTGCCCCAATCCGCACTGCCGACTGCCTCAGTGCTCCAGAGAATTTCCCCCATTTCCCTCTGTCTCCCTTGCATTTCCTCCCTGCCCGCTTTCAATGAGATGCCATTTTGGGGTCACCAGGTGTATCCGTACAGATGTGCTTCACCCGCATTTGAGCAAAGCATCGGACTTCGTCTCCTGTATGTTCTGCCAGTGGGAAAGAAAGGGGGCCTTTAGGGGTATCCGTAGAGAGCCCAGGGCCTGCTTGAATGGCCAGACCCCCAGAAAAGTCAGGGCCAATTTACTGACAGGTTGGCGGGAGTCTCTAGTGGAGGGCTCCCGGGATCTGGCCTGGTTTCTGCATCCTCTAACGTTTTAGTTTGTCTCTTAGTCGAGGGTATAGAGAGAGCTATAGATGGCTTGTGTGTGAAATGAGCAGATGATGCCTTGTTTGATCTCTCCTCTTATTTTGCTATTGTGGACAGTTATGAGGCTTATGATATGCCCCCCTCCCCCAATGATGGGATATGTCATGAGCTAGGATGGGTGACGCATCTGTGGGTATCAGGGTCAGAATCTAAAAACGCCTCAATGGACCATAATGTTGGGGTAACTCTTAGGAATTAACAGAGAAATCTTCTGTTTTATTTTTTTGAACTCTCTTTCTTAGTAACAACTCTAAGACAGAAGAGTGGTAAGGGCAAGGAAATGAGAGTTAAGTGACTTGCCCAGGGTCACACAGCTAGGAAGTGTCTGAGGCCAGATTTGAGCCCAGGTTCTCTCAATTCCAGGCCAGGTTCTTTATCTGCTGTGCTACCTAGCTGCCCCTAATAAATGTATAACTCAATACCAGTTCACGTGAAAAGGCTCTGAGGGTTTTAGTGGACCACAAACTCAAAATAGATCAGCTTTGCAAATGTATTTTTTTATTCCACTGAGAGTCAGCAGAGTATCCAGGACAAGAGAGCTGAGAGCCCTGCGGTATTCTGTGCTAGATAGACCTTCTCAGGAGTAATGAGTTGTTTGGGGAATCCCAGTTTGGAAAGGACGTTGATAAGCTGGGGAGAGTCCAGAGGAGGTAACTGAGATGGAGAAGAACCTTGAGGTAAGGTCAGTGGATGACCCTCCTTTATTCCTTCCTCTTGTCTGCTTTGCTGGAATATCATCCTTCTTCCCTCCACTAAGTATAGGTGTCCTCAAGAGGTCATCCATTTTATAGAATAGGAAACTGAGGCCAACCAGTGTCAGAGAGGAGATTGTAACCCTCTGTGATCTTCTCTTCTTTCTCAACACTCTCTTCTCTAACACAGGAGTCTAGGAGAGAAGCCCAAGAACTCGCAGGAACAGAAGGGAGAGACTCTCCCTCCACCTGTGTTGGTGAACTCATGGCACATGTGCCGGAGGGGTTGCTCCTCCCCCTCTCCATCTGCCTGATGACATTCTCCCATGTCCCACCCCTCTGCCCAGCAGCCAATGGGAGCGCTTCCTCTCTCCCTGACTGGGGTACATGTGGTTTGAGGATGCAGTCTGGGCACTGGGGCTCTCAAAGGCTTGCCAATGCTGGCAGACCACAACCTTCAAGAAAAGAATGAGTCGATGAGTTAGTGAAGGACCAACAGAAGAGCTAAAGGACCTGCCAAGCATCACCATCTTCATTTTTATTTTTCAAACCTTTACTTTCTGTTTTAGGAAGAGCTTCAAGACACAGGAGAGGGATAGGCAAAAAGGGGAGAAGTAATTTGTCCAGGGTCATGCCCTTAGGAAATGTTTCTGAGGCTAGATTTGAAACCAGGACCTCTTAACTCCAGGCTGGGTGCTCTATCTGCTGTGGGTTACTGAAGGAAAAGAATAATTAATATTCATATTTGGACAATACCCATAGGCTTCTAAGGAGGTGGAGAAAAGGAATAAACATTTAGTGCCTGCTCTATCCCAGGCACTGGCCTGGGATAAGCACTGGCTCTATCCCAGGCACTGGCCTGGGATAAGCACTGGCTAAGCATACATATTCTTTCCTTTTTAAAATTTTGCTTCTTTAGACCCTCTCGTCCATCTTAGGATCAATCCTGTGTATGGGTTTCAAGGCAGAAGAGCAATAAGGACTGGGCAATGGGGGTCAAGTGACTTGCCCAGGGTCACACAGCTGGGGAGTGTCTAAGGCCACATTTGAACTCAGGACCTCCTGTTTGTCTCTAGGTGTGGCTCTGAATCTATTGAGCTACCCACTAGAATCCCATTTTATAAATGAGGAAATGAGCCTCAGAGAGGGGAAACAGACTGCCTAAAGTCACACAACTGGTTCATGGCATGGTCGGGGCTACAGGCTCCTTCCACCATAGAAGGATGCCACCAGGAGGCCCGAGGACTTCCCCAAGTGAAAAGCAGCATCCCGTCCCCCCTTGTCTCCCCGCACCCGGCTCCATTTGGATCTACACGGAGAGAAAAGCAACCAACAATTATGATGTTCCCCTGCGGAGCAGAGCCATAATTCCTCCATGTCAAGGGGCTGCGCTGGCAGGCTGCTTCCTGATGGATAAGCGATCAATGAAAGGTGGGCTGATGGATGTGCTGGCAGCGGGGCCCCTCGCCGGCTCCTCATAAATCAGAGCGCCGGCCGACCTCCCAGGCTGCCGAGCCCGCCAGCCTGGAGAGATTCTCTTCTGGCTTGTCCCCACTTAATGAAACAAGGATGCAGAGGGAGGCAGCCTCCAGCCTCTTCCCAGCGTCAGAGGGTGACGCTGAGGAGTACCGATGCTTCTCCTCTGCTGCCCCTGGCTTCTGGCTTCATGGCCTCACCGCTATAACCCCCGCCCCCATTAAAAACCCTTATCTTGCATTTCTAGTATTTAATTGTCATTATTTATATTATGTTTTTATATTCATGTTTATTATTTTATTTTCCTTTTTAATGTTTAATTTACCTTTTATAATGATCATTTTATTTGATTTAACATTACTTTATTTACATTTTATTATTTATTTTATTTACCATTTATTATTATTAATCTGTTTTCATTTTACCATTTAATTAATATTTTATTTACCTTTCATGATAATTTATTATTATTTTATTTGCCTTTTATTAATGTTTCATTTACCTTTTATAATGATCATTTAATTTCATTTACCTTTTATTATTTAGTTAATGCTTTATTTACCTTTTACCATTATCATTTTTATTATTTTATTTACCTTTTTATTGTTTATTATTTTGTTTACCTTTTATTATTATGTTTACCTTTTATTATTCAATTAATGTTTTATTTACCTCTTTTTATCAATTATTTTATTTACCTTTTTATTGTTTATTATTTTATTTACCTTTTATTTATTGTTTTGTTTACCTTTTTATTTAATTAATGTTTTATGTACCTTTTATCAGTTATTATTTTATTTACCTTTATTATTATTTTGCCTACCTTTTACTTAATGTTTTATTTACCTTTTATCATTTATTATTTTATTTATCTTTATTATTTTTTATTTATCTTTTACTACTATTTATTATTAGATTTACCTTTTATTAATTCTTAGACAGAAGAGCAATAAGGGCTAGGAAATTGGGGTTAAGTGTGTTGTCCAGGGTCACACAGCTGGGAAGTGTCTGAGTTCAAATTTGAACCCAGGACCTTCCATCGGTAGGGCTGGCTCTCCATCCATTGAACCATCTTTGCTGCCTCCTCAAGCTGAGTCTTGCAAGGAGTTGTATGAGAATTCTAAGGTCCCAAACCAGGGGAAGGTCTTCCCCAGTCCCTTCTTCCCTCCCAGGTTGAGCCAGGCTCGTTTCTCAAGTCCTTCTCCCTCCTGCCTTTGGGTCTCAGCTGTGACTCTCTCTCCTTCCTTGCTGCTTTCCAGCCCCCATGGGGTCTCTGGGTCCCCTGGTCCCTTCCCCCTAGCTCAGGCTTGTTTCACGCTGTCCCCTTCCCCCCTCCTCCAGCAGACTTCTCTGCTCTTTCCTTTCCCTGGTGTTGCTACCTTGGCAGTATTTCCACTGTAGAGGGCGGCTGTGGCTCCCCAGGGTCCTCTCTGGGTGTTCCCAAGCTCCATCCATCTGGCGTCCTCCATCCTTCATCAGGGGCTCTTGATGTGGCAGCCAGCCCCAGTGCTAGCTAGCTCTGCTTCTATAAGACTTTAATGGCGCCTAGTTTAAGTGGGGGCAAGGGATGCTTCTGAGCTTGGACACAGGATGTCTGATGGCAAATGCTGGCTCTAATGACCATAGCTGTGTGATTATGGGTAATTCCTTTCTCGGAGGCAGCTGAGTGGGCCAGTGGAGAGAACCCTTAGTCCCAAGGCAGGAGGATCTTAGTTCAAATCCTGCCTCAGACACCACAAGCTGTGTGACAACGGGAAAGGCATATACTCTCGGTCTACCTCAGTTTCCACAACTATAAAATAGGGATAATATCAGCAATGCCTACTTTGTTGGGTTGTTGTGAAGATCCAATGAGATCATATTGGGAAAGCACCCAGCAACTTGTTTTCTACTGTTCTCCCCTTCACCCTAAGGTGATGAAGGGAGAGGAAGTTTTTCATGACCTCTTTCCCCATTTTTTAATTAAAAAATTTATTTATATCTTTTATATCATCTTATTCCTAATATATTCCTCAATCTTTCCCACCTACAATGAAAAAAAAATAAACCAGAAAGAGGAACACCCTTGTAATAAAAAAAGAAAGAAAAAGTTAATGCAAATGGACCACTCTGGTTGAAACTGAGGCACAGAATGGCTTTTAGTCATTTTGCCATGCAATAGGACATCAATACTCTCTAAATTAAATTGGAGTACATTAAAATTTTTAAGATGTACATTTAACTTAATTAACTTAAATTTAAATAAAAATTGCACATCTATAAGATTTTTAATTAATATCTGATACTTCAAGTATTATATTTTTATAAAGTTTATCTGTCAAAATAGAACCACGTGGCTAAAGTTTTTCTACCTGCTCAAAAATCCCTGCTCCACTAAAGCCTCCATGGGAAGGAAAGACACCAAGAGCTAGGACTTCCACCCAATTTATATCCCGCCTATGTCAGCACAGAACAACAGGAAGTGAGTGGGGTTCTGGGAATTGTAGTTTTTAGGGTAACAGATTCTAATTACACACATCAGAACAAATGCCATTATTTATTAAGAATTTCTTATATTAGGGGGCAGCTGGGTAGCTCAGTGGATAGAGAACCAGGCCTGGAGACGGGAGGTCCTGGGTTCCAATATGACCTCAGACACTTCCCAGCTGTGTGACCCTGGGCAAGTCATTTAACCCCCACTGCCTAACCTTTACCACTCTTCTGCCTTGGAGCCAATACACTGTATTGATTCCAAGATGGAAGGTGAGGATTTAAAAAAAAAAGAATTTCTTATATTAGCATAGTAAACCTTTCACTACTCTTGAACTTTGGGGCCATTATTACTAACTAAATAGCATGAACTAAAAGTGCTCTGACCTGGGCACGACTGGTTACATGGGAGAATTGGGGATAAAGACTGATGCTAGAGCTTGTGTTTGGTGCATAATGATGTAATGACTCACACTGATACCTCTCAGAGTGAGAATGAGGGTGATTGGGTGAACCATTGCCAAGATATTATGCCACTTGGGAAAATGGCAGGAATTTAGTGTGTAATTAGAAGAGTCGTATTTTACATATTTGTCGGTTAACTTTATTTATTTATTTTGATTGTGCATCGTATATATCTGAATCTGCATGTGCTGAGTTTGTGTAAAATGAGGTCCTATGTAGTGCTTATCCATTGAAGACAGCTGAGACCTTGGAAAGGTTAGAGTGAAGCCATTTCTCTTAGGATCCAAAATGGAGCTCGAATATGCTCCTGCTCGGAACATCTAAAGCGCCATGTTTTGCTTTTTCCATCCACAGAATGGGATCACCAGCAACTTTTCCTCCTTGTTCTTCCCCTCACCCCAACGTGATTATGGGAGAGGAAGGATTTTTTCATGACCCCTTTCCCCATTTTTAATTAAAAATTTTTTATTTATATCTTTTTATTTTTACATCATCTTCATTTCCTAAAATATCCCTCAATCTTTCCCACCTAAATAAACAAACAAGATAAAAAATAATAAACAAGAAAGAGGAAATCCCTTATAATAAATAAGAAATATACTTAAATAATAAACCAGAAAGAAGAAATCCCTTTTAATAAAAATATAATAATAATAATAAAATAATAAACAAGAAAGAAGAAATCCCTTTTAATAAAAATAAATAAAAATATAATAATAATAAAATAATAAACAAGAAAGAAGTCCCTTTTAATAAAAATAATAAATAAGTAAAAATATATAATAATAAAAATTATAAACAAGAAAGAAGAAATCCCTTATAATAAAGATAATACATAAGTAAAAAATATAATAATAAAATAATAAACAAGAAAGAAATCCCTCATAATAAACAAATAAGAAATATACTTAAATAACAAACAAGAAAAAATAATTAAAAAAAGAAGAAATCCCTTATAATAAAAATAAGTAAAAAATATAATAATAATAAAATAATAAACAAGAAAAAAGAATTCCCTCATAAATAAGAAATATACTTAAATAATAAACAATAAAGAAGATATCCCTTATAATAAAAATAATACATAAATAAAATATATAACATAAAATAATAAACAAGAAAGAAGAAATTTCTTATAATAACAATAAGTAAAATATATAATAATAAAATAATAAAGAAGAAATCCCTTATAATAAACAAGTAAGAAATATGCTGAAATAATAAATAATAAAAAATAATAAAAAAGAAAGAAAAAATCTCTTATAATAAAAATAAGTAAAAAAATAGTATAATAAACAAGAAAGAAGAAATTCCTTATAATAAAATAATATAGTAATATAATATATTATTATATATAATATAATATAATAAAATAATAAAATAAAAGAGGAAAAAATAGTTAATACAAAGTATCCAAGATTTAAACTGAATCTGACTGTATAAGTGATGTTCCACCCATGGTTTCCCCTATCTGCAAAGAAGAGAGGGAGGTACATTCTCATATCTTGTCTTAAGAGCAATCTCGGTCATTATAATATCACAATGTTCTATTTTTTGTTGTTCTTGCCTTTTACATTGTAGCATTGTAGTCATCACTGGCATATTGTTTTCCTGGTTCTCCCCACTCCATTTTGTATCAGTTCATAGAAATCTTCTCATGCTTCTCTCTGTGCTCATTACAACTTCATTTTGAGTCGAAATCCAGAATCCTAGGATCAGGGAATGTAGAGGTCTTTGGGACCAACACTCTCATTTTACATCTGAGGAAACTGAGGTCCAGAGAGACTTGCCCAAGGCATCCAGGAAATCATTTGTGATTCCAAATTCAGTCCTTTCCACCTTATAGCCTTGCTGTTATGCCAGAGGCAGGTTGGGGCTAGAACAAAAACCTAGAACAAAAACTCTAGCGCTGAGGCTGATTTAGGTGGGATCTGTGGAGTGCGCGGGGACACGAGGGCGAGATAACAGACCTTGAGACATGGGATCCTAGAGAGCGAGAGACCCTGGAATCCTTCGACATTCTTGCGAGGAAGAAGAGTAGGACGGAGACCTAGGGTACCACTAGAAGGTAAGAGAGGGGGAAGGGCGAGCCTCCCTATTTTAACTAATTTATTTAATTTAACTAATTAATTTTTTTATTTAACTAATTTAACTACTAATTTAACTAATGATCCGCTAAAGGCACAAATTCCTTTCCCACCCTCAACGTCTCGGCACCCAGGGGCCAAGTGCCCTTCACCTCCTGCTAGTTATATCTCCGCGGAGGCCCCACCCCCATCTCGGGCGCTCAGGCGCTCTCCAGAGGGAGTTGTTTCCTTGTCTGGCTTTCCTAGGAGTTCTTTATGATGTCTTCTCTCCTTCCCCGCTCTAATTGCTCCCAAGACCGCTACAAAGCTTGTCACCAGGAGGAGCAACACTGCGCGGTTACAGAAATCCTTTCAAAATGATGTGTAAAACGGGGCCATTCTTAAGTAATTTATGTAAAGAGCAAGCAATTCCTTGTACATTTTTATTAGGAAGGTAGAGTTTTATGTACTGTAAAATTTGATGGATTATTGTAAATTATGCTGTGGTCGCAAGCCCTCTCTGCAAAGCCTGAGGTTTCTTTCTTCACTGTAAATAAAGCAGCGAGTGGCTGCTGGGGGTGCTGGGGAGATTTCCTACCTGGGGATTGTTGCTAATTCTGCAGAGAGATGCCCATTTTAAAAATTAGAATTGACATTTTGTTTTAACATCACTTTTCATTTCTGACTATATCCCTGCTAGTCCCTGCTAGGTTCTCTATGCAGTGGGGCCATAGAGTTAGAAATTCTTGAACCTCTAAAAAACTACGTTACCCAAAGTTCCTTTCTGCATTACCCAAAATCCTTTTCCCTTTTCTGGCGCCTTTGGGTTTTGCATGATGGTATTTAAGTGGGCTGTAGCTCCTTCCACCTGCTCTTTCCTCGTGACTGGGCTGAGTTTAGGTAGTTTCTTTTATTTTAGTTATTATTAATAAAACTTAAAAAAAAAAAAAACAATCCTTGCCTTCTGTTTTAGACTCAACACTATGCATTGGTTCCAAGGCAGAAGAGTGGTAAGGGATAGGCAATGGGGGTTAAGTGACTTGCCCAGGGTAACTCAGCTGGAAAATGCCTGAGTCCAGATTTGAAACCAGGACCTCCCATCTCAAGGCCTGACTCTCCATCCACTGAGCCACCCAGCTGCCTCCAATAAAACTTTTAAAATATAATACTTGGTTGTTGAATATTAAAACTTAAACCCACAGGGCTGCGGGGAGCCATCAGGCCACAACACCTTGACAGAGTCACGAGTGGTAGCTAAGGAGGCCACAGAGTGGTCCTTGGCAAGATATGACTGCCCACTCTATCCCTTTTGCATATCCTCTCTCACCAATGTCCCTTAACATGATTATTATTCCCCCTAGTCTCAAAAGGAATAATACAAGAGCAAAATACCTATACCCTAATTCTCTAAAACATCACCAAAAGATCAGACCCTCAAATCCTATCCCAAAAGACTATCATGGTTAACTTTTACTTAGGTACATAATCCCTAATAAAACCGCAGCTACAGGCCAAGCACAAAACTTTCCCACTCACCAAAACCTATTCTCATGAAGCCAACACACAAATCAATCATAGAGGCCCATACAATAAGTACAAGTACATCAAGCTTCAATATGCCTCAGTGACACAATTACACAAATCAGTAACTCAGGAGCTCCCTAGTAAGACCCCTGAGATATGAGCAATCTAAATTTGAATTGTGTTCCCAATACCCTTCAACCTCAATGGTATGATTGTTGAATTGTCTTTTAAGAACTGTTGATTAATTATTCCATTTTATTAAAAGTAATAAGTAATTTTCCTTGATTGTTTGTAAGCTCAAAACTTCTCACAGGGTAATGAAAAAATTAAGCCACCTGTGACAAAATCATTTATCTTGTGTGTAACCTTTTATTCTGTCTGTAATCATAATACAGGGGTGTATGGGGTGCTCAGGGAGGGGTAGTATCTCTGGTATGGAGGGCTTGTTGTACCCTCCTAGGGCAGCTCTCCAGCCTCTGACCCCCACCTGACACCCAGCTCTCACTTGTGGCTCCTAGTAGCTGCTAGCATGCAGCAGCGGCCACACCCTGGGCAATGGCTTCGACAGGCCGGCTAAACCTTGTGAGGGTAGCCATTGGGTCATAGACCCCTGGTGAACCAGGGCCTTACTCACCCAGCATGTGAAGACTGCTTCAGCTGAACAGACGGAAGAAACCAATAAGAAGGTTTGACGGCTGAGATGGCGACGCAGCAAAGCACTGTGGAGTGCTTAGGGCGTGTGGGAGCACAAAAGACAACATGGCCATCCAATGCAGCTGAGGAAGTCTCCAGGTGTAACAATTTTCAGTGCCACTGGACCCAGGCTTCCAACGCCGAGAGAGTGGGACTGTCTCTGCATCGACTCTTCCACTTAAATCTCCTTCACGCACAAGTGTCTTTGTGCATACTCATCTATCATAGATGAAAACGCACAAAGACAATCGTCATCCTCAGTTACGGAGAGACTACTACCCCTAATCATAATACAAGAATATAGACTGTTAATCAAGTGATTTGTTAAAAGTTAATGTATCACTTTTCCAATTATCTCTCTTTGAATATGTGTGTTAAGTAATGCATCTGTGTGCCAAGAAAATGGGTATAAAAATAAAAACCAAGCCTGGGCATGGCGGAGCAGCTATTGGATGCAAAGCAGTCCCATGGCTGTAATGATTAAGCTGTCTTCTGTTTGTTATTTATTTTGATTGATCGTTTACCACCTGTCAGAAAACCCTGGAGTCACAAGTAAGGCTGGACCTTGCCCATGACACAGGGCCATGCATCATAGCAAAGAAGAAAAGGAAAAGAAAAAAAAAGCAGTTCGGAATATATAATTAATACATCAACAGAGGCACACTGTCTATGGAATATGCTGCTCCCACCTCCCGATTTCTGCAAAGAAAGGAAAAAGGGAGCATCCTTTTTTTAAAGATTAAAATCTGAGTTCATTCCTGAACCCACATCATCATGGATATATGAATGAAGATGGTTATGCTTTCTTAAAATTCAAGTTGGCCCAGGGTCTCCAGGAATTTCCTGATCTGAAGGGGCAGGGAGTCTAGGTTCTCTCCCGTGTGAACTTGAACACTCGTTTCTCTCTTCAAGACCTTGTGTTTGTCCCTGAAAAACTAGAGGAATGGAGGAATACAAAGAACTTTGGAGACTGAAAACCTTTGACTGTTCTTGATGAGCTGTGTGCCTCAGTTGTCCAATCTGTAAAATGTGAAGAGTTAGATGAGTTGATCTCTAGCTATCAATCTTATCCTGCCTCCAGGTCAATTCCATTTTGATGCTGGTTCTGTAATTCTTTTCAGTAAAGGCCTTTTATGAGCTCTGAGGCCTGGGGAAATGTCTCTGGGCAAATAGGGAGTGTGTACCGTTAGCAAGTATTTATAACTAGGGATGTAGGTTGGGTTCTTGTGGAATCATTTCAGTATTGTCTGACTCTCTATGGCCCCACTTAGGGTTTTCTTGGCAAAGATAATTGGTGTGGGTTGCTTTTTCCTTCTCCAGGTCATTTTATAATTGAGGAAACAGAGGCAAACAAGGCTAAGTGACTTGTCCAGAGTCACACAGTGAGGAAGTTTGAGTCCAGAATAGAACTCAGGCCTTTCTGACTTCAGGCTCAGTGCTCTAATTACTATGATACCTGGCAACAGGGTGGAAGGCTGGGTATTTACTGGGTCTCCAGGCAGCAGATGGAGAACTTTCGATTCCCAGCATTTCAACTCAGCACCCATTCTACAGGCTCCTGCTGAATGTTGGGAGAATCCACCTAGTTGGAGGCTGGGATTGAAGGTTAGCCAATGATGTTTTGGACCAAAGGGATTTCACTAGTAGCCAGGTTTCTGGCCTGTGGTCTGAGAAGTTCGGATGAGCCAGGGTCTTTTCTGGACAGTGGCTGCCCTAGCTGGTAAACAGGACTCACAAGGTCCATCTAGGATAGGTTTGTTTCCTGCCTGCTGCCTCCAAAACCACCAATTCAGTCAGTTAGCAGGAAGAGATTCAGATGCTGGGAATTATATTGCTGACAGTATACCTGAAGTTTATAGACACCAGAGCTGGAAAGCTATGAGATTCTCAAGCTCAAGGGAGTTTTAACTTTTCTCTGTGTGTCAGGGAATCATTGGGCAGTCTGGTAAAGGAAGCTTATGGACCCCTTTTTAGCATAATGTTTTTAAATTCATGAAATAAATATGCAGAATTACAAAGAAAATCAAATTTGTTAAAATAGTTATCAAAATATTAAAAGAAAGCTAGATTTCTCAAACAAATCCTTGTTTTAGACCCAACTCATCTCTCTCTCTCTCTCTGTCTCTCTGTCTCTCTATCTCTCTGTCTTTGTCTCCCTCTGTCTCTCTCTGTCTCTCTCTCTCTCACCCCTCCCCATCCATCTCATCATCTATCTATCCATCTATCTGTCTGTCTGTCATCAACCTAATATCTATCTAATCATCTATTTTTATTGATCTCTGTCTAGTCATATAGCTATCTCTATCCATCTCTTTCTTTTTTTTAATTAAAAATTTTTTTTATTTAGTCAGTTCAGAACATTATTTCTTGGTTACAAGAATCATATTCTATCCCTCCCTTCCCTACCCCCACCCTTCCTGTAGCTGATGCATAATTGCACTGGGTATTACATGTGTCCTTGATCAGAACCTATTTCCATGTTGTTGGTGTTCGCATCAGGATGTTCATTCATTCTACATCCCCAACCATATACCCTCGACCCATGTAATCAAGCAGTTGTTTTTCTTCTGTGTTTCTGCTCCCACAGTTTTCCCTCTGAATGTGAATAGTATTTTTTCTCATAGTTCCCTCCAAGTTGTTTTGGATCATAGCATTGCTGCTAGTAGAGAAGTCCATTACATTCGATTGTACCACAGTGTTTCAGTCTCTGTGTTGTAACGATTAAAGTTTAGGGGAGATGGGGAGACTGAGGCAGGTAGAAATTAGTTTCTCTCTGCAAGGAGTATTATATTTTTTAGAGGTTTATTAAAGGATAAAGATTAAAGAATATACAAGTAAGAAACATGTGCCTAGGCCAGAGGCCTAGACAAAATAACCTCACATCACGCAAGAGACTGGCCTGCTCCAAACGGAAGTCCAAAAGAGCCGAGCCGCCCTCAAAAGCCTTTGAATCAGCCTAAATGCCTTCTCGATCTCGGCCCAGGTGAGATTACAAGGCATTCTGGGGAAGTGGAGCAAAGGCTCATGGGGATTGTAGTCCTGTATTTGAGTCTATTTTTTTACAGTGTACAATGTTCTCCTGGTTCTGCTCCTTTTGCTCTGCATCAGTTCCTGGAGGTTGTTCCAGTCTCCATGGGATTCTTCTACTTTATTATTCCTTTGAGCACAATAGTATTCCATCACCAACAGATACCAAAATTTGTTCAGCCATTCCCCAATTGAAGGGCATCCCCTCATTTTCCAATTTTTTGCCACCACATATCCATCTCTTTCTAATGATCTATTTATCTACATTTAATCAACCTAATATCTATCTAATTGTCTACCTTTATTGATCTCTGCTTAATAGTATATCTATCTCTATCCATCTCTTTCTAATCATATCTTTCTCTCCCTTCTTTCCCCCCTCCCTGTATCCCCCCTCCCCATTCACCCCATCTACCCATCCATCTATCTATCTGTCTGTCTGTATTTAATCATCTACCTAATATTTATCTAATCATCTATCTTTATTGATCTATTTAATCATATAGCTATCTCTATCCATCTTTCTAATTATCTATCCATCCATCCGTCTGTTTGTCTATCTGTCTGTATTTAGTCACCTAATATCTATCTAATCTACCTTTATTGATCTCTGCTTAATAGTATATCGATCTCTATCTATCTCTTTCTAATCATATCTTTCTCTCCCTTCTTTCCTCCCTCCCTGTATCCCCCCTCCCCATCCACCCCATCTATCCATCCATCTATCCATTTACCCATCCATCTATCTATCTGTCTGTCTGTATTTAATCATCTACCTAATATTTATCTAATCATCTATCTTTATTGATCTGTTTAATCATATAGCTATCTCTATCCATCTTTCTAATTATCTATCCATCCATCCGTCTGTCTGTCTGTCTGTCTGTCTGTATTTAGTCACCTAATATCTATCTAATCTACCTTTATTGATCTCTGTTTAATCATTTATCTATCTCTATCCATCTCTTTCTAACCATCTCTCTCTCTCCCTCCCTTCCTCCCTCCCCATCCATCCCATCTATCTATCTGTATTTAATCAACCTAATATCTATCTAACCATCTATCTTTATTGATTTCTGTTTAATCATATATCTTTCTCTATCCATCTCTTCCTAATAATCTATCTATCCATTTCTAATCATCTATCTATCTATTTGTTCATCTTCCACCTATTTATTTGAAATTTCGCTTTTTTTTTGCTTCTATCAATTTGCAAAAACTATTTTCTTTCTCTTCCTCAACATGAAAAAAAAGGAAAACAAAGTTTTTGTAACAAGTATGCATAGTTGTTTTTAAAAATTCCATGTTGGCCATGTACAAAAGAAAAAATGTCGCATTTTGTACCCTTTCTCCATCGCCCAGGCTCCATCATTGGTCTCCATAAGTCAGAAGTGGGTCCCATGCTTGGTTACTGGTCTTCTGGAATCTTAGTTATCATTGCATCAATCAATGACCCTCAGTTTTTCAAAATTGCTTGTCTTAGCAATGTCACTGTTCTATGAAGTCTCTGGATCTGTTCATTTTACTCTGCACTGGTTCATAAGTTTTCTCGGAGTTCTTGAAAACATCTCTTTTGTCATTCTTTCTAGCACAATAGTATTCTAT
This sequence comes from Monodelphis domestica, assembly GCF_027887165.1. Taxonomy (NCBI): domain Eukaryota; kingdom Metazoa; phylum Chordata; class Mammalia; order Didelphimorphia; family Didelphidae; genus Monodelphis; species Monodelphis domestica. The sequence continues at coordinate 29,234,564 of NC_077229.1, forward strand.
CATCTTTATAAGCCATATTTTATTCATTCATTCTCCTATTGATGGGCACGTCCTTCGTTTCCAGTTCTTTGCAATCACAAAAAGAGCTGCTAAAAATGTATACATCCATATTTACAGATGTATCCCTTTCTTTGCTCTCTCTTTATGGCATGGACCTTGGGGTACCACAAAGGCGATGTAAAATTTAATATGTTTTGGGGCAAATTCAGGTTGTTCTCCATAATGGCTGGACCACTTCACAATTCCAACAATAGTGGGCAAATGCACCTCTTTTCCCACAGCCCCCTAGACATGTACCGTTTTCTATTTGATTTTTGTATGTGTATGTGTGTATCAGATTTGCCAATCTGATGGGTATGGGGTGGAATTTTTGAGTTGCTTTAATTTTAATTCCTCTAATTATTAATGATTTGGGATATTTTTCCATATTGTTTGGATTTCCTTCTTAGAAAATTATCTGTTCATATCCTTTGACCATTAATTGATTATTAATTAACATAAAATGCCTCTTAGTCTTACAAATTTGAGTCAGTTCTCTCTCTCTATCCCAGAAATGCAATCTTTATTAGATAAACTTGCTGGGAAAAGTCTTCTTTCAGGCACCCATTTCCCTTCTAATTTTAGCTGCATTGGCACTATTAATATTTTATGTAATCAAAATTGCCCATTTTCTCTTCTGTGATATTCTTTTCCCCTTGTTTGGTCATGAACCATCCAGAGACATGAAAGGCAATTTCTTCTATGTGGTTGTTGAGTCACTTTTCAATCACGTCTGACTCTTCCTGACCCCATTTGGGGTTTTCTTGGCAGAGACACTGGAGTGGTTTATGATTTTAAATGTATTGTAGTATGACTCCTTTTAGAACTCTGTTGGATGAGACGGCCTCTGAAATCCGCATGTCACTCCTTTACTCAATAAACTCCAGTGGTTCCCTATTACCTTTAGGATCAAATATAAATTCCATCATTTAGCTTTTCAAACTTTTCACGACTGACCCCCATCTGTCTTTCCAGACTCAGTGGGCATTTGTTTCTGCTCCCACACTCTGTTACAGCCAAGCTGATCATCTTTCTGTTTCTTATCCATGATACCCCATTCCATTTCCATGTCTTTGCATTGACCATCCGCCATATATCTGAAATGCATTCCCTCCTCACCTTCATCTCAGGGGGTCCTTCTACTCCCTCAGGGCTCAGTTCAGTCTCCAGAGTCTCCATGAAGCCCCTTCTATTCCTCTCTGGCTAGTGCCTTCCCTCCTTAACTGCCTGCTATTGAAGCTCCTTTGTATGGATTTTCCATATGTTTATTCTGTAGCTGCTTATGTATGTACTTGTCCACCCTGCTAGGATGTTAGCTTCCTACAAGAAAGACTTTGGATTTTTTCCCGGTTTTATTTATATCCCCAGTGTCGGAATTATTTGGGTCAAATTTCTTTACTGGAATACGGGCACTAAGGAGCTGCAGGGTGAGGACTGTGAGCTGATAAGATGCAAAGGGTGCCAAGAAGAGATGAGAGGTATGAGTGGACCAAGGGAGACAGATTTGTCCAGTTTAGGAAGCCAGCCCTAATCCCTACGATTATCAAGAAAGTCACTTCTGGAGTAGCTGGGTGGTTCACTGGATAGAGAGCCAGACCTGGAGACAGGAGATCCCGGGTTCAAATCTGGCCCCAGACAGTTCCTAGCTGTGTGACCCTGGGCAAGTCACTTAACCCCCATTGCTTAGCCCTTACCGCTCTTCTGCCTTGGAACCAATATACAGTATTGATTCTAAGATGGAAGGGAAGAGTTTTAAAAAAAAGTGTTTCTGCTCTAATGTTGAATAATCCATTGCAAATCATGGGGGGATACTTTTTACCAGCAGCTCCATGGATATCACCTCCTGTAAAGTTAATGAGATACACAGCAGGCCAGTGCTGCCCATTGAAACCCAGGGAGCAATGGAGGCTTCAGGGTGGGTCCTGAATAGCAGGCTATGTCCTGCTCTAGACTCAAGTGGTCTAACTCTGATGCTTCTACTTTCTCCTTTGGAGAATGGACTCTTTGACTTGGAGGCAAGAGATCCAGCTCTCCTTTCCTAGGAGGGGAACGTCAGAACTGGGAGGGGGCTTAGAACAGGGAAAGTCAGAGCTGGGAGGGGGCTTAGAACAGGGAATGTCAGAGCTGGGAGGAGGCTTAGAACAGGGAATGTCAGAGCTGGGAAGGGACTTAGAAAAGAGAATATCAGATCTGGGAAGGGGGCTTAGAACAGGGAATGTCAGAGCTAGGAGGGAGCTTAGAACATGGAATGTCAGATCTGGGAGGGAGCTTAGAACATGGAATGTCAGATCTGTGAGGGAGCTTAGAACAGGGAATGTCAGAACTAAGAGGCCCCTTAGAACAAGGACTGTTGGGGCTGGGAAGGATTCTAGAACATAGAATATCAGAGTGAGGAAGGGTCTCAGAATAGAATATCAGAGATGGAAGAGGAACAGAGAATATAGATAAAAAGAGACCTGGGAACATAGAACATGGGATTTTAAGCTTTCCAGATATGACATTCTAGGTTACAAAATGTCTCTCAGTTGTAACATTATATTCTAAATCTCTTGCCACTTCTGCTGTCCTCTGTCCTAAGGTCCCTTCTAGCTTTGACATTCTTGTTCTAAGACCTTTCCCCCAACTCTGACATTCCTTGTTCCAGGGTCCTCCTAGCTCCAATATTCTACCTTCCAAAATTCTTCCCAGTTCTAAACTTTTCTATTCTAAGGTCCCTGCTAGTGCTAATACTCTAAGGATCTAAAATCCAGGCCTGCAGAGGAAGGGAATGTATTCTCATCCCTGATTAGAGGGTGACTCTGCAAACTGTATTTAGAACTTCATTTCAATAATAAAATCAGGGAAACATATCAAACAAACACAAGTTTTTTTCATAATGCTAATAACAATAATCTTAAAGGAAATCCTCCAATTAATTAGCTTTTAAGTAGTGCTGCAATTTTGCATCTTTTGTGTACAGCTCTGATGGGGAAACAGAAGGATGGTACAAAGAGAGGCCAGGAGAGAAGGAGGGGGTTATTTCCACCGAAGCTGCTTGAGCAATGTTTACAGAAGAAAGGTATAAAGACCTTTTCTCTCCCTCCTGAGATTCTAGAGCAGGGGTCCCCAGACTTGGTACACGGGGGCCAGTTCACTGTCCCTCAGACCATTGGAGGGCCGGATTATAAAAAAACAACAACAAAAAACTATGAACAAATCTGTATACCGCTATCTGGGATAGTGGAGGCTGCAGCGCTGGTGGTGATGAGCCTGTCACACCTTGCACAGGCCCATCACTGCCACCACTATACCGGGCAGCAGTGTACACAGTGTGGAATCCCCTCCCCCAGATCACCTCTCACCATGCTGACGTCTTCCATTGTGCAGCCACATAATCCTTTGTAGGATGCCTCGTTCTCTTTCAGTTACTTTCAGAACAAGTAGCCACACAAAGGATTACATCACCGGAAGTAGTGCTGTATGTGAGCGATGCTACATCCTGTGCTCCTCTCACTGTCCACCAATGAAAGAGGTGCCCCTTCCGGAAGTGCAGTGGGAGCCAGATACATGGCCTCGAGGGGGCTGCATGTGGCCCGTTGGCCGTAGTTTGGGGACCCCTGTCCTAGATCCTCCTACTCGAAACTCAGCTCTAATTCTAGCTCTGAACTTTCACGGAAGAAGGGGCAGAGGACAGAATTCTTGTTGTAGCACAGGCTACCAATATAGTCTTATAATCTAAATTAGTCAGTGCTGTTTCAGACCTGTTTTCTATCATCATGCCTATTTGACCTTTGTTTTTATCTTGTTTCCTTGTGTATTTTTATAAAACAAACCTCTTAATAAACTCTTTGTTATCATTTTGTGTTACTGTCTTTGGTTGTATCTGTTCATCTGTCTTTTATATGTGTTCTCTGGGGTGTTTGAAAAGCACATTTGTCTAGGGCTGGTTTTCTCTTTAAGGATACAAAGAAAATCTCTTTGAAAAAAATTGAACATTCATCTTTTTTCATCAATTATTAGGCCCATCTTGCATTGCATCTTGGGCTTGTATGCTCTTTCAAACCCATTTTCCCATTCCCTCCTGTGGTTCTAGTGGTGCAAAATAGTCTTACATTATTCACATTTTATTTCCTTTATATTTGAAAATCTTTTTTCTGGTTGTTTAGAAAATTTGTTGTTTGCCATTGGAATTGTTAAGTCTAACCACTATGTGTCTTGGAGTTTGGAGCATGTGGTTTTTTCCCCCCTTTCCTAAAGGCAATCTGTTAATTCTTTCAGTTGGCACTTTGTTTTCTGTGTTCAGAAATTCTGAGCATTTTTCTTGTATTACTTTTTTTCTTATAGTGTTCTGGTTTTGACTTGTATTCTCTTGGGAAACAATCCTTAAGTTGTCTCTATATGTCCTATTTCTGAGATCAATCTATTTTGCTTATATGGAGATCATTAAAATAAATATTACTGGGGGCACCTGGGTGGCTCAGTGGATTGAGAGCCAGGTCTAGAGACGGGAGGTCCTAGGTTCAAATATGACCTCAGATACTTCCTAGCTGTGTGACCCTGGGCAAGTCACTTAACCCCCTTTGCCTAGCTGTTACTGCTCTTTTTTTTTCTTGGAACCAATACACAATATTGACTCCAAGACAGAAGGTAAGGATTTTAAAAAATATATGACTACTTTTTGTTCTCTTCTTCTAGGTTGTCCTTTACTTCTGTGTATTTGCATTTCCAATCAGTTATACACCATTGCTTCTTTGGTGATACTTGCCATTGTGGATTCAATTTCCCCCTGCTTAAGTTCTGTCAATTATTTCTGCTGAGCAGACCATATTTTTGCTTTGCTAATTCGTATTTCTCTCTTAAGCTATTCAAGAACATCTTCCCATGGTTCCATGTTTTCTTGGAAAGTTCTAAGTTCTTCTGTCTTATCCATCTTCCTTTGTCTGGCACTATTTATTCGGGATACCTAGACTCTGTTGTCTATCTGGAGACTAGATTTCCTTCAGTTATTAATATCTTCCCTGTTAGTTCATCTGCTTTTACTCAAAGTTTATAACTGAGTTTTCTTCCTCCTAAGGGTGTTGATAATTTCAGTCTTTCCCCCCACCCCTTATATTCCTTTATCACTCACTTTCTGACTTTCTCCCCTTTGATGGCTTTTTCCCTGTGGGTTGGACCTCAAAGATTGGACCTTCACAGGCTGGGTCTCTGCTCCAAGTGACTTTTGGGTTAGGGGGAACAGAACTGGCCTGGATGGGGGATGGTGGTGTTGGGGAATGAGTTCATGGAGATCCCTACAGCCTGATGCACATGTCCTACCTCAGTTACCTTTGTTCCCCAGTTCTCTGGCTGAGTTCTGTTGTGGTTCTGAGCACTGTGGCACTATTGCCCTGGCCTGAGCAATTTTTTTTCATTTTGATTGAAGGGAATGGAGGTTAAGTGACTTGTGCAAAGTCACACAGCTTGGAAGAGTCTGAGGCCAGATTTGAATCCAGGATCTCCTTCTCTAAATCTGGCTTAAAGTCCACAGAACTGCTTACCTGCCCCCTTGATAGAGCAGATTGTTTTTTTTAAACCCTCACCTTCCGTCTTGGAGTCAATACCGTGTATTGGCTCCAAGGCAGAAGAGTGGTAAGGGCTAGGCAATGGGGGTCAAGTGACTTGCCCAGGGTCACACAGCTAGGAAGTGGCTGAGGCCAGATTTGAACCTAGGACCTCCCATCTCTAGGCCTGGCTCTTAATCCACTGAGCTACTCAGCTGCCCCCTCTTACCACTCTTCTGCCTTGAAACGGAGGTTGGTATCAATTCTAAGACAGGAGGTAAGGCTTAAAAATCACATTATTATATAAACTGTTCTCCTGGTGTGTTCACTTCGCTGCATCACTTTGTACATGTCTTCTCAGGTTTCTCTGAACTCATCCCTTTTGTCATTTCTCTTGGCATGCTGGTCATCTGGGCTGTCCCCTTGATTGTTACGAGGGGCGATAGCATAACACCCCGTAGAGATGTGAGCTTTCACGCTTCGCTGATTGGGAGAGAGAGGACTGGAGGGCAGCTCTACCCGAACCCCAAATCTTAGTTCCAACCACAAAACCCAATTTCCCCCTCCTTCACTGCCCCAGGATTCGCTGATGAAAGGGGAGGGTCTTTCCTCTTTCTGGTTGGCTCTCTTGCCCCCAGGATCAATGGCCAGCAAGGCAAGGTTAGCACAAGAGAGACCAACTTATCTTCCAAGTTTTGTGAAATGGAAAAAATCAGATATTATTGTCTCATCCAGTGTGGGAAAGAAGGCATAAACGCTACCATGGACTGAGATGGCTTTCTGTTCCCTCCACAGGTCATACACACACGTGAGCATGAAAGAAATAAAAAGGGACCAAACTGGTCGTCCTAAATGGAGGCATTAGGAAGGAGAACGCTGAAGTTCCTGGCAGCAGACAGACAAGTCAAGTGGATGGAGTTATTAAAGGACGGGAAGGCTTTTTCTTTGACGATAACTCAAGATTAAAGGGAGAAAACCCATTTCTCTCTGACTTGGGCTACATGTTAGACCCAAAAGGAAGATGTTTGCAGCCAGGACCACCTGTCAGACACAGATGTCAGGCTCAGTAGAAGTGGCCATGCAGGATCCCCTCTCTTGAACCTTCATCAGGGGCCAATTAATCCCAAGGTTGTATTTGATGGGATTTGCAAGGAACATTCAGATGAATCTAGATGAACTACCCTGTCCCCTTTGGATCCCCAAATGTTACCATTTTTTAAAAATTATTTAACCCTTTCCATCTTGGAGTCAATACTATGTATTGGTTCCAAGGTAAGGGCTAGGCAATGGGGGTTAAGTGACTTGCCCAGGGTCACACAGCTGAGAAGTGTCTGAGGTCAGATTTGAACCCTAGTCTCTAGGCCTGGATCTCAATCTACTGAGCCACCCAGTTGCCCCCACCAGGAAATATTATTAACACCTTTATTATTATATTTATTTATTATTATAATAATTTCATTATAATTATATTATTTATTATTATTATGATCACTATTAACACTTAAAAGTAATAGTAGCTCACATTTGTATAACTTTTTACATATATTATCTCATTTGGTTCCCATGATATCCCTGCAAGATAGATGCTATTGTCATTCCAATTTATAGAAAGGGAAAGGGAGACAGAAAGAGATGCAATGAGTTGCCCAGGGTCATACAACTAGTAAGAGTATAAGTTGGGATTGGCGGCAGCTATATGGTACAGTGGATAGAGTACTGAGCTTGGAGTCAGGAAGATTTATTTTCTTGAGTTCAAATCTGGTCTCCGGCACTTACCAGCTATGTAACCCTGGCTAAGTCACTCAATCCCATTTGCCTCAGTTTCCTCATCTGTAAAATGAGATGGAGGAGGAAATGGCACTCCAGTATCTTTGTCAAGAAAATCCCAAAATGGGGTCACGAAGAGTTGGTCATGGCTGAAAACAACTGAACAACAACAAAAGGGAGAATTTGAATTCAGATCTTCCTGACTATAGGTTCTCTATTCACTGAGCCATCTACCTTCTAGCCCTACTGACCCTGGGATGGGTTCCTACCTTGATTCATCTGGGATAGAGCAAGTGTGTCCAGGCAGAATGAAGGACCAGAACTTTCTGTTCCCATTTCCAAGACCTCTCTGCTGGAGACCTCATCAATTATACTCCCAGTGTGGAAAATGTCTTGCCAGTTGGCCTCCAGGCAGGTGTCAAAGCAATAGTCTCTGACTTGATTATATTACCTGGTTTTTCCCAAAGAGGTGGGAAAATTGACCCCATTCCCTGGAGCGTGTGCCTACTCTCTCTCTCTCTCCTTGTCTTGCCCAAGTCACGACTGGATCGGAAGATGAGTTTTTAGTTCAGCTGCAGCGAAAGTGGGTTAGCTGAGGAAAATCATATTAGATGGAGAATTGTGTCGAGAGACGAGGAAGGGAGAAGTGCAATTTAGCGGTATATGTTCTCATTAGAATGACTTTGTGGCTTCCAAAGAGGAGTTGCAGGAGGCTATAAAGGGTGGATCTTATTGAGTTCCTTCTACAAAGTGATTGAGAAACATAGGCTGAGCCACTTTACCAGGTTGCCTCCATCTATAATCAATCAATCAAACAATCAATCAAATAATTGGATTTCTTAAGCACCTACTGTGTGCCAGGTGCTATGCTAAGCCCTGGGTTACACTGCTCTCAAGAGCCTCATATTTTAATGGGAAAAACAGCATGTGAAAATCAGAATATGTAAGATAAATATAGAGTAAATGGAAGAGGACCTTAGAGAAAGACATTAGCATCTGGGGGGGAAAGGCATTCTGTTACAGGAGGGAGTCCAAGAGTAAGGGATGAGGAGGAATATAATTTCAGGCAAAGGAAACAGCCAGTACAAAATGTAGGGGTGAAAAATGGAACATCATGTGCAGGGGTGTGTTGGTAAATGTTTAACAACCAGGCTCTCTGAAATCCTATGATACCCACATAAGTTTAATCTTTATTATGAACACTTTTTTAACTCCAGACAATAAAACGACGATAAGATCAAGCCTCGGTTTGTACTGCTTCCTGAGATATAAATGTGTAAATGCTCACTGAAAATTTAACAATTGGCTTTCTCTGGAGTCCAAGCTGGCTCCAGCACATCCTGATTATCTGTGAGAAACAATAAGTAGGCTAGCATGACTGGGCCACAGAATATATAGAGGTGAGTAAAATACAAGAAAACTGCTGAGATAGGAAGGGGCTAGATGGTGAAAGCGTGTATTTATTCAACAGAAGACTCCCATCTAATCCTAGAGGTCCTAGGGAGTCAGTGGAATTTTTTGAGTAGAGCATGGATAACAAGGTGAATGATATACTTTAGGAAAATCACTTTAGTAGCTAAGTGATGGGTGCTTTGGTGTGGGAAGATACTTGAGGCAGGGAGACCCATTTGGAGGTTATGGCAAATGTAAGGGTACACTCCTTTTGGGTGCAGGTGAATTTGGAGGATGTAAGGGACAAAGAGATGTAAGGGTCCATGGTAGGTGCCTAAAGAATGTTTATTGAATGATTGGTTGATGGTTCCACTCAGTCTACTTTTGAACTGTTAAAGGGATTTTCTTCATCTCTCCCTCTGTCTCTTTAAGAGGCAAGGGAGCAGGATTTCTAAGTAGATCAGAACTGACAGGAGTCAGTGAGCCAGAGCTGAAGATTCTGTTACCAGGGAGACCAGGATAGAGATAGATAAGGAAGGAGCACTGACAGTTAGGGGCGTTTGCCTCTGGATCTTGAGAGAGCAGGAGGTCTGTCTCTGAGGCAAGGGCTACTGGCAGTTGGGTGATAGAAAACTGATTGAAGGATTGATGTCTAATTATTTAGGGAGTTAGGTAATTAGTGAATCATTGATAGATAGAGTAGGTTAGAGCAGGCCTGGTGTTTGCCAAGCTAGAAGAAACTGTACTCAGAATACAGTTAGAGGTAGGTTATTAGAAATTTTAGCTAGTATTAGGATTGTAGGTATAGTTATAGGGTATAAGGATAATAACCTCTCTTTTCTCCTTTTTCTGTTTTCTATCTGTATTTCTTCTTAAATTAAACTAAGTGTTTTTATTCATCTGCTCTCCTCACTTTGGTCAAATTCCTACTTTTAACCCTTACAGTACTTTGTAGAAGGTAAGTCCTTTTCAGGTATAAATAAATCTTAAAATCATGGAAAACTTTGAGGAGAATAATTTACTCCTGAAGGATAAGAATAGCAAATGCTATATGAAAAGACCAGCAGAGATGATGATCAGACCTCCTCCCCCTGCCTCAACCATCTTTGAGGATGCCTCAATATCTTTCTCTCTAATCATTTCTTTTCATAGGATAACAAGATTTGGAGCTTTAAAAAACTGGGGAAACTCGAATCCCGGAACTGTTGGATGATTATTGGGCAAAAGGCCATTGTCCAGTCATGGCCTAACCTGGAGTGATTAAGACTTGGGAAATGTCCTGGATGGTCACCAAGTTAGGTGATGTCTCTCTCCAAGAGGACCCAGGTCTGAACAATGAAGGGCTCTTTAGAGCTGACCCAGAGTGGTTACTACTAGGGGTAGGCTAATGGTCTTTCTCTTTTTTTCCCTTAAAAAGAATAGCAATGTCTCAATATAGAGATGGGGAGAACCCAGAGCAAGGTTCCAGTGGGATGGCCTGTTCTATTTAGTAGAGCTATTAAGTCTACCATAAAAAGTAAATCCAGCTGAAAAAACCAGACCCGTCTAGTACTGATCATTCTTCCAGAAGCCAACTTTATAAGGAATCAATGAAAAAACAAAGGAAAGGTTTTTTGGCTTTGGCCACCTCAGCTCTTTACATGTTTGCCTCATTACCATTGTACCTGGTGCCCACTTGCTCCTCAGATGATGAAAGAGAGCAACCCAGGTTTATGTGGGGAATGTGCTGGACCATTTGAGTAAACACCTTTGTTCAGAGTTAATTGGGTCTGGGGGTGGCTGGGTAGCTCAGTGGACTGAGAGCCAGGCCTAGAGCCAAGGAGGTCCTGGGTTCAAATCTAACCTCAGACACTTCCTAGTTATGTGACCCTGGGCAAGTCACTTAACCTCCATTGCCTAGCCCTGACTGCTTTTCTGCCTTGGAACCAATACACAGTATTGATTCTAAGGTGGAAGGTAAGGGTTTTAAAGAAAAGAGTTAATTGGGCCATGGAAATTTATTTTGCATGACTGCACATATATAACCTATATCAAATTGCTTGCCTTCTCAGTGAGGGAGGAGGAAAGAGAGAGAGGAAGAGAATTTGGAATGAAAAAAAAAAGATTATTAAAAAATATGAAAAGAGAGTTAATTGAGTCTACTGGCTGATTGTTAATGGGAAATACATTGGTGGGGGTTCTTGAGCTATTGTATTTATAGTGTAGGATTATACAGTTACCTCTAGATCCCTGCAAATGGTTGCTTTTTTTGGGATCCAACCCTTGAGCTCAAGTACAAGGTAGAGCAGCATCCCAGACGATAAAATAGACCAGGACAGCAGTGAACAGTGTGTGTAGAGGACAGCAGAGAGATTGGTCTTATGTTGATTTGTAAAGGGTTGGAGCATGGGAAGAAAAGAGCCACAGGAGTAATCTTCCTTTCTGGTCTTTATTTAGTTTGCTCCTGTGAGGACCTCAGACTCCAGCAGGAAGAGTATTGGATTTAGAATCAAGGAATCTGAATTCAAATCTTGCCATATAGACTAGTTGTGATTTATCAGGCAAAGCACTCTGTGCCTCAATGACCTCATCTGTAAAATGAAGGCTTTAGAATATTGTACAATGCTCAATAGTGAAAGACTCGGCTACTCCAAGCAACACAACGATCTGGGCCAGTTCCGAAGGACTTTTGACAAAGAATGCTGTCTGTCCATCTCCAGAGAAAGAGCTGGTGGCATCAGATGCCGATCAAAGCAGACTCTCTTCCATGTTAGCTGACTTCTGGTTTGGCTTTGATATGAGGATTTTCTTACAATAATGACCAATAGGGAAGTATGCTTTGCACGATGACACATTTAGCCCAGATCAAATTGCTCACCATTTCTGGGAGGGGAGCCAGACAATCTGGGTCTTATAATTTCGGAAGATCTATGTTAAAAATTGCTATTACACATAACTAGGAAAATAAAACATCTTTGAATGAAAATAGGACCACGAGGGCTTTAGACTAGTTGGCTATTCTTTCTAGTTCAAAATCCACTTGCTGCTGAAGTAGCAGTAGCGTTTGGCAAGCTATAAGCCACTGGCCAAGCCTGCCTGCCTACAACAGAGGAGCTAAGGATGGTCTCTAATTCTAAAGAAAGTTTTATTGTATTTTCCAATCTAAAAACCATTCTTGTGTCATAGCTGTTCAAAAAGCAGGCAGCAGCTGCCCTTGGCTCGAGGGCTAGACTTTGCTGACCCCTGCTTTAAAGGCACAGATGGCAGGTTTAGCATATTTGCAGATGACGTAAACTCAGGAGGAATATCTAATACACTGAATGAGAATAATGATTAGGAAATATCTTGACAATATAAAAGATTGAGTCTGATAAAAAGAAATTTAATAGGGATAAAAATAAAGCAGGCAGCATAGTACTAGATAGCTAGCTGGCTTTAAAATCAAGACCAGGGTTCAAGGCTATCTCTGACACTTATTATCTGTGTTAACTTTTTTTTAACCCTTCCTTTCTCTCTTAGTTACATCTCTAAGACAGAAGGGCAAGGGCTAGGCAAATGGGATTAAGGGATTTGCTCGGGGTCACATAGCTAGGAAGCATCTGAGTCCTTCTGACTCCCTGAACCACCTAACCACCCCATGTGTTAACTCTTGATAAGTCACTCATTAGGGTTGGGATTAGTATAAGGGTACTAGGAAACCCTAAGATTATATGTTAAAGAGAAAGTGCCAACCTGAATCAGGAAAGAGAGTTTCTTTATCAAGAGTTTCATGAGGGGGCAGCTCGGTGATTCAGTGGATTGAGAATCAGGCTTAGAGATGGAAGGTCCTAGGTTCAAATCTGGCCTCAGACACTTCCCAGCTGTGTGACCCTGGGCAAGTCACTTGACCCCCATTGCCTATCCCTTACCACTCTTCTGCCTTGGAACCAATACAGAGTGCTGATTCCAAGACAGAAGGTGAGGGTTTAAAAAAAAGTCTTATGCATCAATGAAATAATAAATGGAGCCAAAGTAAAATCTTATTTTTGGGTTCAAAAAGTCAATGTCACACATACAAGATGAGAGATGCAGGGCTAGAAAGAAGATTAGATAGAAAATATTTGAAGGTTACAGTGGATTTAAGGTTCAATATGAGTCAATCATGTAGTATTCCAACATCTTAAATGATCAGTGATCTCACTTTTATGGTTATTTCCTCCAATGATGGAAATTGTGATCCATCCTTGCCTGACAATCTCACATGAATTGGCATATCCTTCCATAAGGGTGTCCCAGGACAACCACTCAATGTCCTAATGTCCTCCCTTGAGCTCTCTTGACATTGTAAGGGTACCAGTGGAGCATGAAGGCACTCATTGGTCCCTCCCTCACTATTGCCCCCAGATATGTACTTCTTTGATGGCCTCTCATATTGCTTTTCCTTCCTCATTCCTTGTTTGCATCATGATGGATGTCTCATTCACTCCCACAACCTGGCTCTCCATTACCTGGTGGTTGAGCCTTAGCATCAGTTCTTTGAGGACTCTAGTGTTATACGACTCACAGTCACATAACATCATTGAATGAATATAGAAACATAAAAGTCAGGTCTTTGTTTCAGGGAGAAGCTGGAGGCTATTTAAAAAAAGGCAACAGTTCCCCAAAGGTAGTCTAGCCCACTCTTCCAGCCAGCCAAAAAAATGGATTCAGTCTTAGGCTACATTGCGAGGTAGTTTCCAGGACTAGGGAGGTAATAGTCTTGCTGCATTCCATCCTGGGTAAATCATAGCTGGAACATTGTTTCATTTCTCAGCAACTCATTTAGGTAGGACACCAACAGCCTGGAGAGTATCCAGAAGAGGATACTCAAGAGGGCTTGATTTCCTGCCATTTGTAAATCAGTTGAAGGAATTGGGGGTGTTCAGCCTGGAGAAGAGAAGACTTAGAGGGGTCACGAGAGCTATCTGCATGTATCTGAAGGGTTCTTATGTATTCTTATTTAGCTTGACCACAGAGGAAGATGCAAAGAGGCAAATGTGGCTTTGATGCAATGAAGTGCTTCCTGAGAAGCAGAACTCTCTATGCTTTCCACCACTGGAGGTCTCCAAGCAAAGTCTGGGGGGCTACTTGTTGGGCATTTTGTTTATGAATGGGTTAGATGAGATGGCCTCTGGGTTCCCTTCTAATTCTGAAGTTACACCATTCTGTAACCCCATTTTATAAATGAGGAAACTGAGCTTTGGATAGGTAAAGTATGACTTGTTCAAGGTCATATAGCTTACTTAGTTCTTTACATGCCTAGACTGCACCCTTTACCCCACCCTCTTCTTTAGAGATCAAAACAATTTAGACACCCTAATAATTATCCAGAGTCCAAGGTTCAAAACTAATTTCAAAGAATGATATTTTTAGACCTTCCACCTCCTAAAATCTAAGAGAATCAAATGGACTAATAGCTGAAATGATCTCAGACTCATTTTCTATAAAGAGGAAAATTAGTTGCTGTAATAACCATGAATATTAATGTAGAACTGGTCTTTCTCAATTAAAACAATCTTCTATGATACTTGTAGACATTAGAGAGCCCCTCTCTGGCAATGACCATGCCAAAAAAGGCCCTCTTCAAGCCCAGATTTCCCAGATTCAGGCACAGGAGTGAATTAAGCCTGCTATTACCACCGTTATCTCTTTATTTTGCTTTGGTTCTTAGGTCTTCTTTGAGTAACTTTCTCAATCCTTGGAAAATTCAGTTTATTTTTAAAGCCATTAGATCATGAATTGTTAAGGAGCAGGCAGTGAATCCTGATGGTGTGAGATGACAGTGTCTGATAGAAATTGGGTCCATTTATCTTTTTTTTTGTTTTGGAAAAGTTTATTTAATTAATTAATTTAGAATATTTTTCCATGGTTATAAGATTCATGTTTTTTTCCTCCTCTCTCCCAAACTCCCCTCCAGCAGCTGATGTGCAATTCCACTGGGTTTTACAAGTGTCATTGATCAAGACCTATTTCCATAATATTGATAATTACCCTAGGTGATTGTTTAGAGTCTACATCCCCAATCATATCCCCATTGAGCCATGTGATCAAACAGTTGTTTTTCTTCTGTGTTTCCGCTCCCACAGTTCTTCCTCTGGATGTGAATAACATTCTTTGTCATAAGTCCCTCAGAATGCCCTGGATCATTGTATTGCTGCTAGTTGAGAAGTCCATTATAATCGATTGTGCCACGGTGTATCCATCTCTGTGTATAATGTTCTCCTGGTTCTTCTTCTTTCACTCTGCATCAATTCCTGGAGGTCTTTCCAGTTCACATGGAATTCTTCCAGTTGAAACTGAAATTCCCAAGCATTAATAATTCTAGGCTCATAGGACATCAGAGCTGAAAGAGACCTTATAACATAGAACATAGAATGTCAGAACTGGAAAGGAGCTTAGAACAGAAGATGCCAGAACTCTTAGAATACAGAACATCAAGAGCTACAAGGGACTTTAGAACACAGAATATCAGAGCTGGGAAGGAACAAGAACATAGCACTCTCAAGCTAGAAGGGCTCATCCTTTGGAAATAGAATTCTGTAGCTTGGAGGAGCCTTAGAACATAAAATGTCAGAACTGGAAGTGACCTAGAAAATAAAATGTCAGAACTAGAAGGGACTTTATAACAAAGAATGTCAAAGCTATGAGGGGATTTAGAATGGAGATATTTAGATATTCTAAGATATTTAGAATATTGACCATCATAATTATAAGAGACTTTGGAATATAGAATATCAGAGCTAGAATGGACCTTAGAGTCTACTATGTCAGAGCTGGAAGGGAATTTAAAACCTAGAACATCAGAGCTTAGAGAAGCTGAAACACATAGAATGTCAGAAATGTCAGAACTATAAGAACCACAAGAGATCATCTCCTCTATTCCCTCCATCCCCGTTTATAAAGGATAATGCTAAGGGCAAAAGGTGACAGAATTTGTTACTGAGTTAATGCTCGAAGAGCCATTTAGTTCAATCTACTCATGTTTATAGATGAGAAATCTGGAACCAAGAGTGGTTAGAAGACTTGCCCAAAGTCACATTAGTAGACACTGGCAATGGTAGGATTTGAACTTGGGTATTGTGATTGTAAAGCCATTGCTCTTTCCACTGTAACTTGCAATTTCATTGGAAAAAAGAATGGAACTAGTTGACTTTGGGAAGAGAACAAGCATTTATTAAATACCTACTGTGTTCCAGGCACTTTACAAATATTATCTCAGTTGATTCTTACAGCAACTTTGGGAGGTAGCAGTATTGTTATTGGTATTCAGGTTTTTTCAGTAATGTCCAACTCTCCAAGACCCCATTTTAGGTTTTCCTGGCAAAGATACTGGATTGATTAGCTACTTCCTTCTCCAGCTCATTTTATAGATGAGGAACCTGAGGCAAAACAGGGTTAAGTGACTTGTCCAGGGTCAAAGTTAGCAAATGTCTGTGTCTGGATTTGAACCTAGATCTTCCTGGATCCAGGTCCAGCACTATATTTACTGTGCATCCAGTTATTAGTTGGGAATTGGAAAAATCTCATTCAATTCTAAAATTCCTTGAGTAATAGTTTTGTCATTTGTCCCCCTCTTCCAAAATATCCCCCATATTTATAATCCATCCCTAGAAACATCTCAGGCCATCAAATGCTCTGATATTCTCTGTGGTCCTGAGATCAATGCAAGTTTCTGAGTTAAGGTTTCTCTCACCTCCCAGTCCTGAGGATCATCCAAGTTTTCTTCAACTGGAGAAGATAAAAAAGAAATCCATGTTTTAATCCTACCAGACATTATCAGTGCACAGATTTCCTTGACAGCAGAGATGGGGACTGGAAGCTTCTTGAAAACTTCTTAAAAGAAAAAAGAAATACTGACTGAAGGAATACACTCGATCTGCTTTATCCCTCTGGATTCTCCAGGATTTCTCACTATTCTCACTCAGTATTCTGCTGCTAAATCTGACTGCCCACCACCTCAGGAGGCTTACTGGTCTACCACCATCTAAATGAATTTTATGTGCCATGTCGTCATGGAATTCCTTAAGCCAATCTAGGAGAAGATAATGGCTCCCTCTCAGGGAAAGCCTTCACATTTCTACTTCCTTCTTTTACATGAAGCTGTGACTACAGTAGAAAGAATGATGTTGGAGTTGGGAGGACGTGGGTCAAATCTGACCTCAGATATTTCCTAGTTCTGTGACCCTGGACAAGTCACTTAATCCCAGCTTCCTGCCCCTTGTGCTCTTTTGTCTTAAAATTGATACAATTAAAAAAAATAGAAAATATGAGTTTTAAAAAATAATGGATTTGAAGTCAGAGGACCAAGTTCTAATCCCACCTCTGACTGTTGCCTACTTATGCAGCTGAGGATGAAAACCTTAAAATAAGGGCATTCTAGAACCACAGATAAGAGATCCCTAAAACCAATCTCTTCATTTTAATAAAAGAAAAATACCCAAGTAAAGTGACTTCTCCAATTCACAGAGTGACTTGAGAGACATGGTGTGAGAGTGGCTAGAGATATAGCTTCTGGTATATGAATCCCAGGGTTCAAGTCCTACATCTGGCTACGGTACTGGCTACATGATCCCGGGCAAATCAGCACCTTGTCGGGTCACTGACCTCTATGGATGGGGGGGTGTTTTCTACCAATGAAACCATAGATTTAGAGCTTTTAGGGACCTCAAAGGTCATCTAGGCCACTCCTTCATTTATAGATAAAGAAACTGAGGCATAGATGAAATAATTTGCCAGGGATGGGGGATATCATAGAAGTACTAAATGTCTGAGGAAGAATTTTAATTTTTAATTTTAAAGAATTTAAATTTTAAATTAATAAAATTAATTTAGATCTCTCTGCCTCCAACTTATCCACTTCACCACTGTTATGATTAAAATTATCTCAGACTGATTTGTGGGTAAGAATATAAGTTTATTGATTATATCAGGTTTATTGATTAGGCCAGCTTCATAACTGATCAAGTGATATAGGTCTCTAGGGCTCTCTTGAAACCAGGAATGACTGGAGATGGGCCAATCTAATAAACAGATTTTTAGGATTCATTGTTCAGTCCCTCCTTTGATCATCCCAAGGCATCTTTAATTGGTGATAGCTAATTAAGAGGTGGTCCATCAACTGATCTACCTCTGCTCATCCCTAGAGGTAGATGGGCCATGTATTCTGGAAAAGAACTCTCATCTCCTTCACTTACTAAGCAAACTCTGTTAAAAAGGAAGACATCCTTTGGGATTCCCAAGGACAAAGAAAAGAAAATGCAAAAAGTAGTAGACTAGATAGGATCTCTGACCTAGATAGGAATAAACAGTAATTCTCTGTAATATGCAGGAATAAATAGAGTATGTGAAAAATAAATTCTCCCACCACAAGTGTATACAACAAGTTAATGATAGAACTGTGACAGGAACATTGATCTTTTAAGCTCTAGCCCCAAGTCTTTGTTTTATAGCAGGCTATTCCTAGTCCAAAAATGTGTTTTTTTTTCCTGAGTGTAATAAGACTCTTTCCTGGGACTTTTTTTTGACTATGGCCTTAGACTCACAAATAAACTCACAAGAGGAAGCATGCTGAGGTGAAGAAAGTGTTGGATTCAGAGTCAGAATATTTGGGTTCAAATCCCAATTCCAGTCTTTATCATAGTATGTGACCCTGGGGAGACTAGGTGGTATAACCCCTCTTGGACTCAGTTTTCTCCCCTGTGAAATGGATAGATCCGAAGATTTCTAAGGTCCCATTAAGATCAAAGTCTACGAGGGCAGCTAGGTGGCACAGTGGGTAGAGTGCCAGACCTAGAGTCAGGATGGCCTGGGAGCAAATCTGGCCTCAGACACTTCCTGGGTATATGGCCCACACTTATCCCTGTTTGCCCAGCTTTTGCCATTTTGTCTTAGAGTTCTTATTAAGACAGAACATAAGGTTGCTAAAAAAAGATATCTAAATTGATGATTCTATGATCTCTAGTCCTTATCTGTAAAATAAACGAGTTGAACTAGAAGTATCTCTGAGGCTTCAAGAACTAGGATGCTAAATCCTCTGTCAAAAGCCATTTCTTGGAATTACTTGGAGAGTCTCCTTTGCCTAGTTTTGCAAATCTGTCCTTGGAATCTCTGAACATTGAGAAGGCAGACTGCTACTTCCCTCACATCCCTCTGGAGATGCTGTCAAGCTCTTGTCAAGGCCAGGATGTGGTGGACTCCATACTTAGCAAACTACCCCAAGGCTCATATACTTACATTTTAGTGCTCGTTTGACATTGATTATTTAATGAAATTAATCTGAATCCTGATCTCTAGGAGCCTTTACTGTCATGCCAAATCATGCTAATTGAGGAAATTGTCAGGATCTGGTGGTATATCCATAAAAGTACAACTTGGTTCCAGTGAGTACCTAAAGGACTTCTAGAGGCTTTAGCCAAGCCTTAGTCAAATCTCAAGGAAGAGTCTAGCAGCACTAGAGTCAGAGATTTCTGTTGTTGTTCTGTGGTGTCTGAATGGTTTGCCATTCCCTTTTCTAACCCACTTTACAGATGAGGAAACTGAGGCCAACAGAGTTACACAGTGTCTAAGGACAGATTTGAACATGAGTCTTCTTGACTCCAAGACCAGCATTCTGATTGCACCTCCTAGCTGCCCAATTAAGAGCCAAAAATCTGAACCAAAGAGACTGACCTAAAGGTTCCTGTACTAACCTAAAATGTGATAGGCAACTGTGATAGATCTACCTACTCTCAGCAACATAGTGATCTAGAACAATTCTGAAGAACTTAGGACAAAGAAAACTTTCCATCTCCAGAGAAAGAACTGATGGAGTTGGAATGCAGATCAAAGCATATAAATTTTCACGTTAATTTCTTTGGGTTTTTGGTTTTATATAATTATTCTCTTATAACAATGAAAAATATGAAAATATGTTTTGCATGATAATATGTGTATAACTCAGATTGAATTACTTGCCAGCTCCTGGAGGGAGGGAGTGAAGGAAGACAATTTGAATCATACAGCCTTGACAAACTTATGTAGAAATTTGTTATGACATGTAATTGGTAAAATAAAATATCTTTATAATGCAAAAAATAAAAGATAGAAGATGCAGCACTAAAGAAATGTGATAGGATGGGGATATGTGGTGGGAAATCCTCATTCTGGATCATTGATCTTGAAATGGAAGGAACCTCAGAGTCAAGTTAAATGCCTTCATTTTACTGATGACCCAACCAAGAGCCATTTTCTGTCTGTATTGTGCTCTACATATATTCCACCCCTGAAAAATCTTGCTTTGGAAACTATAATCAAATTAGAACTCATTTGGGCTTCTTAACTGCTCATTCAGATTAGTTGAGAGAAGTCATCAACTCTATTCCTTTTGGTGAAGTGGAGAACTATCAGATTGTACCATCTTCCATGCCTATAAGGTCTTCTGCCATTCTCATCAGACCTAGGGATGTAACTGAAGGAATGTAACTGTCTCACTGCTTCACCCTCAGGATTTTCAATCTTTCCATCTCCCCTCTTCCCCATTGGGACATGAGCTCCTTGAGAATAGGGATCATCTTGCTTTTTCTCTTTGTATGGACAGTGCTTGACATTCATCCATTTTCCATCTTTCCATTTATCTCCCCATTCATCCATCAATCCATTTATTTATTCAAATCAACACTATCATTGTTATTTTTTATTTTATTTCATTTACATGTAATGACAAATTTCCACATAAGCTTTCCAAGTTATATTATCCGAATTGTCTCCCTCCTTCCTTTCCTCCCAATTCCTGGAGCTGCCAAGGAATCCAATCTGGGTTATCCATATCACTGCTATTTGGAAGAGCATCTCAGCTGATTTTTCTATGGCTCCCCTTACCATCCCGTGACTCCCCGGATGAAAACACCTTTCCTTGGCCATCATTCCCCTATCTGTGTTGTTCCTCCCTATCAGAACACAGTCTCCTCAAGGGCAGGGATTATCTCACTATTTTATTTCCAGTGCTTAGCACAATGTCTGGCACACCATAAACAATTAATGCATTTTTTGTTCATTCATTTAGTTTATAAGGATATATAAACTCCTAGAGATAAAGGGTCAGATATGCAAGAAGTGGAAAAGATGAAATTCATTCCTTTTGCACACCCTAGTATTTAATACCATGCCTGGCACATAGTAGGGCCCGAACAAATGTCTATTGAGGCTAATTCTGGGTCTGGAAAGCTCTCTAGTATACCAATGGACTTACTTCTAGTTTATGGGTCTCAGTTTCCCCTTTTGTCAAACAGAGGTCTTAGAATTTCAGAATTGAAAGGGCCACACTAGTCATCTTGTCCAACTTGTACTTGAACAAATTTTGTGCCTCCCTACTATGCCAAATATAAGGGGGCAGATCTGTTCAGCACTGATTTTGCCAATTGTAGGATGTGTAAAAATGGAGGTGCCTTGAACAAAAATAAAGGCCTATCAGTGGAATACAGAGAGTTTCTGGGACAGGGTCAGTCTGAGAGGGAGAGAGCCAATGCTTGAGAAGATCTAGCTTCTATCTTTCTCTCTCTTCCCTGTGGGAGACATCCCCCCTGCCCCTATCTAAATTCATGGAATCCCTGAAATCAATCCCCCCAGAGGCCAGTCTCCAAGTTAAAATGAGGTCTCAGGTATGTCCAGGTTTAATATTTTAAAGCCTGTGATCCCCTCTAGCTCCAGAATTAGGAGTGTGGCATTTAGAGCTGGAAGAGATGTTGATAAGCATCATTCTATACCCCTCCTCTTTTAATATGTAGCATGGGTTGTTCCCATGGAGCACATGTGTATGGATGTTAATTCCTGGGAAAAGGGGATGGACTCTTGGAGACAGGCTGAAAGGGTTTTGGTCTTCATTTATCTAGGGAGCATCTCTATAGAATTTCCCAGTCATCATATTCTGGCTCATGGCAGTTTATTAAAAGCTCAGAATAAACTCCTCCTCTTTATACCTGTCTGTCTCGCTGCAGTGACTCAGAAGGTAGGCTTCATTCACTCCCAGGAAGTCTAGGGCTGACACCTGGGGCTATAAATAATTAGATGCTTCTGTATTCCTGCCTGACGCAGTTCAGCTTTTAAAGTCCTCACATTGTGGGAGTTTCAGTGCATGTGGGCAAGTTTTAAAGCCCTATATGGAAATGTTAGTTATCATTCCTAGAAGGGACCTCAGAAATCATCAAGTCAAACACCTATGGAAAATTATCCACAGAGAGATAATGACTTGCCCAAGGTAACATAGTCAATTAGTGGCAAAACCTGGAATAGAAACTACATGTTATCTAAGCCATTCTCTCTGTCTCTCTGTCTCTGTCTTTGTCTCTGTCTCTCTAACATACACACACACACACACACACACACACACACACACACCTTTTTTTGTCAAGAACTTTTTACCTTGCCCTTTGAGAATCAAGATCAATTCCTCAGTGGGCTTGGGTGGATGAATGAAGGGTCATTCTCACTCCTGTGCAGATGTAATGATGAACTGGGTTTACAGACTAGAAATCCATCACCTGGAACCTCTCTCTTGATACTTTTATTGCTATAAATCTCTTCTGCTCACCTACCTGTCTGCCTGCCTGTCTGATGGCCCACAAGGTATTATCCTGCTCCTAGGTAACAATCTTTGAGGCTAACCTGGTTCTGGTTGATGAGGTCCAGGTCTCAGTGGGCTTTGCTTTTCTCCTGTGACAGCAGTTAATATCTTCTATCCATTGCTCAGTTCTCTCTCTCTCTCTCTCTCTCTCTCTCTCTCTCTCTCTCTCTCTCTCTCTCTCTCTCTCTCCAGAGGAAGCCCACAGGGTAGAGCCCATAGTGAGATTCTCTGCATGGTACAAAAATTGGCATCATGGTGATTGTGCCTGAATGAGATCCTTTGAAATGAAAATCAAGCTTGAATGAGAATCTTATCTGCAAATTACCTAACAAATGGCCACCCAGCCCCTGCTCTTCCTTCCCCAGTGAGGGGAGACCACCACCTCTTGAGGTAATGAAGTCAGCTTTGTTATTCAGTTCTTCAGTTCTTCAGTCATGTCTGATTCTTTGTGGCCCCATTTGGCTTTTTTTTTTGATAGATACTGGAGTGATTTGCCATTTTCTTCTCCAGTTCATTTTACAGATAAGGAAATTGAAGCCAACAGAGTTAAGTGACTTACCCAGGGTCACACAGGTAGTAAATATCTGAGGGCTGAATTTGAACATAGGAAGATGATTCTTTCCAGCCCAGTACTCTATCTACTATGCCACCAAGCTGCCCTAAAACTAACTTTTGAATAGTTCCAATTATCAGGAAATTTTCTCTTACTCTGAGGCAAGACATGCTTTTTGGCAACATCCTATCTTTTCAGAGTTGGAAGGACTTGAGAAGCAGTGTGATATAGTGAATAGAATCCTAGACTTGGAGTCAGGGAATCATGGGGTTTAAATTCCACTTCAGACACTTAGAGTTAGACAAGCTATTTTTACCACTCTAGGTCTCAGTTTCCTCTCCCATAAAATGGGATGATGGACTCTTATGATCTCCAAAATTCCTTTTAGTGCTAAAGTCATGACTGACATTGAAGGCCATCTGGTCTAATATATTTCTGAAGAGTTTTAGATAATGCTCTTGACAAGTGTTCAGGAGCAACAAGTGTTGCTTGAAATTTTTCAGAAAAGAGGAATCCATTATCTCCCGAGGCAGCCCATTCCTCCGTTGGACAGCTCCCACAAGTGGTCATCTAGCTTTTGCTTGAAGTCTTTCAGAGAGAAAGAGAACCCAGTATCTCCTGAGGTAGCCAATTCCACTGTTGGACAGCTCCTATTGCCCCAACCTTTCCAAAGATAGATCTAAAAGGTGACAGCCAGGAGACTAAGGCTTTTTGTTCCAAAGAGATTCTGCTTCTTTAATCATTTGAAAAAGAGTTAATAAAACAAGACCCTTCAGGCTCTTATTAATGAACAAATTAACTCATCAACATAACTCTGGAATTATTGAATGTAAACAGCCATCTTCATGAAAAAATATGCCTGTTTAGATTGGCTCAGGAGAATCAATGTATCTGAAAACTCAAGGCTAAAAGTCTGAAATCTATTCCCACAGAGCCCTTAGTTTCTCCTCTTTTTTTTAAAACCCTTACCTTCCATCTTGGAGTCAATACTGTGTATTGGTTCCAAGGCAGAAGAGTGGTAAGGGCTAGGCAATGGGGGTCAAGTGACTTGCCCAGGGTCACACAGCTTGGAAGTGTCTGAGGCCAGATTTGAACCTAGGACCTCCTGTCTCTAGGCCTGGCTCTCAATCTGCTGAGCTACCCAGCTGTCCAAGTTTCTCCTCTTTTTAAGAAATGAAAGTTTTCAATTTTATAGCACTTGACAGTTTACAAAGCACTTTCCTCAAAACAGCTCTGGGTGCATAGAATCTTAGAGATAGTCTTGGAAGGGGCCTCAGGGTCCATCTTATTCATCCCTTTCATTTCACAATTGAGGAAATTGAGGTTCTTGGAACCTAAGTGGTTTTTACGAAGGTTGAGGTAGCTAGTATAAGTATAATCCACCCTTTTTATAGATAAAGAAACTGAGGCTCAATTTAGAAATGAAGGAAGCAACTTGCTCAGGCATATCAATGTTGCACCTGAGACGCCAACTCTAGCCTGACTTCACATCTATTGTTTTATCTATTATGATGCATTTGCCTCGCATTTTACTGCTAAAAGTAGAGTGAAGGATCATAGCATTTATGTTTATCTAGAAAGATCTTTGGGATTATTTTATGAAACTCCCTCATTTTACAGATCAGGAAAATGACTCAGAGAGAGGGGATATTACTGGTTCAAGGGTTTTCTGGCAGTAAGTGGCAAAGCTGAGATTCATATTTGGCTTCCCTGACTCCAGATTCAAAGCCTTTTTAATTAGGGCATGTTGTCTCTTCAAGGTAAGGCAAGTTATTCCTGTTTGCTGACAGTAAAACCAGGCAACAGCCTGGATTGGAGCCTGGAGCATGATTTCATCCTCCTGGCATCCTTGAAGACCTGAGAGAAATGGTTGGTGATGATGATGACTGACAATTAGAGCATTCTTTCTAGTTACAAAGCACTTTCTTATATGGAATCTTATTTGATCCCTGTAATCACTATATTAGGCAAGGAGTACTGTTTGGCTAGGCGTGGCGGTGTGAAGCGTATTTCAGGGCTCATCTACGAGGAGACTCGCGGAGTCTCTCTTGTCTTTTTTATGTGTTTTAGAGAAAAATTATTTATTTATTTTTAAAATTTTATTTAGTCAATTTAGAACATTATTCTTGGTTACAAGAATCATATTCTATCTGTCCCTTCCCTACCCCTACCTTTCCCATAGTTGATGCACAACTCCACCGGGTTTTACATGTGTCCTTGATCAGAACCTATTTCTATGTTGTTGGTATTTGCACTAGGGTGATCATTTAGTCTACATCCCCAGCCATATTCCCTCGACCCATGTAATCAAGCAGTTGTTTTTCTTCCGTGTTTCTGCTCCCACAGTTCTTTCTCTGAATGTGGATAGTGTTCTTTCTAATAGATCCCTCCAGGTGGTTCAGAATCACTGCATTGCCACTAATGGAGAAGTCCGTTACATTCGATTGTGCCACAATGTATCAGTCTCTGTGTATAATGTTCTTCTTCTGGTTCTGCTCCTCTCACTCTGCATCAGTTCCTGGAGGTCGTTCCAGTTCACATGGAATCCCTCCAGTTCATTATTCCTTTGAGCACAATATTCCATCACCAACAGATACCACAATTTGTTCAGCCATTCCCCAATTGAAGGGCATCCCCTCATTTTCCAATTTTTGGCCACCACAAAGAGTGCAGCTATGAATATTCTTGTATAGGTCTTTTTCCTTATTATCTCTTTGGGGTACAAACCCAGCAGTGCTATGGCTGAGTCAAAGGGCAGACAGTTTTTTAGCGCCCTTTGGGGCAAATTGCCCTCCATAGAAAAAACTTTTTATTGGTGCCTTTTGTTTTTGATCATTTCAAGAGCTTGAGAATTTTGAGGTTTGCAAAACATCCTACAAATGTTATCTCATTTGTTCCCCACAATAGTCCTGGGAGGTAGGTGCTACTATTACCATTTTATAGTTGATGAAACTGAGACAGACAGAAGTTGTGACTTGTCCAAGGTCACTTAGCTAGTATGGGTTTGAGGCTGGATTTGAATTTGTCTTCCTGACTCTAGGTCCAATGTCCTATACCCGAATTGGTCAAGATGGGCACACATGCAGAGCCTGCACTCAGGGCTGCTGCATTCCCCCTCTTCCCAGCACCTGAGTATATTTTTTTGTATGTCCCACCCCTCTGTCCAGCAGACCAAAGCAAGCACTTTCTCCCTCAGCTCTTTTCCTTAATATGAGGGCTCAGGGACAGCTTGAATTTGTCCTCTGGGCACTTGAGCTCAAGGTTTGCCAACACTGTTTCTCTGTCCCACTTAGCCACCTATTAGGTTTTTATTTCATAGTTGTCATTTCTGGATGTCCCTCCAATCCTCAGTCAGGCTACCTCTACCCCAGGTCTCCCTCAGTTGAGCTCATTATTGGGGAGGGGGTCATGTCGGGAGGGGCTTTGACTGTGGGACCTTTCTTTTATTTCTTTGACTTCTTCAGGATTTCTGCTTTGGCTTGGCATATGAAACATCCTTCCTCTGACTCAGAAGATGGAATAATGCTTGCAACTCTGACAGTCTTCTGCTGTGGAAGCTGCCCTTCTCTAGAGGGCACTGTGCTCCAGTCTAGACCCATCTGAGGATGATAACCTAAACCATATGTTGCCTTGGTTAGGGGAGGAAGTAGTGGGGGATAATAGACGTGTTACTGAACTTGGACTTCAATGGCTTCATTCTGCGTCACAATGAGGCCATTTTTTTGGCTTTGTGGCTATGTGCAAGCCACTTTCTCTCCTGTAGCCTTAATTTCTTCCTTTGTAAAAAGGAGATAAAATCCCTTTCATCATAGACCTTATAGGGTTGCAAGGAGGAAAGCAATTGGTTGACCATAAGTACTCTAGGATGAGGATGGAGACTGGATTTGTGATTTCATCAGTTTAGGAAATTTCCCTGGACCATATCAGGTCGACACTTTCCCTGAAAGTTCTAGTCCAAGAGAACTGCAAATCAAATCAATGAGCATTTTTAAGTGGACACCGAGAATACAAAGAAAACCAGAAAAACAGCTCCTGCCCTCCAGGAACTGATATTCTAATGTGGGGAAAATATACATAAATGGGGCTGAAAACTTGGGAGGGAGGGAGGGATTTGTCTGGAGAGGGGGAGGGAGAGAAAATAAAGAAGTCAATAAGATGGATGTGGATGCTTTCTCAAAATGGATATTTCCTCAGAAGAGAGGAGTGGAGCACTGAAGTAAAATAACTTGTCTAAGATCACACAGCCACTATGTAGTTGACGTAGAGAGATAAGGTGGTGCCATGGACAGCTTTCTATTACTACATGTTCTTTGTTTCTCTCCCTTTGTATTTCTTTCTCTGTCTCCATCCATCTTCTGTGTTTCCTCACTGTCTCTCTATTCTTCTTTGTCTCTCTCTTTCCATCCATCTTCCTTGCTTCCTCACTTTGTCTCTACTCTTTTGTCTCTCTTTGTCTCTTATCTATCTCTTGATCTCTATTTCTGTCTGTCTGTCTGTCTGTCTGTCCCTCCACCTTCCTTACTTCTTTGTCTTGCCATCCTTCTTTGTCTGTCTCTATCTCTTTGTTTCATTTTCTGTCTCTTTCTCTCCATGACTCTTTGTTTGGATGTTTGTCTCTTTCTCCATCTTCCTTGCTTTCATTTTCTATCTTTATCTCTCTGTTATCATCATGCTACTACATGGCTAAGAGAGTGCTATGGGTTAATGAGTAACCTCTTTCTGGGAATGTATTTATATTTTTAGAGGGTCCTTCTGGAGCCATAAAGCTGGATTTCAACCAGTGATGCTGATTGTGGATTTTCAGGTACCATGACTGGATGACCTCTGAAGTCTCTTCCAGCTAGGTCTAGTGATTTGCTAAATATAAAATTGTCAGTAATGGTTAAGCCACACAGCTAGCGTGTTACTTCTTTCTTTTAATGTATTTACAATTTTATAGTCCCGTCATGAACCTCAATGCTTTGACTGAACAACAAAATGGGTAGAATTTCAGCCAATATGTTTGGCTGATGGGAGTGAGATTTGGGGATCGGGAAGGGCTTTAATAAGTGTGTATTCTGATTTTTCTAGGGAGATCCCTGAGTGAATATTTTAGGGGAGAGACTGGATGTGGAGGGGTGGACAAAAGGATCAGAATAGACTTCTTGTCTGTTACTTTCTCCCTGTGCTTGGCATCTGCCCTGCAAAGCAGCAGGGCACTGTAGATATAAAACCTCATTGCTTTACTCTGGTGTTAATGACTGGTCACTTCCCCTTCAAGGTGATTTCCAAAGGGTTTCCAAAGAGCAGCAAGATTTCCAATGGCACGCAGTACCTCTTGTCCATTGGTTGAGGAGATGAGGATTTCCAGAGCACAGTCCCTTGGTGTTCCAGTGGCCTTTGTGAGAAGTGACATGCACTATAACAAGAAATGTAATTTCTTGCTATTCTAAGAGGAAGATGCTAGGACTCCCAGCCATAAGATTTAGGTTGTAATATTGGCTCAGCCACTCACAAACCAGCTAACCTTGGGCAAGCAACTTAATTCTGGTACTTTAGTTTCCTCATTTATAAAATGGGGATAATTTTCCTCAACCTACCCATTTCACAAGGAGGTTGTGATGATCCACTGTGATTTCTGACTCAGTGAATTTTGTGGCAGAACTGTTTTTAGAAAGATTGAGGAGCAGCTACGTAGCACAGTGGAGAGAAGAGGGCCAGTAGAACCAGTCACTTAACTCTGATTTCCTAGGCCTTTACTGCTCTTCTGTCTAGAATTGTTTCCAATACAGAAGGTAAGGATTTTAAAAAAAGAAAGAAAGATTATTCGGTGGCAGTTTAGGGGATGGATTGGAGGGAGGAGATACTTTAGGCAGGGAGCTCAGAAGGCTGTTGCCTTAATAAAGGTGAGAAGTTGATGAGAGTTTGAACTGGGATGGTGGTTATAGGAGGGGACAGAAGAAGACAGATGTGAAAGATTGTAGAAATAGAAAGGATAAAACTAGGCAATTGATTGCATATGATAGGTGAATTAAAGATGACTCAAATTATGAATGATGAGTGTCTGGAAGGATGATGGGTAGTCAACAGAAATAGGGAAGTTTGGAGGTCCAGGGCAATATATAATTAATTAAATATTAATATCTATTATTAATTAATTAATTTTAAATTATTTATGATTTAATATTTAATTAAATAATAATTTAGTAAAAAATAAATATTAATATCAATTAAATTGAAGAATAACTAGGGTGGAGCTGTAAGGGTTTTACTCCAGGGCACTGAAATTTAAATGACTTTTATACCACTTGCACTCCATATTTATTAAAAAATTTTAATATAATATTTATTTTTCTCAATTATATGTAAAAACAAATTTTAATATCTGTTTTATAACTCTCCCTCTCTCACCCCTTAAAGGAATATCCCTTCCTTGAGCCAGTCAGCAATTTAATTTAGGCTAAACATGTGTGATCATGCAAAATATATTTCCATACAGGTCATGCTGTACTTAGATTCCTCCAGCAGAATAGAAAGAAGTGAGTTTAGAACTTAGTGTGTTTGTTTTGCTTCTGAGTCTAATTTCATTGGCATGAATGAAGGTTACTTAATGATTATTGAATTTTTGGCAAGTGAGATGAGAAAACTCCAAGTGCATACTGGCAACTATTCTGCTCTAGTCTTACAAAGTTGCCTGGGACAATTTAGAGAAGTTACTTGTCCAAGGTCACACATCTAGAATGTAGCAGAAGTGGAACTTTCTGACTCTATAGGATAGAGGATCAGAGGACAGCTTTCTAGTCACTGTGCCATGCTTCCTCCCAGTATTTAGTAGCAAGAATAATTAGTTAAAATAGGAAACTATCTTGTGTTGCCCACTTTTCTTCTTTATCCTGAGAACCAAGATGAGCTCTTCTTGCCTGTCTCATTTTCCTCTCCTCCCAAGACATCCACAGCTTGGAGGTTTTCAGGGGTCTCTCCTGACATAAGGTCCTGTGTTCCAGTATCATTCCTGTCATCTGCTGCTCCTGAACTTGTCAAGAAGTTGAGTTGATGGTGTATTTAAGACCATAAGACATTCTGTGAATCGGTATTTTGTTTTCTTTTCTGCAGTTCTGGGAAGTTCTCTTATTCTTTTTTTTTTAAACCCTTACCTTCCGTCTTGGAGTCAATACTGTGTATTGGCTCCAAGGCAGAAGAGTGGTAAGGGCTAGGCAATGGGGGTCAAGTGACTTGCCCAGGGTCACACAGCTAGGAAGTGGCTGAGGCCAGATTTGAACCTAGGACCTCCCGTCTCTAGGACTGGCTCTTAATCCACTGAGCTACCCAGCTGCCCCCAGTTCTCTTATTCTTTTAATTATGGTACTGAATTTTTTTGTCCTTTTTTATCCATAGAGACCTATGATCTTTAGGTTGTCTCCAAGAATCCTGTCTTTGAGATCCATGTTTTCCTTGCACAGGGAGCACCTTGCTTTTAGTGTTATTGTTTTTGCTTCTCTTCTTCTAGATTGCCCTTTATTTCTGTGTATTTGCATTCCAAGCAAGATAGAGTACTACATATTTTCTGATTCCTATAACCTCTCAAACTTCTTCAAAACAGACATTTTATAACCAAAGTTGAAGCAGATTCAGCCATCTCCTTGGTATAGGACAACCAAAATTCAAAAGAAAGTTCTAAAACAAACCCAAGAACTGATGCTCACTGTCTCTGAGCTCACTCAGCACCTCTTCCCCATACTCCTTTTAGCAGCCAGACTACATTAACAGACTCAATGAACTGACCCAGGCTTACAGTAAAGCCCATTTCCACACCCCACAGCCTTCCCCTTTCTAGTGTTGCGGCAACAGATCTGCCAGCATGGTCTCGTTTATGGAAACGGATAGCCAGCATATAATCTTTCTCTTGTCTCTTTGGTAAGATTTGATATTGCAGATTCTTGTTTTCCTATCCTGTTCATATTTTTGCTGTGCAGGTCATAAATCCTGCTCTTCTAATCCTCAGTTTTCTTATAAACTTCTCTGGAGCAGCATGTGGTTCCATGTTCTCTTCAAATTCCACAGGGTTTTCTGTCTCATCAAGTGTTGGACCATTTCCCTTTATTTTGCAATATTTATTCAGTGATGCCTGAGTTCACTTGGTAGATCTGGAGGCCAATTTTTTTCTGTTATGTTTTTCCTGTTGATTTATCTGTTTACATTCAAGGTCTTTGAGTTTTCCTCTTCCTGAGATTTTTTACACTTTCAAACTCTCTCTCTCTCCATTCTATCCCACCACGTTTTCCTTATAACTAACTTCCCGACTCTCTCCTGTCTTAGAATTGTTTCCTTGAAGACTGGATCTCAAAACATCCCAGCCTCCTTGCACATTGTGAAATTCACTGTTCACCAGTCTATGTCTCTGTCCCAAGTGACTTTTGGGTGGTCAGGACTGGTCCCAACAAGATGCTGAGCTTTTCCCCTCAAATTTAGTGGAGTGTTGCAAAGCTGCCACCCCCCTGCTCACTCCCTCCTTTCATGATGTCCTGTCTTGGTGACATGGCTCACCCTCTCTGTTCCTCAGCTTTGCCTCACTGGTGCCATGAGGTTGTCTGCCTTGGCACTGGTTCTGCAGGTGCCATGGGGACATTTGTCCCTTAAGCAGCAGTTTGGTGGCTTTGCAGCACTGGTGCTATGAGGTTGCAGGTCTTTTGCTCCTGAAGGACTAGGACTATTCTGCCTCTCTGTTGCCAATGTGCCAAATTCTGCAGCCTGAAGCTGGTGTCTCTCTAGCACTGGAAAGGAGTCATGCCTTGTGGCTAGGTTTCCTTATAAGTCCTGTTGAGTTCTTGGGTCCCCTACAGCTGTGTGGTTGCCAGTATTGTGGGAGGTGGTGGTGGGGTGCTAAAGGAGTTCAGAAACAGCAAACACCAGTACATGGATTTTTATGTTTTTTTTTCTTTTAACCTTCTCTTGACTTCTGGGTGTCCTAGACTGTGGAGACTGTCAAATTTGCTTTGTCTTTAAGTGCATGATCTCTGTTTTGGAAAAGGTTTGAGAAGTTGAAGGAGTCCGAGAAAATGTCTCATCTTCCATCTTGTTGCTCCTGTGACCTGAAAGTTCCAGGCTCATAAGATATTATGATGATACAATTCTAGCTAGTGAAGACCCCAAAGGCAATTTAGATCAACCATTTCCTTTTGAATATGGGA
Source organism: Monodelphis domestica (assembly GCF_027887165.1). Lineage (NCBI taxonomy): Eukaryota > Metazoa > Chordata > Mammalia > Didelphimorphia > Didelphidae > Monodelphis > Monodelphis domestica. The sequence goes on from NC_077229.1 coordinate 29,266,595, forward strand.
AAACTGAGACTCAGGAAGTTAAGTGACTTGTTCAGTATCTCACAGCTTATAATTAATTGGTGGAAGCAGATGTGATATTTTGGTGGTTAGTTTGGGATGAATTGGAAAGAGGAGGAACTTGAGTTAGGGAGGTAAAACCTGAATACAGATCATCTGACTCCAAATCCAACAATCTTTCCATTGTATCATGTTTCTTCTCATACTATTTGTCTTGGGAATGGCTGTATGACTTATGCCCAGGGCACCAAAATGGCTAGTGATGGCTCTGAGGATGAGTCTGACTTGGGTGTGTTGAGTTTAAAGAGCCTGTGGCACAAGCCTAAGAACCCATCCAGTAGGCAGTTGAAGACTTACGCTTAGGAGGCTGTTGTGACTCCACATGAGACAATGGAGTGAAAGGTGCTTTGTAAGGTATCTTCATGGGTGATGATTATTGCTTTATGACAGGTAGCACCCTCTAAGTGCTAATTGATGGGAAGTTGGGCTTTGAAGGGAATATCTAGGTGACACCTGGGATTTGGAGTCAGGAAGACTTGAGTTGGAATCATGTCTAAGATACTCAACTTTGTAATGTCTAGGCAGAAGATGATGTTTGAACTTTGACTTGTATAAAGAGAAGACTCTTGGAGGAGAGATGAGAAGGAAGTGTATTCCAGGCATTGGGGATAGCCAGGTGATAAAATGGAGAGGGTGCTGGATCTCATCTTTCTGAGTTCAAATCTGACCTCAGACACTAGTTGTGTGATCACAGGCAAGTTACTTCACCATGTTTGCCTCAGTTTCATCATCTATAAAAAGAGCAGATAAAGGAAGTGGCAAATTACTCCAGTATCTTTGCCAAGAAAACCCCAAATGGGGTCATGGAGAGTCAGACATGACTGATTAACAACAACAACAATGCAAAGACGTTGAGGCAGGAGATTGTCACAGGTGAGGACCAGAGAGAAGACCATTTTTGCTGGAGGGCAGAGTGAGGGAAAGAGAATAGTGTCCAATGACAATATTTGATAATGTCCAATATTTGAAGTGTTGTCTTATAAAGGGGGGTCTATCAAACAATGAGAGCTAGTCAAGGATGGAAAGGTTCCCAGGATTGGGATCCACTTCAGACACTTGCTATGGGACCGTGGACATTTTAATTGTTATTGGATAGTAGGTAGGGGACTAGAGATGTCTTTAAAAACTCACCAGAGGAGTTTATATTTTATCCTAGAGGTAATAGGGAGCCACCACAGGTCACTGAGTAGGGGAGTAACTTGGCCAGATTTAGGCTTAAGGAAAGTTACTTTGGCAAATGTGAAAATTGATGCCTGGAGGAAGGAAGTGATTTGCCCAAACTCACAGAAATGGAATCCAAGACTCCTACCTGCTAGCCCAGTGATCTTTACACCCCATTCCACAGTCTTATTTTTGCTCAGAGAAGACAGCAGTGGCTGGTGAGAGTCATCTCCATTTTGCTTCTTTCATTGCCCAACCTCACGCATGCTTCCCACTTACCTTTTATTCTCCCTCCCACACGGGCTGCTGATCATGGAGTGTTTCCTTCCACATTATACAGTGCTAGTCTTGAGTTCTTCAAGGATATAATTAGCTCAACCTGATCACTTGCTTTAAGGCTTTTATTGGATTTCTTTCACATTATATCTAAGGAACTTGGGAAAATGGGTTTGATCAGCCCCAGGAAATTCTGTAGTATTTAAGCATCTCATCTCTGTGGTTTCCCTGAGAGCCAAGTTAGTGCCAAGGATGATTTGGAGCTGGCTGGAGGGCAGCTCAGGTCATTAGGCAACAGTACCTGACTCAGTGTCAAGATGGGGTTCAGTGTCTCTGGGAGGGGTGGCAGGCCAGGGGGTGAGCCACATCAATGCTTTCTTTGTTCTGGGTGTAGAGGAGGCCCCCAAAGTCAAGGCCACTCCCTAGAGCAATCTGCAAATATTTGAAGTGTTGTCAGGGAAAGAGGGTCTATCAGACAATGAGAGCTAGTCAAGGATGGAGTGATTCCCAGGACTGGGATCCACTTCAGACCCTAGCTATGAGACCTTGGACATTTTCATTGTTGTTATTATTATTATTTTAAAAAATACACTGGGGCAGCTAGGTAGCAAAGTGGATAGAGTGCTAGACCTGCAGTTGGGAGGTCCTGGGTTCAAATGTGGCCTCAGACCCTTCCTAGCTGTGTGACTTTGGGCAAGTCACTTACCCCTGATTGCCTAGCTCTTATTGCTCTTATGCATTGTTGGTTGTCTCTCGAACCGAGGATGACGGTTGCCTTTGTGCGTTTTTGTGCACAAAGACACCTGTGCTTGAAGATTTACGTGGAAAGTCGATGCACAGAGACAGTCCCACTCTCTCAGCGTTGGAAGCCTGGGTCCATTGTCACGAAAAGTCATTACACCTGGAGACTTCCTCAGCTGCATTGGATGGCCGTGTTGTCTTTTGTGCTCCATCACACCCTAAAGCACTCCACAGTGCCTTGCTGCGTCGCCATCTCAGCCGTTGAACCTTTTTGTTGGTTTCTTCCGCCTGTTCCGCCGAAGCAGTCTTCATGCATTGGAACTAATACATAGTACTGATTCCAAGACAGAAGGTAAGGACTAAAAAAAAAACAACAAAACAACCCATGCACCTAAGAGGCAAATGGGGTATTGAATTCTTCAGTAAGACCTAGTCAGAGAAGATTTCCCCCCCTACCCATTTTTTAACCTCACTTGTGACTTTTCACACTGTTTTGTATTAGTAATAGCAAGCATTGATATAGTGCTTTTAAGTTGGCCAAGCTTTTAGACTCATGTTATCCTCATCACCACCCTTGGAGTTGGGTTCTATTATTATTCCCATTTTATAGATGGAGAAACTAAGGCAAATGGAAGTTAAATGACTTGTTGGTAAGTGTCTGCTGCAGAATTTGATCTCAGGTTTTCTTGACTCTATGCCCAGGGTTCTTCTATCCACTATCAACATATCTCATTTCCTTTCTGTGGACCCTTTAGTCCAACCCTCTCAGTTTATCCATGAGGAGACCAAGATCCCCAGAAGAGAGTTGATACAGAAGATCACAGATTTAAATTTGGAAGGGACTATGAGGTATTGGGGTTCCCTTTTCTCATTTTTCAGATGAAATGACATGTCGACAGAAAGATTAAGTGGCAAGGCCATTAGGTCTTCCAACACTCTGTTGCCCCACGATTTGGGAGCCTTGATTGGAATTTTGATCCTTTAATCCCATTATCCAGGGTTTCCACGGAGGAACCCAAAAGACAAAGAGCTGGACTGGAATAGAGGGAGATATTTTTATACCTGAATAAAAGCAGAGCCCATTGTCCCTTCAGAAAAATAAATCAGCATCAGCAATTAGACCAAATGTAATTGCTGGCTATGTATTTTGTAGATCCTCCTCCTTGTTGAATGATTAGAATCAGCAGAATGTGGAGGGTCTGCTTCCTCTTTCCTTCTTCCTTTTCTTTGTTTCCTCCACCTTTAAGGCTTTCTACTATCCCCCATCCCCCAAAGTAAAGAGTAGTCTTAACAGGGGCTCAGTGAATGATGTGATGTTCTCTCTGAGTTTCCAATTTAGTTCTATTGATTTATAAGGTCTTTTCAATTATGGAATTCTTCTTGGTGGCACCACGGAGAGTGAGCGTACGTGAGCCTCATGCTCTATTGATCCTAGGTACTTCTGCGGGGGCATTCTTCGTGTCTCTTTCAGACAGATGCAGCCACAAATAATGAAGATTTCCTGCATGGCATTTATTAAATGAAAATCTGGTATTCATTAACAGAGGGTCTTGTCTTCTCTGAAAAAAAAAGGGACTGGAGAAAAATAGGAAGTAGCAGACTTATCACGAACAGAATATATGAAGTAATTTGAATTCAGGGGAAGGTAATTTGGAATCTTATTAAAATTTCCTCTCTGCTCTTTATTGTGTGAGCATGGTGTGGGGGGAGTCATAGATCAAAGCCCAGGTTTGGAAAAGGGGAGGGAAAGAGAGGGAGGCCAGTGAAGACTAGACTAGGGAGAAAGGAGAGGGCATCAGCGTGGCTTCAGACCCAGAGTGAGAAGGACACTGACATTCACTTCTCTCAGGCTCCTATGCCTTGATGTCCTTCCTGAATGGCCACCAGTACTGGTTGCCAAAGATAGTACTACAGTAGAAGGCAGTTTGATGTGATGGGAAAAATGTTGGATTTCAAGTTAGAGAAATTGATTCCAGTCCTGGCTCCAGCACTCACCTTGTTGTCGCTCAGTCATTTCAGTAGTTGTCTGACTCTTCCCGATCCCATTTGGAGTTTTCTTGGCAGAGTTTTGCCATTTCCTTCTCTAGCTCATTTGACAGATGAGGAAACTGAGGCAAATAGGCTTAAGTGACTGACTTAGGCTCATACTGCTAGTAATGTCTGAGGCTTGATTTGAACCCAAGTCTTCCTGATTCCAGGTGTGTTGCTTTATTCACTACTACAACACCTAGCTGCCCCAGCTATAAGACTTCAAGCTAATCACAACCTTTCTGGGGTTCAGTTTACTCATCTACAAATTGGGGATTTGGACCAGATGTTCTATGAGGCTCCTTCCACCTCTAAATCAATCATCATTAAGATCTTATAACCCTGAGTCAATCACAACCCCTCTGGGCATCAATGTCCTTATTTGGGAGACAGCACAGGAAATTAGAAATGTTTCTGTGACTAGAGGAAATGTGATTTAGTGGAGAGAGTCCTGAACTTGGAATCAGGAGGACCCGGGTTCAAATTGACCTCTGATATTAGCTATGTGACTATGGATGAGTAATGTAATTGCTCTATATTTTGGTGCTCTCTGCTTCCAGAGTTCAAATCTGGTTTTAGATACTTAATAGCTGTGTGGCCCTGGGCAAGTCACTTAACCCTTGTTTGCCTCAAATTCCTCATCTCTAAAATGAGCTGGAGAGGAAAATGGCAAACGATTCCAGTATCTTTGCCAAGAAAACCCCAGATGGGGTCATAAAGAGTTGGACACAACTGAATAACAGCTAAGTGTACAGTGGATAGAGTGCTGGGTCTGAAGTTAGGAAGATCAACTTCCTGAGTTCAAATCTGTTCTCAGACATTTATTAGCTGTGTGTCCTTGGACAAGTCACTTAACCCTATTTTTCCCAGTTTCCTCTTCTGTAAAATGAGTTGGAGAGGGAAATGGCAAACTATTCCAGTATCTTTGCCAAGAAAACCCCAGATGGAGTCATAAAGAGTTGGACACAAATGAACAACAGCCCAGTGGATAGAGCACTGGGTCTGAAGTCAGGAAGATTCATCTTCCTGAGTTCAAATCTATCCTCAGATATTTATTAGCTGTGTGACCTTAGACAAGTCATTTAACCCTCTTTGCCTCAGTTTCCTCATCTATAAAGTGAGTTGGAGAGAAAAATGGCAAGCCATTCCAGTATCTTTGCCAAGAAAACCCTAAACTAAAAAGAGTTGTACACAAATGAACAACACAGAAACCTTCAAATACTCTATAAATGTGAGCCATTAGCTATTAGTAAGAACTCCCCCTTTGTTTAAAGGGGATCCTGTTCCCTTTTGAAATGAGCCTATCAGTTAGAGCAGGGAGGATTTGCTGTCTCTGACTCCCAGGGAGCCAAATTTGAGCCAAAATCTCTCTGATACTCTGTGGCAGGAGGAGGGGTGTAGCAGGGTCATTCTGTGCCCTCTCCAGAGCTCTGCCTGTCCATGGTGGGGGGTGGATTCTCAGGTCCTCAACAGGAAATTAGGTTAATGACTTAGGACACGTGTCAGAAGGTGAGCTCACATCCTTGGCTAGAGAGGACTAGACTCCAGCCATTCTTAATTGGGCAGATCTCATTATAGCCCAGCCATCATCACTGAATACTGATCAGACCTGATCTCCGGGGCTCCAATGGGATTTGATTAATCGGGGAGGGGAAAAGAGCCTGGTCTAGGTTCGTAGATGGTCTGGGCTTTGTCATAGGTCCTCCCAGCAGCCCCAGGGAGTGCTAGCTCTGAGTCTGGAATGGAAGCCCTGAAAAACATGCAGGCTCTCAAATGTGTGGTGGGTAGTCCTGGGAGCAGCTTGGAGTCCTGTGCCAGTCCTGGGGCACCAGGTTTGGAGGGAGACAAGCTTTACATCAGAGTAAGTCTCTGTCCTCATGGGGTTCCCAATATAAAGTGGGGAGCAGTTAACTGAGTGAGTCCTTCTCAGCCTCTTTCTTGGCCACGTAGAAACAAGAAGGCTGTCCTGGACTCGTTCCAATCTGTTTTAGAGGTCACCAAATGGCCCAGTTGCTGGCCTAGCCCTTCTCTGTTTAGCGGGGCTGGTTCCTCAGACAGTAGAGACTCTGTCTGGGTCTGTGCTCCAAAGCTCTCGTGATGAGAAGGATCTGCCAGAATGGAATTTGCATCCCACTGGTGGATGGGAGTAAAACCTAGAATTATCAATAATATTCAAAGGAAAGGCAGCATGGCTTAGTGGACAGAGCTAGCCTCAGATAGGAATGAATGAATGGAGGGGTGGCTGAGTGGCAGTGGTTTGAGAGCCAGGCTCAGAGACAGGAGGTCCTGGGTTCAAATCTGGCCTCAGATACTTCCTGGGCAAGCCACTAAACCCCCATTTCCTAGCCCTTAACACTCTTCTACCTTGGAACCAATACACAGTATTGATTCTAAGATGGAAGGTAAGGGTTTTTTTTTTAAAGGAATGAATGAATGAATGAAAGAAAATGCACTTATTTAGCTCTTGCTGTATACCAAACACTGCATTAAGCCTTAGGGATTCAAATACAATAATGAACAAATCTTACTTTCAAAGAATTTACAATCTAACTGGGAGAAAAACATACTCGAGGAGTGATGGGCAGGGAGGGGTATTTCCATTTGGCATAATGTAGGGCACAATGGATAGAGCACTGAGCCCAGAGTCAGTGAGTTGAAATCTAGCCTCAGGTACTTACTAGCTTTGTGACCCTGGGCAAGTTACTTAATCTTGTTTGCCTCAGTTTGCTCATCTGTAAAATGATCTGGAAAAGGAAATGGCAAACTCCTCTAATATCTTTGCCAAGAAAACCCAAGAGTTAGACACCACCAAAAATGACTGAACAACTGGGATGATGACTAGGACCATATGGGGAATCGATTGACAAGACCTATACAGAGGTTTGGCTATATTGAGTTTATTATAGTCCCAGAAATGGAAAAGATCTGTATGGATCAGTGGGATTGGAGAGACTAGGGAGGTGGGACATGGAAGACACCAAGATGGTGGCCAAAAAAATGGCAGGAGTAAAATTAAGCATGGTTTGAGTGGTCCTAGATATAATGGGCCACATGAGACACAGCATTTGCTGTGATGGGGGGCTCAAAGGGCGGGAGTTCTAGAGCTGAGTTAGAGTCCCAGAGGGGACTTGGGTTTAATCTTTGCTTTTTTCCCATACAAGTTATGTCTGGGCAAATCAATCTTCAGGCCACTCTCTGATTTGAAGTCACAGAGAAGAGGCTTCCTTACCTTGGAAGAAAGGAATTTAGAGAATTTCCTCACTAGTGAAATCACAAATCTAGTCCCCAAACAACAAAATACTTATTTAGCACTTACTAGGTGCCAGGCACTGTGCTAAGTTCTGGGGATACAAACAAACAAACAAAAACAACAACAAAAAGACAATCCCTGCCATAGTATGAAGATATAAATGTTTAACAACCAGCTCTCTGATAAATATTATATGTATGCCATTTTAAAATTTAGTCTGCATTATTAACATTTTCTTTATTACTTTCTTAAGCCTAGGCAATCAATGAAACAATAAATCAATTTTTGATTTGTAGAATTTGCTGATTTTGAAGGGGTAAATACACTGAAAAATTTAACAATCAGCTGTAGGAGGGAGATAGTGTGAGCAGGCTCCAGCCCATCTCTGGTTGTAGCCCTCAAGGAAGTTACATTCTAATTGAAGACAATATATGAAAGATTGCTGAAAAGTGGGTAAGGGGAGGAGAGAGAAAGAGAGGCAAAGTTTTGAAGTCCAGAAGCCAGAAACAGAACCAGGAGGGGAATGAAGGCTGGTTTGGGCTCCTCCACAGAATGGGGGCTTTAGGAGGAACTCTTCCATGGAAGAAGGGCACAAGACTTACACAGGGATAGTAGATGTTCTAGACTGAGAAGGGCACAGGTGCTAAGGGAAGTTCTAGGGGAGACAATGTGGTTTTGAAGTTCTAAAGCTAAGAAAAGGGCAATGGGGGTGGGACATAGCTGGTGTATAACACATTCTCTAGCCTTTCTCTCCCAAACTTCATTCTCCCTCAAAGGTCTGGTCCCCAGAGGGGTGGCTGCTACATCCCCTGACAACATCCTAAAGTTACCTCAGAGGGACTGAGGGTTGTTCCTTTAGTACTATATAGCTCATGAGCCCCCATCAGTATGCTCCCCTTGTTGATTATCAGTTCATAGCAATTGGCCAGCAAGATTTAATTAGCTTTTAGAAAGTGGTATTCACTAAGGCTTTATAATAACAGGATACATCCCTTGGGCATGTTGGGGCTTTCCAGTAGGCTCCTGATAGAGTCCTGAAGCTGCCTTTCCTTGGTGTAATACAAAGTCTACCTCCATTTCCTAATGTTCCAGCAACACTGCGAGGGTCATGAAAAAGCCCTCTGGCTCTCTTCAATTCACAAGGTTCCCTTCTGAGAAATGGGTGGAGTGGGTTCTTTCTCCCAAGTAATTTTTCTCAGGGCTTGATTGGAACTTCTTTCTCCTCAACTGCCACTGAAATCTTGTAAGGTTCCCAAATTGTCTGTTGTTCTATACAAGATCCATCTGGCAGGAGTAAGTTTTTCAGCCAATTCTGAACCACCTTGTGCCGAGCATCACTCCATTTTGTCCATTCTAATGCCCTTGATTAATTATTGATTAATTCAATGGAAATGTCTATGCATTGTTCCATTTCAATTCACTCCACTCTGATCCGTTCATACCTTGGATCAATTGATTCTCTTGAGATGTTCTCAGCTGATCAAGGTAGCGGGACTGAGTATTGTGTTAGTTACTTTAAATAGTGTGGGGAAGTCGATGGACTCCATTGACCCCCATTCTTTAACATAGAAACCATTTGTAAGCATTGAAAGTGAGGCACCATTAAAAAAACCATTAGGACAAATGGACAAAAAAAGTGTAGAAGGTGAAACATGGGCATTTGTGTTATTACACTTGTCACATTTAACATAAATTTATCCTCCCCCCCCCCCACTACACCTACCAGATCTTCAAAGGCTCTTATATAATCTCCTTTTTTTTTTGTTTTTGGTATATTGAAATGTTTTTGTGGGCTGATGATTAAGTCCAGGATTTAAAAAACAAACACAAAACCTTATTCCATTTTAACATATTGCTTGGAAAAACCAAGCTGTATATAACAGATGTTCCCAGGCTTGTATACAATTCTTTTCTTGATTCCTGGCATGTTGAAATATTTTGTATGGGGTGATGATTATTAAATCTACAGTTTTAATTTGGGCAGCAAGGTAGCACAATAGATAGAGCACTGGGCCTGGAGTCCTGAAGATCTGAGTTCAAATCTGGCCTCAGATATTTCCTAGCTGTGTGACCCTGGGCAGGCTACTTGCTTCAGTTTTCTCACCTGTAAAATAGGGATGGGGCAGCTAGGTGGCTCAGTGGATAGAGTGTTGGGCTTGAAGTCAGGAAGATTTGAGTTCAAATCCAGCCTCAGATACTAGTTGTGGGACCCTGGGCAAGTCACTTAACTTTTTAATCCATTGGAGAAGGAAATGGCAGACTGCTCCAGTATCTTTGTCAAGAAAACTCCATGTGGATGGTATTGGTGTGAACTGGTCCACGGGCTACAAAGAGTCAGACATGACTGAACAACAACAACATGGAGATGAAGTTGGCACCTGCCTCCCAGGGTTGTTGTGAAGATCAAATGAGATAATATTTATAAAAAGAGCTTAGCACAATGCCTGGCACATAGCAAGAACTGTATAAATGTTAGTTATGACTATTTTAAAAAATTCATGTTTAATTCATAAATAAATGAATGAATAAGAAAATGAGACACCTGCTTCTCGTCCCCTCCAGCATCAATGAAAAGGTTCTTTGAGTCTGATCTAGAGCGGTTGGCATCCCTTCCCTGTCCCTGGCCAAGGAGGGACATAGATCAGGAAGATGGTGCTGCCCCTGATCACTTACCTCTCTCCAGTCACACCAGAGAATTTTTCTGTCTCGTCTTACTTTTGCCAATTGCATGGCCAGCCTGGCATGTTAATGTCGCCTCAGCAGTCAGCGGGCAAAGCGATGGAGGAGACATTAAGTTCCACTGCGTCCCCTCCATGGAGGACTCGGTTAATGAGGCACACTCAAGGAGGCATTGAGAATGGAGACTGGATGGGGGGGTTCCTGGCAGAATTGGAGTCACGGGCTTCACTTAATAACTCAGAGGGAAATGTAGGAACTTGATGGCTGGGAAGGTCAATTGATCTTTTATGGGCCTCTCCCCTCCTCCCCCCAAGTTCTTCAAGCAAGCCCTTCCTTCCCCTTCATTTCCCTTAATGTTTTTGTAGGGAGCTGGCAAGGGTGTCTTTTCTCTTCCCTTCTCTCCCCCCTTTTTTTGCCTTGTCTGCCTCAAATCTAGCTTTTCTGGATAGACATAGAAAAGGAAGGGGGGCATTTGGGTTCAGCGAGTCAACATACATTTATTAAGCACTTTATTATTTACTGAACGTTGGTAAATCAGGAAAATGTGTCCCAGCACTCTCTAGACATCTCATTGTGTACTCACTTACTTTAAGCTGGTGCCATTTAAAATAAAAGGTAGAGTGAGTCTGGTTTGGGAGTAGGGGGAATGTCCTTTCCAGGTCTGCCCAGGAAACTACCCCCTTGTCAAATTGAATTTATATTGGGGACCCATCAATAGGGGCTCCTGATCATTAGAAGGCTATCCCTCAAGGTTATCCCTGAGGAGACTGGTAGTGATTGTTCTCTGGGGATCCAACCTGCTTGGGCTTGTGGGAGCCTCATAAGCTCACTAGGTCACAGGGTAATAGATTTATAGATGGAAGAGACCTCAGAGGACTTTGGTTCAACCTCCATTTTTATATGGGTAAGTTGAGGCTGAGGGAATTTGTGACTTGCCCAATTGGGCTCGCTGAGATAATCAGTGAGATTTGAACCTAACTTTCGCCACTTTGTGCTGCCTCTTAGTTGTTTGGTAGGTCATCCATAGCATCAAATAATGCCAGTTCCTGTTTCCTAGGGGTAGCGTCCTTCCTCTCTACTTGGTTATATTTGGCTCTTCCTCAGCTATTAAATTACCTTTTCTGTAGCTTTTAAATTTCATAAAGGAGAGGGTGCATCTCATACCTTCACAAAAACTGTTCCTTATGCCTGGGACATACAATTCCTCACCCTCCCTTCCTACAAGGTTCATATTAGTTGCTACTTCCTAAGAGAAGCCTTCCCTGATTCCTCCAATTGTTAGTGATCTCTCTGCTCAAATAACCTTTTGTGTGTATGTGTGTACTTGTGTGCCCCATTCTTGTTCTCCATTATAAGGCAAGCTATTTGAAGAATCAGAAAAAAAAGCACTTCATCTTCCTTTCTTTTTTAAAATTTTCTTTTTAAAATCCTTACTTTCTGTCTTAGTAAGAACTCTAAGACAGAAAGTCAAGGGTCAGGCAAATGGGGTTAAGTGACTTGCCCAGGGTCACACAACTAGGAAATGTCTGAGGTCAGCTTTCTTTTTTTTTAAATAACCCATTTAAAATTTTTATTTTTTTGAAAAATTTATTTAGTCAATTTAGAACATTATTCCTTGGTTACAAGAATCATATTTATTTCCCTCCCTCCCCTTCCCCACACCCCTTCCTGTCGCCAACATGCAACTGATTTTTTTGTACAACTGATTTAACTCTTTATAGATTTGAGTAATTAGATCTTTGTCAGAGGTTTTTGTTATGAAGATTTTTCCGGGGTTTGTTGCTTCCCTTCTAATTTTGGTTGCATTGGTTTTGTTTGTATAAAACCTTTTAAATTTAATGTAATCAAAATTATTTATTTTACATTTTGTGATTTTTTTAAACTCTTGCTTGGTCTTAAAATCTTTCCTTTCCCAAAGATCTGACATATATACTATTCTGTGTTCACCTAATTTACTTATAGTTTCCTTCTTCATATTCAAGTTATTCACCCATTCTGAGTTTATCTTGGTGTAGGGTGTGAGATGTTTATCTAAACCTAATCTCTCTCATACTGTCTTCCAATTTTCCCAGCAGTTTTTATCAAATAGTGGATTTTGGTCCAAAAAGCTGGGATCTTTGGGCTTATCATAAATAGTCTTGCTGAGGTCACTTACCCCAAGTTTATTCCACTGATCTTCCCTTCTGTCTCTTAGCCAGTACCATATTGTTTTGATGACCACTGCTTTATAGTATAGTTTGAGATCTGGGGCTACAAGGCCACCTTCCTTCGCATTTTTTTTTCATTATTTTCTTGGTTATCCTTGATCTTTTGTTCTTCCAAATGAACTTTGTTATGGTTTTTTTCTAATTCAGTAAAAAAGTTTTTTTGGTAGTTCAATGGGTACGACACTAAATAAGTAAATTAATTTGGGTAGGATTGTCATTTTTATTATGTTAGCTCATCCTACCCATGAGCAATCAATGTTTTTCCAATTGTTTAGATCTAGTTTTAATTGTGTGGGAGAGTGTTTCGTAGTAGTGTTCATATAGTTCCTGTGTTTGTCTTGGCAGATAGAGTCCTAAATATTTTATATTGTCTAGGGTGATTTTAAATGGAATTTCTCTTTCTAATTCTTGCTGCTGAGCTGTGTTGGAGATATATAGAAATGCTGGTGACTTATGTGAGTTTATTTTGTAACCTGCAACTTTGCTAAAGTTGTTGATTATTTTGACTAGCTTTTTGTTGATTCTCTAGGATTCTTTAAGTAGACCATCATGTCATCTGCAAAGAGTGATAGCTTGGTTTCCTCATTGCCTATATTAATACCTTCAATTTCTTTTTCTTCTCTAATTGCTACTGCTAGTGTTTCTAGTACAATGTTAAATAATAGAGGTGAAAATGGGCATCCTTGTTTCACTCCTGATCTTATTGGAAAGGCTTCTAGTTTACCCCCATTGCAGATAATGTTTGCTGATGGTTTTAGATATATACTGTTTATTATTTTTAGGAAAGGCCCATGTATTCCTATGCTTTCTAGTGTTTTCAATAGGAATGGATGTTGTATTTTGTCAAAGGCTCTTTCTGCATCTATTGAGATAATCATGTGATTTTTGTCAGTTTGCTTGTTAATATGGTCAATTATGTGGATGGTTTTCCTAATATTGAACCATCCTTGCATTCCTGGTATAAATCCTACCTGGTCATAATGAATAACCCTCGTGATCACTTGCTGGAGTCTTTTTGCTAGTATCCTATTTAAGATTTTTGCATTTATATTCATTAGGGAGATTGGTCTGAAGTTTTCTTTCTCTGTTTTTGACCTGCCTGGCTTTGGAATCAGTACCATATTTATATTGTAAAAGGAATTTGGTAGACCTCTTTCTTTGCTTATTTTGTCAAATAGTTTGTATAACATTGGAATTAGTTGTTCCTCGAATGTTTGATAGAATTCATTTGTGAATCCATCTGGACCTGGGGATTTTTTCTTAAGAAGTTATTTGATGTCTTGTTAAATTTCTTTTTCTGATACGTGTTTGTTTAGGTATTTTATTTCTTCTTCTGTTAATCTAGGCAATTTAGATTTTTGTAGATAGTTATCCATATCACCTAGATTGCCATATTTATTGCCATATAATTGGGCATAATAGTTTTTAATGATTGCCTTAATTTCCTTTTCATTAGAGGTGAGGTCTCCCTTTTCATCTTGGATACTGTCAATTTGGTTTTCTTCTTTACTGTTTTAGATTAGGTTGACCAGTACTTTGTCTATTTAATTTTTTTTCAAAGTACCAGCTTCTAGTCTTATTTATTAAATCAATAGTTCTTTGACTCTCAGTTTTATTAATTTCCCCTTTGATTTTTAGGATCTCTAATTTAGTTTTTATCTGAGGATTTTTTAATTTGTCCATTTCTAGTTTTTTAATTTGCATGCCCAATTCATTGACCTCTGCCCTCCTTAATTTGTTAATATGTGAATTCAAGGATATAAATTTCCCCCTGAGTACTGCTTTGGCTGCATCCCATAGATTTTGAAAGGATGTCTCATCATTTTCATTTTCTTCAATGAAATTATTCATTGTTTCTATGATTTGTTCTTTAACTAACTGATTTTGGAGAATCATATTGTTTAATTTCCAATTAATTTTTGATTTGCCTCTCCATGTACCCTTACTAATTATTATTTCATTGCATTGTGATCTGAGAAGGTTGCATTTATTATTTCTGCTCTTTTCCATTTGTTTGCAATGTTCTTATTCCCTAGTACATGGTCAATCTTTGTGAATGTACCATGTGCTGCTGAGAAGAAGGTTTCTTTTTGTCTCTATTATTTTTCTCCATATATCTATTAACTCAAATTTTCCCAAGATTTCATTCACATCTTTTACCTCTTATTCATTTTTTTTATTTATCTAAATTTGATAGCGGTAGGTTCAGGTCCCCCACTAGTATAGTTTTACTATATATTTCCTCCTTCAATTCCACTAGTTTTCCTTTAGAAATTTGGATGCTATACCATTTGGTGCATACATGTTGATTACTGATATTTCCTCATTGTCTATACTCCCATTAATCAGGATGTATTTACCTTCCCTGTACCTTTTAATCAAATCTATTTTTACTTTGGCTTTGTCAGATATCATGATCATGACTCCTGCTTTCTTTTTCTCAGTTGATGCCCAATAGATTTGGCTCCACCCTCTTACTTTTACCTTATGTGTGTCTATGTTCCTCATGTGTGTTTCTTGTAGACAATATATGGTAGGGTTTTGGTTTCTAATCCACTCTGCCATTCACTTTTGTTTTATGGGTGAGTTCATTCCATTCACATTCAGAGTTATGATTACCAGCTGTGTATTTCCTAGCATTTTGATTTCCACTCCTAGTCCTGCCCTTTCTTCTTTCACTATTTCCTTCTACACCATTGTTATGTTTTTGATCAGTCCCCCTAATTCCCACTCTTATTTTACTTCCCTTTCTAGCCCCTCCCTTCTTATTTCCCTCTTATTTTCTTTTCAGTCTTTTTAAACTACCTCCCCACCTTCTCCCTCCCTTCTATTGATTCTCTCCCCACCAGTCTGTTTGTTACCCTTCTACTTCTCTATAGGGTGCAAATCAATTCTCTGCCCCAATGTATTTGATTGTTCTTCCCTCTTTGAGTCAATTTCAATGCATGTAAGACTTGAGTATTTCCTATCTCCAACCTCTTTACCCTTCCAGTATATTGATGTTCTCCCCTGTTCCCGCCATGTACTACTTTGTGACATATGAATTTACTCCATTTTGTTTCTTTTCCCATTTCTCTTAGTATTCACCTCTTTAAAAAAGAAACTCTAGCTGAATATATATATACACATATATATATTTATGCATACACATATCTATATTAATATTTATGTCTTAGCATTTCATCCTATACAGTTTGTCACTGTTCCCTCTAAGTATAATTCTTCTAGCTACCCAGGTGATAGTAACGATTTTTAAGATTCACCAATATCCTCTTTTCTTGTAGGGATATATATCATTTTAACTTATTGGGTTCCTTAAAAAAAGTTTGTTTTTGTTTTTGTTTTTTCCCTCTTTCTTAATTACCTTTTGATGATTCTCTTGAGTTCTGTGCTTGTACATCAAATTTTCTGTTCAGGTCTAGTCTTTTCTTTATGAATGCTTAGAATTCTTCTATTTTATTAAATGACCATACTTTCCCCTGTAAGAATATAGTCAGTTTTGCTCGGTAGTTGGTTCTTGATTGTAGAACTAGTTCCCTTGCTTTTTGGAATATCATATTCCATGCCTTTTGGGCCTTCAATGTAGATGTAGCCAGATCACTGTAGTTACATGGTATCTGAATGACTTCTTCTTAGCAGCTTGTAATATTTTTTCCTTGGTCTGGTAGTTCTTGAATTTGGCTATGACATTCCTGGATGTTGTCAATTGGGGATTAAGTACAGGAGGTGATCTGTGGATTCTTTCAATCTTCACTTTTCCCTCTTGTTCTAGAATGTTGGGGCAGTTTTCTTGGATAATTTCCTGTAGGATGATATCCAGGCTTTTTCTTTAGTCATGGTCTTCTGATAGACCAATGATTCTTAAGTTGTCTCTCCTGGACTGATTTTCTAAATTTTCTGTTTTATGAATGAGTTGTTTCATATCTTCCTCAAATTTTTCATTTTTTAAATTTTGTTTTATAGTTTCCTGCTGGCTTGTGAAGTCGCTTGCTTCTAATTGTTGTATTCGGGTTCTTAAAGACTTAATTTCATCCCTGGCTTTTTGGCCATCCTTCTCCTTCTGGTCTGATTTTCTTTGGAGGTCATCTTCCATCTTCTTTGCCTCATCTTTCATCTCCTTTGCCTCATTTTCAAGCTGATTAATTTTGGCTTTCAAGTGTAATAATTAAAATAGTTGAGGTCATAAACTGTAGTGATTAAAATAGTAGAAGACTTAAATTGTAGTAGATATAAGAGTGGGTGAGTAAATGTGACTGCAGAAAATATGTTTTCACTACAGTGTTTTGTTTTTAAATCAATATATAAGGTAGTCGCCAGGGAAAAATTCTCAATTATTCAAATATACCCAAGTCACCTGGGTTTTATAGAGATTTTAATTAATATAAATGAGGAATTAAAGAAAAGGAGAGAAAGAATAAGAAAGGAATAAGTATGAAGGGCCTTAATCCAACATGGCCTAGACCTGAGTGTTAAGAGAGAGATCAGTCAGTCTTTAATCACTCACCACAAGATTTGTCCAAGCAAGAATATAGACACCAGTTCAACTAGTCATCCTTCTCCAGAGAGGGATTCTACTGACTGTCCTCAAGAGACTGTCCCAAGAGCCTGTTTCCAGAGCTCTCTCCCAACAGCCTCCTTAGAGACTGGTCTTTCAAGAGACTGGTTCTGTCCTTATATAGGGAATTTTCTCCTATGTCACCTCCCCTACGTTCTCCCATCTACCAATCACAGTAGACGTTTTTCAAAGGACAGACCATTCTTAGTCCACACCTAAGAAGGTGTAAATTTTTGAGTAATTCTCACCAGGAAAGCTCTGAGTAAGTTTCTAAGCTCTTTGTTCCTTGCAAATTCACAAGTTGCTTGACCTTTATAGGTACTTATCTTAAGAACTTTTTGCCTTATTATAAGTATGGGTTTAAGTACTTTTCATTGTTCAGAAAAGAGTTTACAACTTTATCTTCCCCTAGGGCAGACTTAAGTAGGTGAAGTAGAGTTATCACATTCCTGATCTAAGTAGAGTTCACTGCCCAAATGGGGAATGGTCTTAATCCAATCTTATGAAGTAGGGTCTGGGAATTTTTAAGGTTCACAACCCCCCACCCCCATGATCATTGGGAGACTAGTCTTCCCATTGATCATTTAACATAATCATCTTGTAATCCTAAATGCACTTCTAACTATAGATATATACAATATTCAATTTTCTAAGAGGAAATTAGAGTAGTGAGGGAGGAATAGAAAAGAAAGAAAGAAAAACCAATGTTTTGCTAGACACATTGACAGAAAGCCAAATTAGGGGCAGTCCCTTTTGGCATAAATGTGTACATTTACAATAAATGTTCAATCAAAGTTCAGTTCAATCAACCATATTCAAAGTTCATTCTTGATCTTCTTGATGTAGTCTGGGTTTTCTGGCATCTTTCTGCAATAGTTCATTCTCTAGATATAGAAGTTTCAAGCTTCTTTCTTGAAGTTCTTTTCTCGAACAAAAATCAAAATCTTGGATTTTATGTAAAAATACAATCTCAAACAAAAAAATCAACAATTCTTGGATTTTAAATTAAAATACACAAGACATTATTTTCTTTCTTTAGTACAAGTGCCTCTGTTTCCAGATGACTTATCTTACTTTTTAAGTTCTCTTCCCAGTTGTCTTCAGCCTCTCTTAATTGTGTTTTGAATTGTATTTTGAGTTCTTCCAAAACCTGTGTCTAATTTTGCTTGGTGTACATTTTCTCCTTGTTCATTGCCTGGATAGAAGCTGTTGATTGTAATTTCTGTTTTCTTTTTCTGTTGTTTGCTCATATTTGCTCTTCTTTTCCCCCTGTAGTTGCCTGTACTCTTGCTCCTCTCATTATGTACTGGATATATGGGTTTGGGCTTTTCTGTCTGTTTTCTTTTTCTGTTGTTTGCTCACATTTGCCCTTCTTTCCCCCCTGTAGTTGCCTGTACTCTTGCTCCTCTCATTATGTACTGGATATATGGGTTTGGGTTTTTCTGTCTGTTTTCTTTTTCTGTTGTTTGCTCACATTTGCCCTTCTTTCCCCCCTGTAGTTGCCTGTACTCTTGCTCCTCTCATTATGTACTGGATATATGGGTTTGGACTTTTCTGTCAACCTTCACCCTTGGAGTTTAGCAAGGCCTCTCAGAGCAGTCTGTGGGGGAGGGGTGTTGGAGCTTGAGCTTCTCTGCCCTTTGAAGGCTTGATAAGATTAAGCCCAGTGGAGTTGAACTTGCAGAGTTGGATGTGCCCTGAGGCCAAAACCTCGTGAAGGGGGGTGGGGAGCAATATGGAGTGTCTCCACTGCTGTGACTCTCTGCTTTTTCTCCAGCTGCCTCCCTTCTGCCTGTGTTCAAAGCCCTGAGCCTAGCACAGCTTTGCCGGCAAGGTACTCCCTCCAGATTAGCGCCCTTGTCCGCCCAGAGATTCCAGCCACTGCTGGAGGCTCAGCACTGTAGGGGGAGAGGGGTCCTGGGACTTTCCTTCTTCCTTCTCCTTAAACCTGAGTGTTCTCAAATTCAGGCGTTTTGGGGGTGTAATTTTTAAGTTGAGTCCAGCAGGAGGGTTCCTTTGCGCTGTCCTGTTAGATTTGGTTTTCAGTGTCCTAGGAGCTTTTGGTTTTTAATTGGTGAGGAAGGGTTTTCAGAGGTCTGAACTTTCACTGCTTCTACATGCCGCCATCTTGATTCTGCCTCTCTAAAATGTCTCAGCCTTCTTCTTTACAGAGGTGGAGACTACGGCATGGAATAGAGTAGCTACTGCAAGGTAAGGCTGAAGTGTAAGTTGGTTTCCAATGAATTGCTTCCCCTGCCCCTTTTTCTTTAAATCATCCTTATCAGGAATGGTTCTTTGCCTGGGGAGGGGGACCTAGAAGGAAGGTAGAGCAAAGGATTTGGAGGCAGTTTGAATCCTGCCTGTGTCACCCTGGGCAAGTCACAACCTCACTATGGCTCAGTTGATTCAACTGTAAAATGGAGACACTGATAGCACCAACTCTCAAAATTGTTTCCAGGATCAATTGAGTTAATATATATATAAAATGCATTGCAAGCCTTAAAACACTATATAAATTACAGTTATTATTATCAACAAGTGATGCAAAAAAAATTACTAAAGAGGTGATTTTTTTTTTGGAGGGGGCAGCTGGGTGGCACAGTGAATAGAGAGTACCACCTCTGGAGTCAGAATACTCATCTTCCTGGGTTCAAATACAGTCTCAGATAAGACACTTATTTACTGTGTGACCTTGAGCAAGTCATTTAACTCTATTGGCCTCAGTTTTCTCATCTGAAAAATGAGTTAGAGAAAGAAATGGCTCAAATCATGCAAGCTCCTTGAGAACATTTATGGAGTACAAGGCATTATTTCTACCTTTGTATTCTCAGTCTCATTCAGGGTACTGCACATGGTAGTCAATTCAGCTTTTATTAAATGCCTACTGTATGCCAAGTACT
Organism: Monodelphis domestica; assembly: GCF_027887165.1. Taxonomy (NCBI): domain Eukaryota; kingdom Metazoa; phylum Chordata; class Mammalia; order Didelphimorphia; family Didelphidae; genus Monodelphis; species Monodelphis domestica. Next base: position 29,286,449 of record NC_077229.1, read on the forward strand.
GGGATACAAAGGAAGGGGTTTTCTTTTCTTTCTTTTTTTTTTAACCCTTACCTTCCATCTTAGAATCAATACTGTGTATTGGTTCTAAGATAGAAAGAGTGGTAAGGGCTAGGCAATGGGGGTCAAGGGACTTGCCCAGGGTCATATAGCTAGGAAGTGTCTGAGGCCAGATTTGAACCTAGGACTTCCCATCTCTAGGCCTGGCTCTCAATTCACTTAGCCAGCCAGCTGCCCCCAGCTCATTTTATAGATGAGGAAACTGGGGCCAACAGGGTTAAGTGACTTGTTCAAGGTCACACAGCTAATCATAGGTTTGCTACCCAATGATGACAGTCATTGGCTGAAGGACCATTTAAGGGATCAGTTGCCTCATCTACAAAATGAATATAATAATAATCACACCATCTACTTCTCAAAGTTGTTAGAGAATTCAAATGAGATTATATATATGTATATACACATATAAAATTCTTTCTTTAAAAAGTTTCATTTAAGTTATAAAAATTATTCATAACACTTTAAGATCACCACAGATAAAAGATTATAATTTTATATGGAAATATAATATCTGATCTAATTATAAAAAGTAATTATACTAATGTTTTATAAATGACCATATCATTAAAATATTATAATTACATACTTGTACAATTATTTTACAGTTACATAAATTATATGTAACTATACTTTAAATTATGTTATATGTAATATTTTATTATTTATAAAAATTTTAAGTTATATTTCTTGAGAGAATTCAAATGAGATCTTTGTAAAGCACTCAATAGGCACTTCATAAATGCATTTTCTTTCTTTTCTGCTTAAAAAAATAACTTATACCCTCTGTCTTAGTATCAATTCTGTTTTTTTTTTTCCAACCCTTACTTTCCATCTTGGAGTCAATACTGTGTATTGGTTCCAAGGCAGAAGAGTGGTAAGAGCTAGGCAATGGGGGTGAAGTGACTTGCCCAGGGTCACACAGCTAGGAAGTGTCTGAGGTCAAATTTGAACCCAGGACCTCCCATCTCTAGGTTTGGCTCTCAATCTACTGAGCTACCCAGCTGCCCAGCTATCCCCTACCCACTCTCCATTTTAGAGTCTTAGAGGGCTGTCTTGGCTAAGAAAAAGGCAAATGACTCGTCTAGGATCCTACCACCAGAAAAGGTCCAAATGGGGATTTGAACTCAGATCTTGAATCTCAAGTCGGCTTGATTATGCCACATCATTTCTCCTATATGTCAACCCTACATTTATTGAGTCAGAGAAAAGACAACTAGAACGGGTTCAAGATTAAATCTAGAACAGTTTGTCTCCTGACTTTATCTACTCCCTGTTGATAATCCATTTCTTTATAGCAAACCTCCGCTCCGAAAGCAATAAAGATCAGTTTATCTTCCTCTGGAGCCAAACCCCGATATAAACGTGGTTCTTCGGCCGTTTCAGCCCCCTCCGATTCTGCCCGACCCCACTGGAAAGCACAGGCAGAAAACCAACACGGTTCAGCCGGGTGCCGGCACGTAGTTGGGACTTGAGGAAAAGCCAGTTGCCTGAGCTTCAGAGGCAACAAATTCCCGGCGTCTGCGAGGGCGATTTGACGTGCAGCGGCGGCGAGGCAGCAGTGCGGCCGGGAGAGGAAGCAGCGGGGCAGACAGAGCCGGGAAGAGGCGGACAGAGCACTCTTTAAGCTCAGCTGCTTCTCGTTCTATTCCCTTTAGGGTTGGGCTTCCTGCGGGTCCAGGTCCGCAGCCGGCGCTCTTCTCTCAGCCAGGGCTACACATTCCCCCGACTTGGCCCATCCTGGAGGACATCCGGCCCCGAAGGAGGCTGTGGAAAGCCTGCTTCCGGTCAGCCCCTGCCATATCCGGCTCTCCTCCTATTTACTGTTGTCTGTAAAATGGGGAGGCGGGGAAGCAAGAGAGGGAGCATTTATTGTGCTAAGCATCACAACGACTCTGAGCTCATCTCTCTTTTTTCCTTTTCTGCCTTGTCCGTCTTTTCATGACCCCATCTGGGTTTTCTTGTCAGAGATACTGACCATTTCCTTTTCCAGATAATTTGACAGTTGAGGAAACTGAGGCAAAAAGGGTTAAGTGACTTGCCTAGGGTCACACAGCTAGGAAGTATCTGAGGCTAGATTTGAACCCAGAACTGCTTGGTTCTCAATCCACTGAACCCCCTAGCTGCTCCTCTAAACCTATTATTATCACTCCCATTTTACAGACAAGGAAACTGAATTAAATGACTCACTGGTGTGTCTGAGGCCACATTTGAGGTGCAACTTTTCCTGAATCCAAGCCTAGAACTCTATCCATTGTGCTACCTGGCTGTAAATTGGGGAATCATAATCTATCTGAGACCTATCTCAGGCAATATTTACTAAATGTTTCCTGTGTGCCATTGCCGGGAATACAAATACCAAAAGACAGTTCCTGCCCTTAGGGAGCTTCTGATCTAGGGGGATGACAACACACCAGGAGAAACTGAAAAGAGGGGAGGTAGGACATGAGGAAGAATTCAGAGAAGTCCCCAGTGGCGAGCCCTGGTGAGGAATGAAACTTCAGTCAGACTCTCTCTCAGATGGGTTTGGAGTTGATGGCTGCACGCTCCAATCAGAGGGCCTTGTTCAGCCTTCATTCTAAAGAGGACCAACCAACAGCATCTTGGGATGATGCCTTCACCTGTGAGTGGCAGAGTTGCCTAAGCCATTGGCCTCACCCTTTCTTCCACAGTCATCAAAGTCCAGTGGCAGGAGAAGAGCCAGGATGACTGGCCATCCATGGCCTGGGATGCAATGGCCGACCCTGGCCTCTTTGCCGTCTGACGAGCTCTAAGCACTCCATAGGGCCTGCTTCATCCACCCTCATGGCCACTGGATCAGAAATGCGAGCTGGCATGGCTTTGATGGCAGATGATCCCCGGAGCTATTGCTCCTCTGATTGAAATCAACAGGCATTCATAGAGCTGCTGAGAAAAATTCTGGGAATATATAAAGAGGAGCGCAGAAATCTCCTAATGAAGCTGTACCTGCCCTCATGGAGCTTACAATCCACTTGGAGTCTGAAGGGGGGGGAAAGCCCCCCCCCCCCATTTGGGCTCTCATTTGTCTGCGAGTTCTGCTTTCAGATAGAAGATGGGAAGTAAGTGGCAGCATCACTGAGGATCCGAGTCTCGCCCCCCTGCAACTCCCCGCCACTGTCCCTGTGAAGGGCCCAGCCTGGGATGCTATTAGTGAAGGTCACAGCTGAACTCGGTGGCAGCTCCTAAAAGCATGTTTTATTCTCTAGGTCGGCTCTCCCCGCTCTGCTGACTTGCTGCTGTCTCAGACCCTGAAGAGCAGCATAAATAACAGAGTTATCTCCGAGATCCTGCTCTGACAAAAGGAGAACGGGCACCTAAGCCCAGCAAAAGCAGGTGGGCTGGCCGACACCAGGTGGCAGGCTTCAAGGAGGCTGCAGACCTTACAAAGCCCGGAACCCAAGTGAGGGAGGAAGAGGGAAACCGAAGACCATGGAGCGTTTGAGCTTTAGAATGGGGGAACATTAGAGCTAGATAGGGGCTCAGAATGGAGAATGTCAGAGTTGTGAGGTTCTAAGCAAACTGAGATATCTTCTAGTCCAGCATTGGTGAAGTATTGGCACACATGCCAGCTCCGGCACAGGGAGCTGCTCCATTCCCCCTCTTCCCAGTGCCTGAGGACATTTTTTGCATGCCCTGCCCCTCTGTCCAGCTGCCCAAAGCTAGCACTTCCTTCCCTCTCTTGGGTGATGGGGTGGGGTGGGGTGGGGCTCACAAATAGCTTGAAGCTGCCCTCTAGGCATGAGGCAAAAACCTTTTCCCATGCTGTTCTAGCCTAACCCTTTCACTTTACAGTGGGGGAAACTGAGATAAAGAGAGAGAAAGTGACTTCCCTGAGATTACTCATAGCATTCCTAGTCTGGTCAGGGCTAGAATCCTAATCTCATTTCCAGACAATTGTTCTTTATATCTTAAATTCTGTCTTTCTTTTGCTTCATTCTGCACAGCCTCAAAATAATACAGAAGTTGAGGGTGCACAAAAATCAGAGACCAGAGGCTGGAGAGTTGAGGCAGTGTCACAGGATGAAACCTTAAAAAGTCCCTGATCTCTGTTAGAGCTCAAGAGAGCTGCCAGGCCAGAGATGATCCATGCTAAAGGCTTGTATACATCCCCACTAGGAGGCAGTAATGCACAGTGAAAGTGGCGTTGGCTCTGGGTCAACAGATCTGGGTTCAAATTCCATTTCTGATAATTATGACTCGTGTATCAGTTTCCTCATCCATAAAATGAGACGTTTGGACTAGATTATCTCTGAGGTCCCTTCCAACTCTAGGTCTAGGTCTCCTATTTGTCTTCCTGAGAAGAGTCTGGGCTTTGGGGCATCCATGATCTACCCACTCCTTTGACAGTAGTACAATACATTTACTAACTTGTGGGAAGAGTTGGGTTCTTTTTGGTGTGTGTGTGCGTGAGAGAGAGCGAGAGAGCGAGCGAGCGAGAGAGAGAGACAGACAGACAGACAGAGAGACAGACAGAGAGATAGAGATAGAGAGAGTGAGACAGACAGAGACAGACAGAGACAGAAGGAGAGAGACACACAGAGAGAGACAGAGACAGAGATAGAGAGAGACAGAGACAGAGGGAGAGAGAGAGGAGAGAGAGACAGAGACAGAGAGACAGAGGGAGAGACACAGAGAGAGAGACAGATAGAGAGAGTGAGACAGACAGAGACAGAGGGAGAGAGAGATGCACAGAGACAGAGACAGAGATAGAGAGAGACAGAGACAGAGACAGACAGAGAGAGAGAGGGGGAGAGAGACAGAAAGACAGAGACAGAGAGACAGAGACAGAGACAGAGACACACAGAGAGAAAGAGAAAGAGGGGGGAGAGAGGGACAGTGAGAAGAGAGAGAGAGGGTTAGGGTCAGGGAGGGAAAGGTGGGGGAGAAGAGGGGAGGGGGGCAGTGGAAAAGTAGGGGGAAGGGAAGAATGAAGAGGGCACACACACAGTTTTTTTTTTTTTGTTTAACCTATCAGCTTCTTGCTTCAATCTTTGCTAGATTGTAAGCTCCTTGAAATCAGGGATCATGTTGCCCTTCTAACTCCAAGCATAGTGAGACATAATAAATGTGTGTTAGTTGAATTGGAGTGCATTTTTTTCTCAGTGATTAGTGGCATGGGTAAATCCCGATTAATAATTCCCTTTGGCAATTCACCACTTCAGTGGAAGGGCAGGATAATATAAATGGCTCCCACATCAGGAAAATATTTGTCTGCTTCTAGCAGTACATTTTCTCCTGGGTCATCTTTGCTGTTCAATCCCACCATAAGCCTGGCTCCATCTATTCAGCCACTTTCCATGTGAATAGCCTTGGACAAAGCACAAATGCAAACACCATGCTTGGAATGCATACAAAGCTGCATCCTCTCCCTGCTGTGCCCTGCTGAGAAGCATTGGCACAGTGCTGGGCACAGCAGAGAGGGGATGGGCATACTCTTGGAGGAAGTGCCAATGACCAGTTTTATCCTTTTAACAATTTTTTCTAGGCCTGGCATAGCTATCACATTTAGGAAAAGAGAACCAGTTTCTAAACCCCTGAGGAAAACAGGAGTGGAAAATTTTCTTTCCACAAAATAAATTATCTTTTTGCCTTGAGAGCATTGGACAATGAATAGAGTAATGAGTGATGAAGAGAATTTGAAAGGGTAAGAACCAAAGGCCAGTCACCTGTAGATTGCTAAATCCTGGCCCTCTAAAAATTGTTTTTAATAACATCTAGTTTATTATTATTAATTAATTTATTATTAAGTTAATATTAAGTTAAATTATTATTATTAAAGGAAGGCTATTAAAACCTGTTCAGAGCAAGAGATCTCTCTCTCTCTTCTCTCTGTCTCTCTCTCCCCCCTTCTTTCTCTTTCTCTCTGTGTGTTTCTGTAAAAAAAGGTTCTGAGTTCAATTCCTGACTCTGCTACTTACTTTTTGTATAACTGGGAAGTCAGTTAATTTCTGAGGAGTTTAGTTTTCTCATCTGTAAAATGGAGTAGAATTATATCATTTCCAAGTCATCTTCCAGTTCTAAATGTAGGAATGATCTTACTTGTGTGATCATGGGAAGTCATTTATCTTTTTGAACATCGGTTTCCTCAAATGTAAAAAGAGAGTATTGGTTTAGATACCCTCCATGGTCCTTTCCAGGTCTAAATCTATGATCTTATGATCATAGTGAGAAGAGATGCCAGAGAAGATATAGCTTAGTCCAGTGACAGCGAACCTTTTAGAGGATAGGGTAATCAATGTGAGAAATGTCCTTGGGCACACATGTAGAGGGGGAGGTGAGCAGCCTGGCCCTGCATCCTTCTGGCTTTCAATCATGGACTCTGGCAAACTCTGTGCTGGGACTAAGACAAGTGTACTCACAGAGAGGGCTCTGAGTGTCCCATCTGGCATGCGTGCCATAGGTTCACCACTAGAGGCTTAGTCCATACCTAAATAAGAAAACTCCCTAGAATATGCCTCACAAGTGGTTATCCAGCTACTGCTTGAAGAAGAGGGAAGATTCACTCCTTTCTGAGGCAGCCCATTCTGTTTTGGGACAGCTCTCATTATTAGCAAGTTTTTCCTTAATGAAACCTAAATTTGTCTCTTTACCAACTCCCTCCCATTTTTCCTAACTCTGCTTTCTGGGGCCAAGCAAAACAAATTGAATCTCTCTCCCATGCTTGGGTGATAAATTATTTTGTTCTTCCACATGTCAGTCTTGAAGTCCAATTGGTGTGGTAACTTAGTAACCATAGGCACAAACATTAAGAGAGATAACATGATGGGCATGGTCAGGATGAGTTTTATAAGCATCAAAGCAAATCATTCCATCTTCCTCATGTTTATCCCCTTTCATGATCTCAGATTTAAGATATGTTTTTATCCCTTGGAGAAAGCATTAGGATAAGTACTACTACTACTAATGATGCTGATAGTGATAGTAATGATTATGATAATGATAAATAATAATAATAGCTGCCAACAGTTATGAATGGTGTTTTTATGATTTTTCAAAGCACTTTCCAAATATTATGTTATTTTATCATCCTTATAGTAACCCTGGGAGACAGGTGCTAGTATTATCCTCATCTTACTGATAAGGAAATCATTTTCTAAAAATTTCTAAAAAGGTAGAAGAAATGAGCTGTAATAATTTCATTACTCTGGACAAGTCATTTCCCTTTAGAGGACACAAAATCAGTTTCACAAGTACAGGATAGAGGAATGGTTTACGATGACTACAAGTACAATATGAGTTAATAGTGTGACATGGGCTATCATGCTGTGGCAAAAAGAGCCCAGAGATTGGAATAAAAGTACTTACTTGTTATATGACTTGAACAAGTCACTTTCTCTCAGCTACAGTTTCCTCATCTTGGATAGATAACAGGATGTAGTGGAGAGAAGGCTGTACTTGGATTCAGAAAGATCTAAATTTGAATCCCACCTCTGATACTTATTGCCTTTTTGTTCAGAAGCAAATTATTTAACTTTTCCACACTTGTGTCCTCATCTGTAAAATGGGTATAATGCTATTTTGTAGTATTCTCTCCCAGGTTCAAATGAGATAAATGAGTAAAAACATTTTTTAAACCCTTCCCTTCCATCTTGGAATCAATACTGTGTATTGGTTCCAAGGCAGAAGAGTGGTAAGGGCTAGGCTATGGGGGTCAAGTGACTTGCCCAGGGTCACACAGCTAGGGAGTATCTGAGGCCAGATTTGAACCTAGGACCTCTGGTCTCTAGGCCTGGCTATCAATACACTGAGCCACCCAGCTGCACCCCAAACATTTTTTAAAGTACAATGTAACTGTCAGTTTCCCCTTCTGTTCCTGTTTCTCTCTGTCTGTCTCTGTCTCTCCTCCTCCTTCTCCTCCCTTCCTCCTCTTTCCATTGCCACTGCTACTATCACATTTGGAAGCCAAAAAAGATAAATAAGATCTTAGGTTTCATTTAGAGAGAGGCAGTGTCTGGGGCTAGGGGGATAGTCCTGCTTTTCTCTACCATGGTCAGCCCTCAGCTGGGGTACTGCACTCACTTTTGGCACCAGCTTTTTGGAAGCACATGAATACCTCGTAGAGTGGTCGGAAGAGGGCAAACCAGCGAGTGAAGGGCATGAAGGCTGTTTACAAGAACTAAGTCTATTTAGCCTGGAGAATAGAAGACTCAGAGTGAGGGTGGGGACAAGAGCAATCTTCCTTGATTGAAGGAGGGATTAGATTTGCTCCTTATGGGCAGAGCTATAAACAGTGAAAGAAAAAGAAAGGTAGGTTCAGTCTGGGGGTCAGGAAAGGCTTCCTCACTGTGAGAGCTGTCCAAGGTGATCGGGGCTGCCTAGAGAGATGGTGGCTTCCTCTCCTCAGTGGGCTTCCAATAATGCTGTAGAGAAGGTGCCTTCTAGTTCTGAAGCTATGATTTCTCTGATGTAAAACGAAAGGGACAATGCACCTGGGGCCCAAGCCACCTCCTTGCTCTGACGGGCTAGGATTGGGTTCTCTCTGACCCCTGCTCACCTGGTTGCATTCCAACTTCACCTGATGAAAATGAAATGAAGAGTCACAAAACAAATGTCAAACCTGGCAGAGTACTGAGACATTAATGGTTCTAATCCCTTTATTTTAGTTTACTTAAAAACCCTTACCTTCCATCTTAGAATCAATACTGTGTATTGGTTCCAAGGCAGAAGAGTGGTAAGGGCTAGGCAATGGGGGTGAAGTGACTTGCCCAGGGTCACACAGCTGGGAAGTGTCTGAGGCCAGATTTGAACCCAAGATCTCCTATCTCTTGACCTGAGTCTATTAGATGTCCCTACCTCTTATTTTTAGAGGAAGAACTGTTATTATCCCCATTTTACAGTTGAGGAAACTGAGGCCAACAGAAGTTTAGTGACTAAGGTTAAACAGCAAGTAAGTTTCTGAGATTGGATTTGAACTTAGGTCTTCTAGACTCCAGCACTAGTGATACAAAGAGAGACAAAAGACCATCTTTTCCCTCCAGGAACTTACAGTCTAATGGGATGGACAATAAACAAATAAATTAATAAAAAACAAATGCATAAATATATACATATATATATGAGGATTCTCTTACAGCAACGACCAATATAGAGCTGAGTTTTGCATGATAATACATGTACAACCCAGATAAAATTGCTTATCATCTCCGGGAGTGGGGGAGGGAAGGGAGAATGTGAGACAATTTCCATCTTATAATTTTGGAAAACGTTTACGGAAAATGATTGCAGGTAATTGGGAAAATAAAATATCTTTTAAAAAATTGGATAGATGTTGCCTTATAGAAATTTTGGTAGTTAGGTCTAATAGGAAAGGAATAAAAATTAGCCTGTTATATGCCAGGAATTAGGCAAAGTGGTTTTACAAGTATTCTCATTTGACCTTACAACAATCCTGTAAAATAGATGTTTTATTATCTCTATTTTACAGTTGAGGAAACTGAGGCTAACTTGTTTAAGGTCACATAGTTTCTGAGACTGGATTTGAACTCAAGTTGTCTAGACTCCAGGCCCAGGGCTCTCTCCACCAGCTGCCTCTTTAAGTTGAGTATCATATTTGTGCTCTCAGAAACAGGGAATTTCTGGCTCCTTTGGGGTGTGTGTTTGTATGTGTGTGCTCATATGATTGCATGTGTGAATGTTATGTGCACAGAACATACAAACTATAGACCAAAACATCTTGGCAGAATCAGAAAATTTGGTGCCCCTGTCTGGAATGCCCTCCTTCATTCACCCCCATCTCTTAGAATACTCAGTGTAGCAGTATAGGTCAATTCTGCATAAATGAGACCTTTCCAGATCCCTTCTCTACTCCCCCAGTTAGGGCTTATTCCTTCCTGAAATCACTTTGTGTAATTTTGAATCTGTGTGTATCCACAAGTAGGTGACTCAACGCAGGATCTGGAGGTAGGAAGACTCATCTTTGGGAGTTCAAATCTGGCCTCAGATGCTTACTAGCTGTGTGACTCAGAGAATTCGCTTAACCCTGTTTGCCTGAGTTTCCTCATCTCTAAAATGGGCTGGAGAAGTAATTAGCAAGCTACTCTGGTACCTTTGCCCAGAAAACCCCAAATGGGATCATGAAGAATCTGAAATGACTGAACAACTGTGTAAATACTTTGTATTTGCTTCCTGTGAACATTTTGTATCCCAACAGTAGCATGTAAGCTCCCTGAAGGCAGGCAACTTCTTTTTGGCTTCCATCTCCCCAGTGCCTATTGGAGGCAGAGGAATGGATGAAATGACCTCTTGGGGAAGAGGGTGGAGAGCCTAAGGAAGAGAAAGTGGGCCTTCTCAGATTTTAATAGCATTTTAAGTATTATTTGCTGGTTTAGATCTTAATGAGCAGTTGAGGACAAGAGAGGCATGTGATGGAGTAGAAATGGCCAGGAGAAATAGGCTTGGATTCTCTTCCATTAGATGGAACATTTCAAGAACAGAGACTTTTATTCTAGTGCTTAACACAGCAAGGCACACAGTAGGTGCTTAATAAATGTTTGTTGACTGAATATGTGATGTCTGATGACTATGTGGATGTCACTGAACTTTGATCTCACCTTCCTTTTCTGAAATAATGCCTTAGCATTGACTTTATGGGACAGAGACTGGACCTGTGATTTTACTGATATAAGGAAATCTCGATTGAGAGAACTTCCTCTACCAAGGCTGGTTGGTAATTTTTTTGAAATTTAATAGTCTTAGAGAGCCTAGAACACAGAGAATTTAGGTGACTTGCCTAGGGTAACACATAGCTAGTTGTGCCAGAGGAAGGATATGAACCTAGGTCCATCAGCTGCTAGGTGGCTCTCTAGAGTGCCAAGTCTGAATTTAAATCCAACTTCAGACCTTACTAGTCATGTAACCCTGGTCAAGTCACCAAACCCTGATGGCCTCAGTTTCCTCATATGCAAAATTAGATGGAGAAGGAAATTGCCAATCATTCCAAGAAAACCCCAAATGGGGTCATGGAGAGTCAGATATGAAAGAAACAATGGAACTATCAGCATTTTCACAGGCTGTCCCCCATGCCTGGAATGTTCTTCTTTCCCATCTCTTCTTCCCTGGCTTCCTTCAAGTCTCAGCTAAAGTGTCTCACTTCCTACAGGAAGCCTTTCCCTGTCCCCCTTAATCTTAGTGCCTTCTCTCTGAGACTCTAGCTTATCACAGAGCTTATCTTGTTTGAGCACAATTGTTTACATGTTGGCTCCCTTGTTAGCCTGTGAGCAGCAGCCTTGAGTGCAGGAGCTGCCTTTTCTTTGTAACCCCAGTGCTTAGTACACAGATTCTGGCACAAAATAGGTGCTTAATAAATGCAAATTGAGAGGGCATCTGGGTAGCTCAGTGGATTGAAAGCCAGGCCTAGAGATGAGAGGTCCTGGGTTCAAATATGGCCATAGACACTTCCTAGCTGTGTGACCCTGGGCAAGTCACTTGACTCCCATTGCCTAGCCCTTACCACTCTTCTGCCTTGGAACCAATACACAGTATTGATTCCAAGATGGAAGGTAAGGGTTTTTTTTTAAAAAAAAAAGCAAATTGACTTTCTATCAGGGTGCAGAGGAAGCCAATCAATCAGGCAATCAATAAACATTTGGAAAGCACCAACTATTTGCTAGGTAAGTTCTAGGGATACAAAGCTAAACCTGGAACTGGCCTTGCCTTCAATGAGGTTCTGTTCTGGGGGATTCTCTCTCTGTCTCTCTGTCTCTGTCTCTCTCTGTCTCTCTGTCTCTGTCTCTCTCTAATTCTCTCTCATCTATCTATCTCTTCTCTCTGTCTATCCATACATCCATCCTTCCATCCATCCATCCATCCATCCATATCCCTATCTTTTCATCTATCTCTTTCTATTCATCTATTCCTCCATCATTTCTCTCTGTTCATCTATTCATCTCTCTATATCTATTCATCTAACCATTCACCCATCCCTCTATCTGTCTCTATTTCTGTCCATCCATTCATCTATCTACCCATCCACCATCTATGTACATATACATACCTACATGTATGTGTTTTGTTTTTAAACCATTACCTTCTGTCTTGGGATCAATACTGTGTACTGGTTCCAAGGCAGAAGAGTGGTAAGGGCTAGGCAATGGGGGTGAAGTGACTTGCCCAGGGTCACACAGCTAGGAAGTGTCTATGGCCAGATTTGAACCCAGGACCTCCCATCTCTGGGCCTGGCTCTCAATCCATTGAGCCACCCAGCTGCCCTTATGCATGTGTTTATAAAAGATATGCACAAAATAAACTCAAGGTAACATTTTGAGGTGTGTATGGAACCCTAGACTAGGAAACACAAGATGTAGGCTTTTGCTTCCAATTCATTATGTGACTTTCCCCTCTCTGAGTCTCAGTTTACTCATCTGCAAAATCAAGCCAGTAAGTCAACAAGCATTTATTAGGCACCTACTATATACCAGGCATTATACTAAGTCATGGAATATAAATAAAGGTAACCAATAGCTTGCTAAAGAGTTCCCAATCTAATGGAGAAAAGTGAAGGTATTGGACAAAATGTTGCCTTCTCCCCCAACATGCTGTGAATCTTTAAGTGAGCCCTGAGAGCCGTGGGCCCTTTGTAGGCACCATGTTGTCCTCTTTGCTTACAGACCACAAAGGAAGGCTTGGGGCTATGGCATCCAAGCAGGTGCCCCTGCCTCTTCCCTAATGTAGCTATCTGGGGCTTCTCTCTACGATCTACGAGCCTGGGGCTGCTGCTTGCCTCCAGTAAGAGTCTTCATGGGCCCATTAAAGGGATTCATAGTTATTTCAGGTTTTGTGCTACAGTGTACAAATGGCCTGATCACCAGGATCTTGTCATCATGCCAAAAAGTTAATAGACATTTCCTTGGGTGCCTTTGAGAGGGAAAGATGCTGAGACCAATGGGAGAGGTGAGGGAGTCAATCAATGACCTTGGAGGCTCGGGTGGTATTAGGTAGAGCTCTTGATTTGTTCTTCAAGTAAAAGAGAAAAAGAAAAAGAAAAAGAAAAAGAAAAAGAAAGGAAAGGGGGAAAGAAGCAATCTCTGTAGCAGAGCCAAAATGTGCTTAAGGTATGTGGAGCATGTGGAGAACGGCTGGCAGCTCCCTCAGGGGCAGCATGTGGTTGGCTCACGGTGCCTCTCTTGCTGGCATTTCTTAACTGGGGGGAAAACAAAGAAACTAAACTACATCTAATGATGAGAGCAGAGTGGAAAGAGCCGTGGACTGGAGGCAGTTTCCTCATCTGTAAAATGAGGGGGTTGGAATGGATGGTCTCCAAGGCCCCTCTGCTCTGAAGTGCTACATTCTGAGGTTCCTCTCTGTTCTGACATTCTGTGTCCTAGAGCTATGTTTAGGCTTGATAATAAGGAAAGTCTGGCAGCCACAGAGAAAGCGTTGGGTCTTCAGGATCCAGGCAGGATATTAGTGAGAGGAGAATGAACTTGTTCAAGGTCATATGGAGAGTTAGTGGCAGAATTGGACCTGGACCCTAGATTTAGGCTGGAAATAATTGTAACCCTCCACTCTGGGGTTACTGCCACAATTCCCATTCAAATTGGAAATCAAATTGGGTAGCAAGTTTGCTCAGTGGCTAGGGAGCCAGGGCTAGAGATAGGAAGTTCTGGGTTCAAATTTGACTTTTAACTCTGGACAAGTCAGTTACTTCTCAATTGCCTAGCCCTTACCATTTTTCTGTTTTGGAACTGATACTTAGAATTGATTCTAAGACAGAAGGTAAGGGTTTAAAAACTCCCAAAAAACAAATTGGAAGTTTATGTTCTGAAAAGGTGGAGGGGCAAGGCAGTCATTCCAAAGTAGATGATATTTTCAAGTACTGTTACTGAGGAGCCCCCACTAGTGTGCTCCTCAATGATTATCAGCCAGACTTAGCTTTTAGAAAAATTATTTACTAATTAGATAAAACAAAGGCAATTATAGAAACAATACCTCCAAATCGGGATGGCACTGTCTCCTTGCACACACAAAATCCTTGGAAAGAGTGGGCTCAAACATAGTAAAATGGTGGTTAAGAATATGTATAGGGAGCCCATGCAGCAAAGGGATAATTTATAGGTCCTGCTTGTGGGGAATCCTTTTCTCCTTTTGTAAAATTTTGTAAAATTAAAATGTATTGCCATTAGGTTAGCTTTCTCCTGGACTCTGAGGATCAATGCTTTTGTAGGTTCTTAATTCTGCCTTTTCTTGGTGTGTTGAGTTATACTCAGGTGTTTCTCAACTCCTGATACAGACACTGCCCTCAGCTACTGCTCCTCTGGGGACACTGTTTTCAGTTCAGTGGATATTACTAACAACATTGATGGGGCCTAAAGGTTTTCCAATCATTAAAGGGAAAAGGCAGGCCATTGCAAACAGTATTCTACAACTGGAGAGTTTAGCATAATGGGTAGTGAGCTGACTCTGGAGCTAGAAAAACATGGATTCGAGTCTCATCTCTGACACAGTCTATGTGATCCTGAGCAAGTCATCCACTTATCAATGTTTGTAGACAATTCTTTGAGATTCTAACATCCAGAGAAGGCACGATTGGTGGAGGGACTTTCATTACTTAACAGTTTTCTATACCAGTAAACTCACAGATCTAGTACCTATCCATGTTTGTCTAGTACAACATATATTTACAGTCATATAACTGAAAACACAGGATCCCATCATGCACTTTCTTTGTTGATGATAAGAATACATTTTATTCTGGAAAAGACAAGATCTACCTAATAGACTCCCCACCAGCAAGATGTCTCTCATATTTATATCTCTAAAGATGAGATATTGATATAGATATCAAGTTAGATGCCAGAATCACAGAAGTTTCCTTGAAAAATAGAACAAGAAAGATAACTTTGGACACTATGTTATTGTCAAGCAGAGCAAAAACCAGGGAGATGTATTCTAACCATAGACATTGGTGGGTCTTATGGAGCATGTCTAGTCCAGGATTTGAATGGAAGGTGGATCATAGATCTAGACCCAGAACTCCAGAGGCTATCTAGTCTAAGTTCTTTAATTTATAAAGAGGGGAAAAGGTCTGTGGAAGGCAACACAGTCAGGAAATGTCAGAACTGGGATGAATCACAGGAACATAGAATTAGAGATGAGGTGGCTACGTGGAGTCATGCCAGATCAGAGTTCAAATTCAGCTTCAGATACTCCTAACTATGTGACCCATCACTTAACAGCTATCAACCGCAGTGCCTCAAATTGGGGATAATAGGACCTTCCTCCCTCCCAGAGTTGTTGTAAGAGTCAAATAAGATAACACATGTAAAGTGCTTTGTAAACCTTAATGCCCAAGACAAATGCTAATGGCTATTATAGGAACATAGATCTAGTGTTGGAAAGGAGTTTGGAGGTCACCTAGTCCACCCCGCTCATTTTACAGTTGAGGAAACCAAGACCCAAGGAGATTAAGTGACTTGTCCAAAGGTGCACAATGAGTAAGCTGCAGAGCCAAGATTTGAACCTAAATTAATTGACTCCAAAGCCAATGGTCTTTCCACTGCTTCATGTTACTTTATAGGTTGTCTTTTGCATCATACTGGAAGGAACAATCACATTTATGAGAAAGCAATGAAAGATTGCAATAGATGGAAGAATAATTTCCTATTGATTTAGGCCAGGGCTGTGTTATTAAATATTTTTTATTTAAACTCGTATCTTCTGTCTTAGATAGAAGAGCAGAAAAAGCTAGGTAATTGAAGTTAAGTGACTTGCCCAGGATCACACAGCTGGGAAGTGTCTGAAGCTTGCCTGATTCCTATACTGGCAAAGATTTAACAACTGACTTTCCTTTAAAAAAAGTGCACCACATTTATGGTACCCTTTTAAGTTTATTGGCACTATTAACATTTTCTCCATCATTTCCCCAAGTCTAGAGAATCAATAGAAAACAGACCAATTCCTGATTTGCAGTGAAGTGGTCCAGTCACTTCATGATCTTCTTGCATGGGCCTAAGTACTTAGAAGGGAAGCCAGGAGCTGGGATAATATGGGTGGAAGGGTTAAAGATGAAGGGAAAAAGGACATAGGTAGAGGGAACACACAAAGAGATACAGGAATCATCAGCATCACGTCAGCTTGTCAACTTCTCCTCAGATGGTCAGAGAGAGCGAATGAGAGAGCTGAATTGCTTTTGTTGAGGATTGTAGCCATGGGGGTTGTGGGATGTCAATCAGGCACATCAGAAGTTTTAACATAGTACTGAGAACCAAAAGGCAACACAATAGTACCTCCAGTTGCTCAGGAAAGAAGCCCATGTGAAACCTTCTCCTTTCCGGCACAGTGGCACCATCTTATACAGATACAAAGGTAAGTCTTTGATATTACAAGGGACCTTTAGAATTTACCTGCTAGCTTTCAGATGGCAGATCACAGTAAAGATTTCATTTCTAAGTTCCACAAAATTTAAGTCCCATCCAATTTAAGGATTCAGAAGTCAATCATGTGAACTATTGGAAATATATCCATAAGTCTGGTCCATGAGCACTTTGCTCATTAGAGTCAGCTTTTGCATACATCTTCAGTATCTTCATGATTGGCTATAACTGAAACCCTTCATGTAGTACTTGCTGAATTTCAAGGTGTAGACACCAGAGAAGACAACTGGATGAACTAGATGACCTCTTCAAGCCCCTTCCAGTTCTAAATCCTAGAAGTCTATGATTCTCAATTCGTAAGAATGTCTGACTCCAATAACATGTAGCCTATCGTTTATGGACGCCAATGGGGGCACACCATCGTTCTCCTTCCTTCAGCTACATGGGGATGTGGGAAGGATGATGGCTTCCAAAGATTTTAGAACTCTCATCAGTTCAGTGGCCAGCAGTAATCCTAAAGGTGGATGGTGAAGAAAGCCTTGGCTGAGAGGAGGTATGGAACTCAACAGCCATGTCCAGAGACAGAAAATATATTGAGTTGTTTTGCCCAACTCTTCCTTTTGGTTGCCAAGGAGAGAGCTGTGGTGGTGGTAGGGTGAGTCATTTGGAAGAGACAATAAGATTAACAACAACAACAAAACAGCATAAATTATACTTTTGAAAAGGGGTAAAAAAAGAAAAAGGAAAACACATGGCTAAACCTACTGTGAATTCAGTAATGCTTTCAAATGAATTTGTATTGTATGAACCACAACAGCATCTACAGACATTTGAAAAATATTGATTCATCTATATGCAAGACAAAATATTTATTCAGCTTACAGAAGGTATGTTTGCTTATTTATTGTACTGAGTCACACTGCATATTTGGTTGGAGCTAAATAAAGATTAAAATTATAATGCTTGCTGAGTGTATGGAATTGAAGACCTCTTATAATAACTCTGCATCCCCTGGGGCTCTTCAGCTCATAGATTGGGAAGCCCTGTTCTATACTATACTCTGTGTTCTAAGGTTGCATCTTGTTCTTCCATTTTCTTCTTTTTAAAAAAAACCACCCTTATCTAATGTCTTAGAATTGATATTAAATATTGGTTCCAAGGCAGAAGAGAGGTGAAGGGCTAGGCAATGAAGGTTAAGTGACTTGCAGGAAGTGTCTGAGGTCTGATTTGAACTCAGGACCTTTCATCTCCAGGCCTGGGTTTCCATCCATTGAGCCATCTAGCTGTCCATTTGACATTCTTTTTGATTACGGCCTTCAGCAACAGCTTGAACATGATGGCACAGACAAAAGAACATTGGATATGAACTTGGAGGACCAGAGTTCAAACCCAGATATGCCTCTTACTAGCTGTATGACCTTAGTTAAGTGCCTTAATCTCTTTTGATTTCAGTTCCCTCATCTGAAAAGAGAGGAGATTGGACTCATTGGCCTCTGTGGTCTACATCTATGAACCTATGACTCATCTAAGTACAAAGAAGTTTATCTCAGGTAGCTTGGGCACTAGGTGGTAAATTCTTTGGTGAGGTCAATCCATGAAGGAGAGACAATAAGGACTGGATTTAGGATTTCATTGGTCTAGAACACTCTTAGGTGAGGAAACTTTTTTTTTTTACTAATGCAAATTGATACCTTCTCTGTAAGTAGAGAGTTGTCTAGGACAAGAGATCTCAAACTTTTTGGTTTCAGAACCCCTTTGTACTCTTAAAAATCTTGAAGAACACCACCTCCCATGAACTTTTGTTTACATAGGCTATATCTTTTGGTACTTAATGTATTGGACATTAAAATGATTTAGTATTACTTTGAAAATAGCTTTGATCTTATGGACCCCCTGAAATGGTCTCAGAGAACTTTGGGGATTCCTGGACCACACTTTAAGAACCATTGGCTTAGGCCATGAAGAGGTTATGTGACTTTTCCTAGGTCACACAGCCAGAAACAAACATAATTAGAAATGGTTCTAAGCTGTGTAGTCCTCTTTCACTCTCATAGTGATGGTGGTAGAGTAGAGGCAAGAGTTTAAAAAATATTGCTATTTTCTGACGTCTTAGAAACATTAATTTAGTCACTTTGCTCAGGAACTACCTTCTGTGAAAAGTCTTCTTTGGTTGGTCCAGTTGTCACTTATCTTCATCTTTTACCATCTGCTTTGCATCTATGTTCTCTGTACCTCTGGGTATTGCCATCTGACTTATTGGTGCCAACTACATCAGTAAAGGGAGGTCACTCTACTAAGGAAATCATCTCCGAATACTATAGAGCCTCAATAGATTCATGGAAAAATGATAAGCAATTTCCTCCCCCAGAACTGTGAGTCTACCCTCTGTAAGGATGTGACTCTTCTGGGTTGAATGGCTGACACCCCATCCTCCTCCTTTCATGGAGCCAGATAGACCTCTAGAACCTTGCTCTACTCCCCCAGCCCATGTCTCACACATTACTAGACAGTCTTTGAACCAAGAATGAGATCTGAATGGGCAGCTGAAGAGTTCAGCAGAATCAAGATGTTTCCTTCTGGTCCCCATTTTCACCCCAGTAGGAGGTAATTCTGAGCTCTGCTCTACTCTTACTTGAACTCACTACCCATTTCCCAAAAGTCATTGGTCAGGGATCCAGACAGTCATTCATACCACTTGAATGTGAAAAGAGTCATCAATTACAACCCTATGGTTAAGGTGGTGTCTCACTGGGTCTTACCATCCATCCTGCTGCTCTGCCCTCCATGTCTCTGGGTGTTACCTTGCATGTAAGACCTATTGTTGCATCCCAAGGATTTCTGGGTGGTGTCAATCATCCTGCTACTGTACCATAAGACACCACCCTCCCTTGTTCTATCCAATTACATGTACATTTTTTTAAACATTAGTTTTAGAGAATTCTGGGTCTCAAATTCTCTCCTTCCTTCCCATTCCCCTCTCATTGAGGAGGCAAGCAATTATGCCCTTCCCATCCATCCTATAGCTCACCCCTCTTCTATGTGTTATCTCTTCTAATTTGAATGTAAGCTTCTTGAGAATGGGGACTGTCTCAACTTTCTGTTCGTATCCCCAGCATTTAGCACAGTTCTTGGCACATATGACCCACTTAATAAATATATTCTAAAGACATTCTGGTCTGTCCCATTTGATCCTGCCAATGTTGAATTGCTCCCTCCAATGAAGTCCACCATGGAGGTCCTATCCATGCAGACCACTCTTCAGAGACTTTGCTTCTGGGTCCTCACAAATCAGTTTCTTTTGCCTTTGTGAATGGAGGTTTCCCTCCCTTGACATGGTTGATGTAGGTGAAATCCAGACAAGTTAAATGTAATTTGATTTGAGAGGATGGCAATAAATTGGGCCATATTTTAAATTCAGCAAAGGATCTCACTGCTTCAAGGAAGTCGGGATGGGGCTCTCTCTTCAAAGTGAACAATCCTTTTGTAGTCTGGATAATTACCCACTTGTACTCTGTATCCCTTCAAGGCCCAGAGCCCTGATGTTAGAATCTGGATCTCAGCCCAGAAGCCTGTAGGGCCCTCAAGGAAGAAGACTCTGATGGGAGAGAAGCCAAGCATTATGAGGAGGGGAAGGCCCAAGGTGTCTACTGGTGGATGGGAGCCCTCAGTAGAGAATGCAGATATTTGTTAAGGAATGACATTATCCACAGAGCTCCACTAGCAAGGTGCCCTGGGTGGAAGAGAACACATCAACAGGCAATAGAGTCAAGACTCCTCTAGCTGGCCATAGCCTTTTTGAGATGAATGTGCCTTTGCCAAAATTGTGGCTAACCGTAGGATGATGGGATCATGGCTTTGGGGTTGGTAGGGGCATTGGCAGTCACCAGTATACCATCTCAAGTTACAGTGAAGAAAACAAGGCCTAGAAAGGTTCCCTAGTCAATCAATCAATGGTGAAGCATCTACTATGTGCCCGGTGCTGTCCTTGGTTCTAAAGACAACAATATAATTACCTATAATGATAACAATATATAAATATATAGTAATTAATTAATAAATAGTTTATAATAATAAATAGATACATATATAAATAAATAAATAAAATGTAAGGGTGAGATTTCACTGATGTCACTAACCTGTGCCACTTAAAAGTAAAGTTCCCTTTGTGGTGTGGAATTGCTTCTTGATTAAATTACGCAGAACCAAGTTTCACACCCAAATCATTCCATTTCACTTGTAGAGAGCAATCTAGGCTCCTTGGATAGGGAGCTGGGCTTGCCATCGGGAAGATCTGAATTCATGTGATGTATGGATTGGAGTAGGTGGCCCCTGAGGTCCCTTTCAACTCTGAAATCTTATGACTGATTCTATGAGACAGAACCAAGGTGATACAACCCACAAGCATGGAGATAATAACCTGTTTTTATTACCCACCTTCACCTTCATGTGTATGTGTTATCTACATCATCTTACATTGGAAGCTCCTCGTGGGAAGGAATCATTTCACTTTTGTTTTTGTCTCATCCTCCTTGGCTGTCCTCTATGGTATGATCGATCCATACTGAGATTACAGCAGTACACTGATACCCCCAGATCTTTTTCAGCACAACCACTGGTCATCTATATCTCTGCCATCTTATACATGTGAAGTTTGAGTTTTTTTGTACCCAAGTACAAAGTGTCTTTACATTTGCCCCTCATTGGATGTTATCATCTTAGATTTAATCCCATGTTCTAGCCTGCCAAGTCTGACTCAGCCATCAGTCCTAGGTTTCAAGGTCCCTTCCAATTCTAACCTCTCATGTTTTCTGTTTTCCTCTCTGACATCCTATTGTTTGCTCTAAAGTTCCTTCCAGCTCAGGGCATGCTGGAGCCAGCTTGAACTCCTTTGGGAGAATTAATTGTTAAATTTTCAGGGTGAGCCAAAGGAAATGAGCAAATGCTACAAATCAGGGTTTGATTTATTATTTGGCTTAAAGTCTAGACTTAAGAAAGTGGTGGAGAAAATGTTAATTACATAGATTAAACATGAAAGTGTATTGAAACCATTTCCCCAGAGAGCTGGTTGTTAAACATTTACCAGCAGATCCCTCCTTGCAGCATATATATATATGTTTGGTGAGTCTGACATTGTGTTCTAACATTTCACACAATTTTGACCTTCTATGCTCTAAGATCTCTCCCAGCTCTGACATTCTCTGTTCTGTTTCTTCTAGCCTTGATATTCTTTGTTCTAAGGCTCCTCCCAGCTCTGACATCCCCTGTTCTAAGGTCTTTCCCAGCTCTGACATTCTCTGTTCTAAGGCTCCTCCAAGCTCTGAACTTCCCTGTTCTAAGCCCTCTCCTAGCTCTGATATTCTCTGTTCTAAGGTCGAATCCAACTCTGACATTCCCTGATCTAAGGTTCCTTCCAGTTCTCACATTCTCTGTTCTAAGGTCTCTCCCAGCTCTGACATTCCCTGTTCTGACTCTTCCCAGCTCTGACATCCCCTCTTCTAAGACCCCTCTCAGCTCTGACATTCCCTATTCTAAGGTCTAATTCAGCTCTGACATTCCCTGTTCTAAGCCCTCTCCCAGCTCTCATATTCCTTGTTCTAAGGCTCATTCCAGCTCTGCCACCCTTCTAACTCCAACATTTCCTTTTTTTTAAGGCCCCTCCAGCCTTGGCATTCTGGGCTCTCAGGCACTTCCAAGCTGACATTCCCTGTTTTATGTCCCCTCTTGGCTCCCCAATCCCATATTCTGAGGCTTGTCTCAGCTCTGACATCCCTTTTTAAGAAGCCCACCAGTTCTGTCTCAGCATCCTCTGTTCTGAGGTCCTCCTGTTCTGGTTTCTTGTTCTCATTGTGATCTTCTTTGTTTCCATGAATGTGGCAGCTTTTTCTTGGCTGGAGCTTAGGTGTCTCACTAGAGTTTAGCCCAGGTCCTCATCTCCCAAGACAGAGGAGAAGGAAATTAAAGAGGTCATAATTTAAAGTGACAGGTTTTGGCATCCAAGCAGCCATCATGGACTCAGCCTGGTGCTGGATGCATTATTTATGAGATTTCATTAATATGTAAATTTTTGCCAGTTGATTGGCTCCCTTGGCAAGGTTCCAGGCACCTCATAAATTACAGATGAGCTGGACTGCCTGTTGGCTTGTTTAGGGAGCCTTCAAATGCAGGCCATTCATAGGGATCCATTAATCTGCCTTGACAGGCAATGATCCAAGCTGTCCCCTGTGTAGACAGGACTCAGTAGCACTGTGGCCCTTTGGCGCCATGCAGAAATTAAAAGGTGAGATTCTCTTGCTTTCATGCCAGAGCGGGTTTTGTTGGTCTTCTTCCTACTCTGACTACCACTGAATCAGACCAGAATTGGGCTGGCTTGGATTAGACTGAGGGATTTAACTCTGCCACTGACTTGCTATGTGGGCAAGAGCCTTTCTGAGCCTCAGTCTTCTTATCTGCAAATTGTATATAATCGCCTCTCATTGTCTGGCTCTTCATCCCCAAAGGGCTCTGTTTCCTCCTTGGGAAGGGAGTTGTAGTACTTGGTCTTGAAGGTCTCTTCTACTTCTAAAATTCTATCAAAAAGATTGTGGGACCTGACTGAATCAGGATTACCCTTCGCTCTCATAAAAATGTTTCATTCCTTTTATAATAATTTTACATCATTCCACCTATTCTGTTAGGCAAGCAAAAGAAGAATTAGGCCCATTTTGCAGATGAGTAAGTTAAACCATTAAAGGTCAAGAAATGACAATGAATAGTTCCAGACAGTCAGTCAATTAAGAATCATTTATTAAGCATTACTTTATGTATTCAGTCATTTTCAGCTGTATCTGACTCTTCATGACCCCATTTGGGATTTTCTTGGCAAAGATACCAGAGTGGTTTGCCATTTACTCTTCCAGTTCAATTTCTTATAGAGGAGGAAATTGAGGCAAAAAGGGTAAAGGGACTTAGCTAGGGTCATGAAGCTAGGAAGTGTCTGAGGTCAAAATTGAACTCTGGAAGAGGAGTGTTCCTAGTCTGGGTTCCATGCTCTATGCACTATGGCGCCAACTAGCTGTCCCATCTTATTATATACCAGGCACTGTGCTAAACACTGGAGAGTCAAAGAAAGGGAAAAACACAATCCCTGCCCTCAAGGATCTTACATTCTAATGAAGGCAAAAATATGGAAACAACTGGGTATATACAAGATGTATATACAAAGAAGATTTCAGGAAATCTGTTGGGATTGGAAGAGGAATCTTGTTGATGGTGGGATTGATGTTGAGTCTTGAAGGAAGCCAGGGGAGTTAAGAGGTAGAAGGGAGGAGTAGAGCCTTCTGGGCATGAGAACTAGTCCATTGACTCCATAGGCATAGAGATGGTGGGCTGAAGTATTGTCTTCAAAGATCAGAGAGTGAGTCATTGTAGATGGATTGTCAAGGGCAAGGATGAAGTGGAAGAAGTCAAGGTAGGAAGGGTCTAGGTTATGAAGATCTTGACATGCCCAAGAGTGGACTGTATATTTGATGCTGGAGGTAAATGGGAGCTTGTGAAGGCAAGGACAGACCTTAGCTTTAGAGAAATGACCTTGGCAGATGAATGGAGAGAGATTTCCTATGTCATAGAAGGGACCTCCAACATCTTCATTTTACAGATGAAGAAACTGAGACCCACAAAAGTCAGATAACTTGACCAAGGTCACACAACTGGCTGGTGCAGAGATAAGGTAGAATCTAGATAGTGTATGGATGTGTGTGGAAAAAGAAGTGGGCCTGGGAAAGAGACTCTGAGTTCCAATCTCAACTCTGCTCCTGGTTACCTGGAATAGGAATTTAGCATCAATCTCTGTAAAGTGAGGGGTTTGGTTCTGATGGTCTTGAAAGTTCTTTTCACTTAAAAAAAATTCTTTAACCCAATGGCTGTCAGTCCAGGACCGTTTTTTTTTTGTTCTTCTTTGAATGGGTGGAGTACTGCAGTCACTTCTTCACCATCTCTGAATCTCTTTTTTCCTTCCCTGAGTTGTACCATCAAGGAAGACTCTGGTCAGATTTGGAGATATTTTGTGGGCCTTGGTCAACCACAGCCACCTCTTTTTAGGGTTTTCCTAGCTCCTCACTGGGTCTGGCAGTCTGCTTCTGTATCAAGAGAAGATAAAGACACTTCCCACTGCTCATGAACCCAGGTTCCTCCTCTGTTTCTGGGGACTGACCCATTCTTAGAATTTGATGGATTGATCAATGCCAAGGTCAAGGTGGCCACTTAGCCTTGCAACTTCTGCCTGGTCTTTTAGGCTAAAGGTTTGACCCTTGTGGGATGTTAAAAGCTGGTTCCTAGACTCTCCATATAGAATTGCCCCTCTGCAGAGGATTCTGGGAAAGAGCGGATAAAAGTTCAGAGTATTCAGCATCAAAGACCATTACTACTCCCTCACTTAGATGGAAAAGGACTGCTACCCAGGCAGAAACTGAATAATAGCAATTGTCACCCAGGAAGTAAGTTCTGCTTTCATGAACTATGTGACTTGGGGTGAGTCTTTTTCCTCTCTGAGTCACTGTTTCCTTATCTCTAAAATGGATCATGGAAAATTATTGACTTGGAATGGACCTTAGGGGCTATGGAGCCCAACCTCCTCATTTACAGATGAGGAAACTGAGGCACATAGAAGTGCATGAGAACATAGATTTAAAGCTGAAAGAGCTCTTAGAGTCCATGGAATCCAACTCTTTCTTTACAAATGAGGAAACTGAGGCACATCCAGGTTTATAAGACTATAGATTTGGAATTGGAAGGAATCCTAGAGGCCATTAAGTCCAACCTCATCCTTTTATAGATAAAGAAGTTGAGGGAGGTTTAATGTGTTGTCCAGGGTTATAAGGCTAGTAAGTGTTTGAGGCAGGATTTGAACTCATGCCACCATTAAAACTATCTTCATAGAGTTGAGGGGAAGAAAGTGCTCTGCAAACTTGAAAGCACTATAGAAATGTGAATGGTTGTTTTAACAATATGAGTGCTGCCCCTCAGGATCAAACCTGGTCCCCCTCTTAGCTGGGTCCCTTTCCCCCTCAACACTTCCCCTCTTCCTTCAAGAGAAGCTGGATCATTTGTCTAGTCACACAGTTGGTCAATATTGAAGCTGAGATTTGAAGCTCAGGTCTTTTGTCTTCAAGCCCCGCCCAGGATGTCTCTGCCTTGGTCCTTACTCCCCCGTGTCTGGGCTGGTAAGGAGAAGATGGCCTTCCCTTCCCCATCCCTCACCCTGGGTCCCTCCTCCAGGGATGTCTTTCTTCTAGCTGCACAGGCAGCTGTCCTCACACCTGCTCCCAGGGACTTCTCCTCCTCATCCATCACTGAACAGGGCTGGTGCTTAATATGGTGCTGGCACCATCCATCAGCCAGGACTCAGGCCCCCAAGGAGAGTGATGGATGATTGGGGAGATGCCTGGGCCCAGGCGGGGACAGGGACCCAGAGAGCAAATTCAATAACAATTATCGAATTAAAGGCAGATGAACCTCAGCATACTGGAAGCAGCTCCCCAGGGGCCAGGAGCAGGCATCAGCAATGAATCAGCAGCAGGCGCCTGATTGGGACAGGACAGAGGAGCACAGGGCTGGCCTCTTCCCAGGAGAGCAGCATCCAATCCCCCCCAGGGGCTGGGCAAGCCCCTGCCTTTCTCTGGGTCTTGGCTCCCACTTCTGTAAAATGAGGGCTTTATACTCACTGACTGATCTCTCTAAAGTCCCTTTCCGTCTCTGTTTTTTCAGTTCTAAGATTTCTCCCAGTTTTGCACCTATATCCTAAGGACCTTCCCAGATCTGGCATTCTGTTCTAAGGGTCTTGAGAGGTCTCTTCTAGCTCTGTGTTCTAGGTTCCCTTTCTGCTCTGCCATTCTATATTCTAAGGTTCCATTTATCTCTGCTATTCTGTATTCTAGATTTCCTTTCTGCCTTGCCATTCTAAATCCTAAGGTTCCATTTATCTCTGCTATTCTGTGGTTTAGGTTCCCTTCCTGCACTGTCATTCTATATCCTAAGGTCTCATTTATCTCTGCTATTCTGTGTTCTAGGTTCCCTTTCTGCCCTATCATTCTAAATTCTAAGGTCTCATTTGTCTTTGCTATTCTGTAGCCTAGGTTCTCTTCCCACTCTGCCATTCTAAATTCTAAGGTCTCATTTATCTCTGCTATTCTGTATTCTAGATTTCCTTTCTGCCTTGCCATTCTAAATCCTAAGGTTCCATTTATCTCTGCTATTCTGTGGTTTAGGTTCCCTTCCTGCACTGTCATTCTATATCCTAAGGTCTCATTTATCTCTGCTATTCTGTGTTCTAGGTTCCCTTTCTGCCCTATCATTCTAAATTCTAAGGTCTCATTTGTCTTTGCTATTCTGTATCCTAGGTTCTCTTCCCACTCTGCCATTCTAAATTCTAAGGTCTCATTTATCTCTGCTATTCTGTGTTCTAGGTTCCCTTTCCACTCTGCCATTCTAAATCCTAAGGTTCCATTTGTCTTTGCTATTCTGTGTTCTAGGTTCCCTTCCTGCCCTGTTATTCTATATCCTAAGTCTCATTTGACTTTGCTATTCTGTGTTCCAGGGTCCCTTCCTGCACTGTCATTCTATATCCTAAGGTCTCATTTGTCTTTGCTATTCTGTGTTCTAGGGTCACTTCCTGCACTGTCATTCTATATCCTAAGGTCTCATTTATCTCTGCTATTCTGTGTTCTAGGTTCCCTTCCTGCCCTGTTATTCTATATCCTAAGGTCTCATTTGTCTTTGCTACTCTGTATTCTGACTTTCCCTTTAGCACCAATAGTTCATAGCCTAGAATCCATTCCAGATTTAGCATTCCCTATTCTTTTAAAAATGTTTATTTTTTCAATTACATCTAGAAACAATTTTTGAGAATTGTTTTCTGATGTTTTACTATTCAGATTCTCTTACTGTCTCCCCTCAAATCTGTCGTTGGATGCTGTGTGACCCTGGGCAAGTCACTTAACCCCCATGACCTAGCCCTTACCACTCTTCTGCCTTGGAACCAATACACTGTATTGATTCTAAGACAGAAGATAAGGGATTAAAACCAAAACCAAAAACAATTCCATAAGTGATATTTGAACCTGCATCTGATGACTCCATCATCCATTGTACCATCATGCCTTCTGAGGGACCTTCACCTGGAAGACTGCCCTCCTCTGGATCCTCTCCAACTTGCCCTCCCTTGACTCTGGTTTCCAGAATTCAACATTATAGCCTGGATCTGTCCGGTGTGACCCAGGCAGGGTGAAACAGGGCCCTCACCTCATTCCTGGACACTGTGTCTCCCAAGGCAGCCTGAGGTCATAGTAGCTTTCTTGGCTTCCCTATCAGATGGGTGACTCATAGAGAGTTGGCAGGCCACAAGAGCTCTCACATCTTTTTCCAATGAGCTGCTGTCTAGCCATGAAGATAAGTCTTCCGAGGGGAAATCTCACAGGCTGGGGCCACGGTCTGGGTCTGCTGAAAGTCTCCTTCAGAGGCAGCTCCTCAGGACTGCGGGCTGGATGCGCCCTGGACTAACCCACATCAGAATGAGGCTCCCTTGGACAACACCTGGCCAAGGGCGCCTCCCCTGTCCTGGAAGGCTTCCTGTGAATAGAAATATCCTCCTCTCTCCTATGTCCCATCATTCTCCTTTTGGACGGCTCTCAATAGGGCCAGGGCCTGAGGCTGTCACTTTAATGGTGTGGGCACTCCAAGGTGGAGAACTCCACTTCATGGAGCTCCAATTGTACCCTGGTGTGCTGGGAAGAACTTTCTCTTGGTGACAGGAAATCTTGGTTTCGAATCCCAACTCTGCCTCTTACTGGATGTGTCTGTCACCTTGAATGAATCCTTTCACATCTCAAGGGAGATGTTCCCTTATTTGAAAAGCATTAAGGTCTAGAGATGGGAGGTCCTGGGTTCAAATCTGACCCTAGGCACTTTCTAGCTGTGTGATCCTGGGCAAGTCACTTAACCCCATTGCATAGCCCTTCCCACTCTTCTGCTTTGAAACCAATATACAATAGTGATTCTAGGATGGAAGATGAAGGTTTAAAAAACAAACAAAAAACCTGTATGAATTACATTGTTTAGCTGTGTGACCCTGGGCAAGTCACCTAACCCTTATTGCTTATACCTCTTCTGCTTTGGAACCAATATTCAGTATTGATTCTAAGAGGGAAGGTAAAAAAAAATAAATAAAGCAGGAACAATCATGCTTGAACCACCACTTTTCTCACTCACTTGGAATGAGGAAAGAGCTCTGTAAAGCTTAAGGAGCTCTGTAAACATAAAGGTATTGAGTAAACCTTTAAGTGTGCAGGAAACCTTTAAAGTGCTTTGAAACTCCCTCAGCACTGTAGAGAGGGAAATTCTTTTTGTTCATGTGATTCAAGGTTACCCACACCTGGGCATTCTTGTGTCTAAGTAGCTAAGTTATATAGTGGTAGAGCTCTGGGGTGGGAGTCAGGAAGATTTGAGTTCAAATCTGACCTCTGATACTTACTAGCTGGGTGGCCCTGGGCAAGTCACTTCACTCTGTTGGCCTCAGTTTCCTCATCTGTCAAATGATCTGGAGAAGGAAATGACAAATCACTCTGGTATCTCTGCCAAGAAAACTCCAAATGAAATCATAAAGCAACAAGGCTGAAAAATGATTGGATGATAACAACAGCCAGAATGACCACATATCACCTGGAACTCAGGCTATTGATTACTGGGGACCTTGTGGGCCCCACGGATGCATATTCAGGAATGTGTGGAAGCATTTGGGACTTTTGGGATTTGTGTCACTTTCTTGTCTTCTCTCCTTTCACAGGGGAGAGGACAAAGGGGATCATAGTTTTAGAGATAGAAGGGGCCTCAGAGACTGTGTAGTTAGTTCAACTATCTCATTTTACTTATGAGGAAACTGAGGCCCATAGAAGCTGAATCACTTGCCTGAGAACACAGAAGTAGCATGCACTAATTTGAATTCAGAATTTGAATCCAGGTCCTCTGACTCCCAAGCCAGCGTTAGAGAATTTTTATATTCTTTAGGAGCTGGTTGGGAAAATAATGACTTAGGCTAGTTTTTCTCACTGAGACTACTTGCCAGAATATGGCTGGGCTTGTGACCTGAAACTGGGGGCTTGTTCCTCCTTTGTAGAAGGAGGGGAAGCATAGGATCACACCCAAGGAGCTCTAAGGTACCCTCCTGCTCCAAATCGTCTGAGCCCAAGATGAGATCTTTCTTAGCCAGCTTAGCACAGAGCCCCCATCTGCAATGAAAGGAGATGAAGATTTCTGAGAAAAAGAAACTGAAGAAGAAAAGCCCACGGATCTATGACTTTCCTATAGGCACTCAATAGGGTCAACTCTGGACTTGGACCTCTACTGCTCATGCCCAGGCTGGAGGACACAGGTGATGTCCAGCTTAGTTCAGGTCCCACACAGAGGCAGAGGGGATCCAGAGCTCCTGCTTTCTGGTCCAGGATGCCCAAAGCTGGCCCCACTGCTTAACCTTTTTCTTTGGAAAACATGAATCATGGAGATGGTGTTTATATTGGGCCCAACAGGGAAGAGCTCTACTCTTAATAGCACATTAATAACAGTCTGTCTCAGGGATAAAATTAGTAGTGATTGGAGTTTCTTCTGGTTCTTGTTAAAACAGGGGTCCTAATCTTTTGTCTGTGTGTTTGTATGGGTGTATGGGTGTGTATGGGGTGTATGTGGGGGTGTATGGGGTGCTCAGGGAGGGGTAATATCTCTGGTATGGAGGGCTTGTCGTGCCCTCCTAGGGCAGCTCTCCAGCCTCTGACCCCCACCTGACACCCTGCTCTCACTTGTGGCTCCCAGTAGCTGCTAGCATGTGGCAGTGGCCATACCCCAGGCAACGGCTTTGACAGGCCAGCTAAACCTTGTGAGGGTAGCCATCGGGTCGACGTCGACCCCTGGTGAACCAGGGCTTTGCTCACCCAGCATGTGAAGACTGCTTCGGCGGAACAGGTGGAAGAAACCAATAAGAAGGTTCAACGGCGGAGATGGCGACGCAGCAAAGCACTGTGGAGTGCTCAGGGCGTGTTGGAGCACAAAGGACAACACGGCCATCCAATGCAGCTGAGGAAGTCTCCAGACGTAACAATTTTTCGTGCCACTGGACCCAGCCTTCTAACACCGAGAGAGTGGGACTGTCTCTGTGCATCGGCTTTTCCACTTAAATCTCTTTCACGCACAAGTATCTCTGTGCACACTCATCTATCCTAACCCTGTCCACCCTCTTCAAGACCTGCGGCGATGGGGGAGTGGTGACGCAACAGGTGGAGGTGACCACTGGCAGTTATAGTCACGATCCTGCACGTAGGTGGCCCACGGACTAGTGGTCGCTCGGCCCTGTGGGCAGCAGGGATGTTTGGCAGCATCCTGGGAGACTGAGCAGCCCTCTCTAGGTCAGCACTGCTCACCCTAATCAAGAGAGGGGACTAGAAAAGGTGTCCCAAACATTGCCTGCCCTACAAACACCCAGTCAGCACACCGCGGCTGGAGGGTCATCCCTTTAAGTGGTCGAAATCAAGGAAAAAATACAAAGAAACTCCTACTAGGAGCATGGAACATCAGGACATTACTTGATAGAGAGAATACCCCAAGACCTGAGAGAAGAACAGCTCTAATCGGTAAAGAACTGGCGCGATATAACATCGACATCGCAGCCTTAAGCGAAACACGCTTACCAGAAGAGGGATCACACAGCGAACCCACCACTGGATACACCTTTTTCTGGAAAGGTAGAGCCTCAAATGAAGACAGAATCCATGGTGTTGGCCTGGCCATCAAGACCAGTTTGCTCAAACAGCTGCCAGACTTGCCTGTGGGCATCAGCGAGAGGCTCATGAAGATCCGTTTGCCTCTCAGCAAAGACCGGTATGCCACAATCATCAGCGCATATGCCCCAACACTGACTAGCACAGAGGAGACCATCGAGCAGTTCTCCTCTGACCTGAGTGCCATCCTGCACTCAGTGCCCACCAATGACAAGCTGATACTACTGGGAGACTTCAACACCCTCATTGGCCAGGACCATGAAAGATGGAAAGGAGTGCTCGGCAAACACGGCGTGGGCAAAATGAACAACGGCCTACTGCTACTCAGCAAATGCTCAGAGTTTGAACTCGCCATCATGAACACTGTGTTCAGAATGGCGAACAAATATAAAACAACATGTATGCACCCACGATCAAAACAGTGGCATCTCATTGACTACATCATTGTACGCCAGCGAGACATCCAGGATGTAAAGATCACCAGAGCCATGAGAGGAGCTGAATGCTGGACAGACCGCCGATTGGTTAGAGCGACTCTTCAAATGCGCATTGCGCCTCGCCATCCAAAACGCGCCAGACAGTTCATGCATTTTACAATGTGAGTCATCTTAGAGATCCATCTTATTTGCAAACATTCCAGTCCTGCCTGGACGACAAGCTGTCTGCCAAGGGACCACTCACTGGAAGCTCAACCGAGAAATGGAACCAGTTCAGAGACACAGTGAAGGAAACATCAAAGGCAGTCCTAGGCCCCAAACAACACAACCACCAGGACTGGTTCGAGGTGAACAACACTGCTATTGAAGATCTGTTGAGCAAAAAGAACAAAGCCTTTATGGGGTGGCAAAATAACCCAAACTCTGCTCCTAAAAAGAACAGATTCAAATCTCTCCAAGCCATGGTGCAGCGTGAGATCAGGAAGATGCAAGACCGATGGTGGGAAAAAAAGGCAGAAGAAATCAAGCATTTTGCTGATATGAAAAACTACAAACAATTTTTCAGTGCCCTCAAGACTGTCTATGGGCCATTAAAACCCACCACCACTCCCTTGCTATCCTCTGATGGTGACATTCTCATAAAAGATAAAAAAGGCATCAACAACAGGTGGAAAGAACACTTCAGTCAGCTTCTCAACTGACCCTCTTCAGTCGACTAAAGCACCCTTGATCAGATCCCCCAAAACCGCTCCATTGAACAACTTGATGTCCCTCCTTCAATAGAGGAAGTCCAAAAAGCCATTCAACAAATGAGTGCAGGCAAGGCACTCGGTAAAGACGGGATCCCAACCAAGGTGTACAAGGCCTTAAATGGAAAGGCACTCCAGGCATTCCACATAGTACTGACCAGCATATGGGAAGAGGAAGACATGCCCCCAGAACTCAGAGATGCCTCCATCATAGCCCTATACAAGAACAAAGGCTCACAAGCAGCCTGTGACAACTACAGAGGCATCTCACTACTCTCCACTGCCAGAAAGATCCTCGGCCGTGTTATACTCAATAGAATCCTGTCATCTGTTTCAGAGCAGAACCAGCCTGAATCACAATGTGGCTTCCGACCAGATTGCAGCACCATCGACATGGTCTTCACGGTGAGGCAAATGCAGGAAAAATGCCTTGAGCAGAACCTGAGTCTCTACATTGTCTTCATAGACCTGACAAAGACGTTCAACACAGTGAACAGGGACGCATTGTGGGTGATCCTCAGCAAGCTCGGTTGCCCAGCAAAATTCATCAAACTGATCCAGCTCTTTCATGTCGACATGATAGGGGAAGTCCTATCTGGTGGAGAGACTTCCGATCGCTTCAACATCTCCAATGGCATGAAACAAGGTTGTGTCCTCGCTCCGGTACTATTCAACCTATTTTTCACCCAAGTATTACGACATGCTGTGATGGATCTAGACCTGGGCGTCTACATCAAATACCGACTGGATGGCTCACTATTTGCCCTTCGCCGCCTGACTGCAAAAACAAAGACAACAGGGAGACTCATCCTGGAAGCTCTCTTCGCAGATGACTGTCTCATGGCCCACCAAGAAAATCATCTCCAAACCATTGTGGACAGGTTCTCCACCACAACAAAACTGTTTGGCCTGACTATCAGCCTCAGCAAAACAGAGATGCTGCTCCAACCTGCACCAGGGAAGCCAACTAACCAGCCATGCATTACAATCGACGGCACGCAGCTTTCTAACGTCAACACTTTCAAGTACCTGGGCAGCACCATTGCCAACGACGGGTCCCTAGACCACGAGATTAATGTCAGGATCCAAAAGGCCAGCCAGGCACTCGGGCGGCTGCGCTGCAAAGTCCTCCAACACAGAGGTGTAAGCACTGCGACAAAGCTCAAAGTGTACAACGCAGTGGTCCTCAGCTCGCTCCTGTACGGTTGTGAGACATGGACACTGTACCGGAAGCACATGAAGCATCTGGAGCAATTCCACCAACGCTCCCTCCGGTCAATCATGAGGATCCGATGGCAGGACCAAATCACCAACCAGGAAGTCCTCGACAGAGCCAACTCCACCAGCATCGAAGTCCTGGTCCTCAAAACCCAGCTACAATGGTCTGGACACGTCATCCGCATGGACCCACAGCGAATACCAAGACAATTATTCTATGGAGAACTGTCAGCTGGACTCAGGAAACAAGGTCGACCAAAGAGAAGATTCAAGGATCAGCTAAAGTCCAACCTAAAGTGGGCTGGCATGACACCAAAGCAACTAGAACTCGCTGCCTCTGACAGAAGCAGCTGGCGAACCCACATTCACCATGCTGCCACCACCTTTGAAGATGAGCGACGTCGACGTCTTGCCTCTGCGTGTGAATGCTGACACCAGGCCACAACCACACCTCCCGTAACAACTGGCATCCCATGCCCCGTGTGCCACAAACTGTGCGCCTCAGCCTTTGGACTCCAAAGCCACATGAGGGTACACCGTAGATGAAACTGCACAAAGACAATAGTCATTCTCGATCACTGAGAGACTACCACTACTACTACTATGTGTGTGTGTGTGCAAGAGAGAGACAGACCAGAGAGAAAAAGAGAAAATGAAGAGAGAAAGGAGAGAGAAAGAGAGAAGAAATAAAGGAAGGAGAAAGGAGAGGGAGTGGGTAAAAAGAGACAGAAAGAGAAAGTAAGAGGACAGATAAAAAGAGAGAGGAAAGAGAAAAGGAGAGAGGGAAGAGAGAAAGAGAGAAAAGAAAGATAAGAGAAAAAGAGAGAAAAGACAGAAGAGAGAGACACAGAGAGATATCTCAAGTCAGAGGCTCATAAAACCATACCACCTAGGGCTAGAAGAAATTTCAAAAGTGCTTTAATTCAAACACCTCACTTTACATATGGGGAAATTGAGGCCCATTCATTCAACAAATTTTAATTCTTGCCTTTTACTTGGTGGTCTGGGGCTGCCTAAAGAGATCTTGTTCATGCCTATAAGGGGCTTCTACTCCAAATGTTCAATATAAAGATTTAGATACAAGGAACCACTAGGAAGTCCAAGGGGGCTAGTCAATAAAAGGTGAGGCTAATCAGGGAAGGCTTTTTAGATGAGATAGGTTTGGGGTACAGTCTTAGAAGAGATGGCTCTAGATTGGAGGAGAGAATGGGAAAGGGAACTCCAGGTAAGAGGAAAAGTAAAGAGAGGGAATGAATAAGGAAAATGATTTCCAGATCCTGATGTATGTAGGTCTGCTCCTGGCTCCTTCCCTAACATTTTCCTTTTTCTTTCTCTCAGTCCTAGAACCATCACTGAAATGCCTTCACAATGATTCCTCCTTTGGGTGGAGGGATTATTTGCTTCTTTCCTTCATTCCTTCATTCCTTCCTTCTTTCATTTGTTTGTTCCTTTCTTCCATTGTAGCATCAGTTCCAAGATAGAAGAGTGGCAAGAGCTAGGCAATTGAAGTTAAGTGATTTGACCAGGGACACCCAGTAAGGAAGTGTCTGAAGCCAGATTTGAAGCTCCGTCCTCCCATCTCCAGGCCTGGATCTCTTTCCACTGTGCTACTTAGCTTCCCCTGAGAGATTATTTTCAAAAGATCCTAATTAAAAAAATACTTGTTGTCTAGGAAGTTAACATATTCAACAATTAGAACCCCATGAATGTGATTAAGCTGATCATATTTTTTTCTGGGTACATGGTCTAGAGGAAAGAATGGTGGCCTTGTTGACAGAAGAACTAGATTAAAATCCTAGTTGAACTACTTTCTACCTGTGTGACCTTGGGTAAGTCACTTCCCTTTTGAGGGGGGCTCAATTTTCTCTTTCAGCCCTAACTTCTACAATGCTAATAGCTGCTATTTGAATAGCCCTTCATAGGCTCAAAAAAGTCACCTTTTATGTATTATCTTGTCTTATCTTTGCAGACTATGTGAGGTAGGTAGCATAGGTTTAGAGCTGGAAGAGGCCACAAAGACCATCTTGTGCAATACTTTTATTTCACAGATGAAGAAGTTGAGACTCAAAAGACTGAATGACTTGTCTAAGGTCACACTGGTATAAGGGATATTCAGAATTTGAACCCAGGTCATCTGTCTCCAAATTCAACACTTTCCATTGCATCCTATTGCATTCTTTATATAGCAGCAAGTACCTGGGCATTTTACTAAGCCTGAGATGTTCTGTTGCCATTTGTGGAAGAAGACCTAACTCCTGGCTGCAGTGGAAGGAGCTCTGGGACTAGAGTCATGAAGATTTGCATTAAAATCTCAACACTTTCTATAAGTATAACCCTTGACAATCCATTTAGGCTCTATTTGCCTCAGTTTCCCCATGTGTAAGATGGAAATAATAACTAGCCTTATTTCTTAGGGTTATCACGAAGAACAAATACCTAAAAATACTATATAAGCACTTGTGACTCAGTTTCCCCATTACATAGTATTTTTATATGCTGGGCACAGTGCCTTACAAATATTGACTTATTTAATCCTTACAACAACTCTGCAAGGTATGTGCTTGTTATTATCTCTACTTTATATTTGAGGAAACTGAGGCAGTCAGAGTTGAATTGGTGTACCCAGGGCCATACAGCTAAGGAGTGTCTGAAGTTAGATTTGAACTCAGATATTCCTGACTCCAAACCTAGAGCTCTATCTACTGAACCTAGTTGCTCCACAGATTGTGAGTCTGCATTTACAGAGCATATTTCTCACTAGTCAATAAAATTTTACTAAGTGGCTACTAGGTACCAGACAGGATGCTAAATGCTGGGGATACAGAGGAAGGCAGAGAACAGTCCCTGCCCTCAAGGGGTTCACCATCTAATGGGTGAGGGGAAAGAAATGTAGGTCCAGTGAGACACATGCAGTATAAGTGGAGATAATCTACAGAGGAAAACACTAGTATTAGGGGCATCAGGAAAGATTTCTTTGAGAAGGGGAGATTTTCTCTGGGACTTGGAGAAATTTGGGAGGCAGAGAAGAGGAAGGAGAGAATTCTAGGCATAGAGGAGAGTCTGAGAAAAATGTCTGATGTTTGGAGATGCTTCTTTTGTTCCAGGAGCAGTCAGGAGGGTAGGGACACTGAATATACTCTCCCTCCCCACTTCGCACTCCTGCTTTCCAGTTCCCTTTGTGGGTTGTCTTGCCCCAATAGAATGTAAGTTCTTTGGGGAAGCTGGGAAGTACAGTGAATAGAGTTGGACTTGGAGCTGGGAGGACCTGGGTTCAAATTTGCCTTAGATACCTCCTAGCTGTGTAACCCTGGGCAAGTCACTTGACCCCAATTACCTAGTCATACTTTTCTTCTGCCTTTCTATTAAGTATCAATTCTAAGACAGAAGATAAGGGCTAAAAAAAGAATGTAAGCTCCTAGAGGGCAGGGATTTTTTTTCCTCTAGTAATATTTTTTTCATATTTCCCTCCCCCCAATTACATGTAGAAATAATTTTTAACATTTGTTTTCTGACATTCTGATCCAATTTCTTTCTCCCTCTGCTCCCAGACAATAAGCAATTTGACACATGTTATCCATGTTCTGTCATGCAATACACATTTCAGGGGCCATCGCTTTTTGCTTATACTTGTATCCTCAGTGCTTAACACAGCATCTGGTATGTATTAAGCCCTTGTTAAATCCTTGCCTTCTTTCCTCCTCTTCCTAGCTACCTCAGACTTTTCCACATTAGACTGTAGAATCCTAAATACGAACTCTAGAATGAGAAGGTGCTTCCAAGATCAGCTGGTCCAATGTGTTCATTTTACAGATGGGAAAACTGGGATCCAGAGAGATCAAGGGGACAAAGGGAGCAAGTGGCAGAATATGAACTGAGGTCCTCTGACTCTAAAACCAGCATACTTTTCATTGTACCAGATGGCCAGTTAGTATTCTTCTAATCCTCAAATTCTGGATGGGGGTGGTGTGGGGATGGAAACAACCATGGCTGATGGCCAGTTTAACCACCTGCTCCCCACACTAGGTTAGGGCCCCATTGTGTTTCTCCAAGGCCTGCCAGTCCCTGAGGATCAGCTGCCCAGACTCTATCCATAAATTCACTAGAACTTCCCTTGGCTATTCCTGGAGGTTTCGTGGGCCTTGAATTATTCAGTCTGTTTCGGGGCTGGGTTGTTAGTTTTCTGTTTCTCTTGCCTTGATGGCTGCCAGAACAGATTGATAGATGAAGCCAGTAAAACAACATGGAGACTGGGAAGAAAATTCTTAATCATTGCTCACTGTCTCAAGGGGATGTTTCTTAGCGAAGCAGCTGGAACTCAGCCCACTCCAGCTCCCTCCCTCAGGCCAGAGGAGGCTGCTGGGCAGAGATGGCGCCATTTTGGTGGGGAACCTTGGCTCGGAGGTGTCTGAACCCAATAGGTCTGTGGACATGAACACAGGGCATAGACAGTCCTACACATCTGGGTCCCCAAACCCCAAACATTTCTACAAACCAGAGGGCTGAGGACCCACCATTAATGCTGAACATGAAAGCCTGGAGAGCTCCAGTGGGAAGAGACCTTAGAATATAGAACACCTAATGTTAGGATTAAGGATTCAGCACATAGGAAGGCAGGGGAAGGGATTTGTATTTATTTTTTAAAAAATCCTTACCTTCTGTCTTAGAATTAGTGCTGTATATTGATTCCAAGGCAGAAGAGTGTTAAGGTATAGGCATTGGCAATAAGGGTTAAGTGACTTGCTCAGGGTCACACAACTAGAAAATATCTGATTTAGTAGAGCTTTTTAAAAAGGTCAAAGGACATATTATGTTCTAAGGGTCCTTCTGGCCCTGACATTCTACCCCCAGGTTTGACATCCCTTGTTCTAAGGCCCTCCCACCTCTGGCATTACATGTTCTAAGGTTCCTCCCAGCTCTCACATTCTCTGTTCTAAGGCCCCACCAAAAGTTCGGACATTCCTTGTTCTAAGCCCATTATATTCCAGCCATTATATTCCCAGTTCTAAGACCCCTCCAAATCCTGACATTCCCTGTTTTAAGATCCCTTCTAACCCTGAAATTCCATGTTCTAAGGTCTTTCCCAGTGCTGAATTTCCCATTTCTAAGCTCCCTCCCAGCTCTGACATTCTCTGATCCAAGGGCCCTTCCAGTTCAGACAATCATCCTTCTGGAAGGAAGAGTCAGGTTACTTTTCCCAGTACAGAATCAACATAGCTGGTCTCTAGGCTGCCTGGGTCCCAATTTCCCCTTCTCTGGGGTGTGGGGAGAAGGCTGAAATTGCTTAGCACAAGAGACAGGGATGGCAGGGGAGTTCTTTGGTTTTGGGGGGGTAGGAGAAACAGGGAAGAGAAGAGTAAGTCCAAGCTCTCAGGCAGCTGGCATGTCACATCTTACAGAATTGATCCTCACTGGTCCTTCAGAGGTCTAGAGGCCCTCTGTGCCCAGAGACCTACAGCCAAGTAATAGGGAATGGCAGGAGCTGTCGCTGTCCAGGTGCTGGAGCATTTGTGAATCGGTTATCTCTAAGTTAAAAATCACCTGCATATATAAGACACCAGGTGCAGAAGCAAGTGGCATAAATTCCTTCCCTGGCCCCTGGGGACACAGAGCCAGTAACCCAGATACTCCCATGGTGCTCCTTTCCGGCAGGGGCCATCTAAGCAGATGGACTCAACAGACCTCAGGGGAAGGCAGTTTGGTCTGCAGACAGAGCCCAAGGAAGCCAGGGGATGTGGGGTCCAGAGGAGGGAAGTCACCCTGAGATCACTGATGGACTCAGCAAAACTGGGATAATAGCCCAACTGCCACCCTGGAGCATATCAATTTATGTTAATATTTTTATTGATAGCTTTTGGTTTTTTCACCACCTTAATTCCCCAATATCTCTCTTCCCCATAGCCCTGTCCCTGCAGAAAGCTATCCCTTAGGACAAATAATAAAAAAGGAAAAAATCAGTAACTTAGCAAAACCAACCAACACATCGATTGTCCACCTGTCTCTGTAATGTTTCATATCTCTAGCACCTAAGTCAATTAGATCATATAGGCAGAGCCCTTGGAAAAGGATGATAGAAGCCTGCCCTGACTGCTCTGGTCAGAGGTG
Source organism: Monodelphis domestica (assembly GCF_027887165.1). Classification (NCBI taxonomy): domain Eukaryota; kingdom Metazoa; phylum Chordata; class Mammalia; order Didelphimorphia; family Didelphidae; genus Monodelphis; species Monodelphis domestica. The sequence goes on from NC_077229.1 coordinate 29,326,135, forward strand.
ATTTCTCTTCTGAGTCTGAAATAGACAGTCAGAAGTAAGAAGGCTTGGTTGTGAGGTCTGGAAGCCCAGCTGTTACAATGCTTTACATTAAGAAATGTTGACCTGGAATAGCTAGGTGATTCAGTGGAAGGAGATGGGAGGTCCTGGGTTCAAATCTGCCCTCAAATATTTCCTAGCTTTTTGCCCCAGGGCAAGTCATTTAACCACCATTGCCTAACTTTCTGCTTTTCTGCTTGGAACCAATATTCAGTATTGGTTTTAAGACAGAAGGTAAGGGTTTAAAATAAAGAAGAAATGGCCCAAAGAATGAAAGGGCCTTAGAATAGGATTATGGATTTATTGCTAGAAAAGACCTGAGAGGCCATTGAGTTCAACTCCTTCATTTTGCAGATGAGGAAACTTGATTCAAATCAGGCTTCAGATATTATATGACTCTAGGCAAGTCACTTAATCTTGTTTGCTTCAGTTTCCTCATTTGTAAAATGAGGTGGAGAAGGAAATGGCCACCCACTCCAGTATCTTTGTTAAGAAAAGTCCAAATGGGGTCATGATGAGTCAGATACTTGCTAGCTGTGTGACCCTAGGCAAGTTACATAACCCTATTTGCCTCAGTTTCCTCATTTATAAAATGGTCTGGAGAAGGAAGTGGGAAATCTCTCCAGTATCTTGGTTAAGAAAACCCCAAATGGGATCATGAAGGGTCAGATACAATTGAACAACAATGACAAAAATGACAAACTGAGGTAAGGAGAATTAAGTATCTTGTCCAGAACTATCCTGAGGCAAGATTTGGGCTCAGATCTTTGTTGTCCAAACCCAGTATTCCATCCATGTCATCTTCTACTGCTCCAACTTTGTAGAATGAAGTTAAAATAAAGATTTAGTTCTCGTTTCTTTCTATCCCTCTGAGCCCAATGACCTTTCTTGAGGTCACCCTTCCTCTGTGCCCCTTTCAGATTTGTAAAGAAAGCATCTAGTGGAGGGAAAAAAGTGCTCTTTATCAGAAATTCTGTTAATGCAGGGCAGGGAACTGTGGAATATTTATGGGGGGACTTTCTTGGATTTCTATTGCTGTCCCAAGGTGAAAAAGTCATTTGGTATTCATTATCAGTCCTGCACAATAAACAGAGAGCTGCCCCCATTGGGAATTCTGGGATTAATGGATTATGGCATCGGTGCCTCATTTTTCAGTGCTGTGGGATGGAGCTGGGAGCTGCAGTACTGAGTGGTTTAATGCTATGGTTACAATCCCTTGAGCCAGCCAGGTGGAGCTTGGGCCCCTCCTTGGGCAATTTAGTTAGGGTCCTTGGCAGCATGATGAGCAAGAAACAGCCCCAGAAGGCAAAGGATAGTATCCAGAGGGTTTGTGATGTGATCATAATAATAATATAATGATGGTGATGGTTATGGCTATAATGATATAATAGCTAAAATTTCCATGATGCTTTACGATTTGCCCAACATTCAAAAGTATCTCATTTGATCAATCAATATTTCAATTATTTTATTTGATTGCAATAAAAGCTAATAGGTGGCACTTGAACTGTGTGTCAGAGGAGGATTCCTTGAGACAGAGGTGAGGAAGGAGGGCATTCTAGGCAGGGGAAACAGCCAACACAAAGGTATAGAGATGAGAGATTGTATAAGAGGAAAAGAGAGAAAGTCAAAAGTTTAATCAGGTGACTAAACTCCATGCAGAGCATCAAAAGGAAAGTTCAGACTGGTCAACAATAGTATAAACAACTTTTTGACTTAAAGCAAACCAGAAATTTGGAAGTGAGGTCCACTGGTCTCCATTATATGACTGGTCTACACAATAGTCTTCCAAAGGTCTGGCTTTACTCAGATGTCATTACCCACAAAATCTTGCTTTTAGGCTTTATGGAAAGACTCTCTGGTCACTTTCTAACCTGGTAAGGAAGGGTCTTTTCCTAGGTGACCTGATTATCTCTGGGTTTGGGTGGGTGGAGGAGCCATAGTTTTGTCCATCTCTTTTCCCTATAGGGGTTCCCTTTTGTGCCAAGGGGGTTCTTCCTTCCAGTGCTAGACAATGAATGGGCCCAGGATTGAGTTAATCTTGACAGCAGAAAAGGGTTCAAAATTCTTCTGTCATATGATAAAGGCTGGCACTGCCCTGTTGGGGTGCATAATCCTCCTGGGACTGATCTCAGCTGGTTTGACTGAAAGTAAGGAAGAAGAGAAGGTGGCGCAGGCAGCCACAGTCCAGGGGTGGAGGAAGAAAGAAAAAGACACAATGAAAGGCAAATGGATTGTTGTGCTCAGTTCTGGGCATCATCTCTTAGAAAGGCTTTGGAAAACCAGGAGTGTGTCCAGAGAAGGGTTGATCAGGATGGCAAGGGGCCGTGTGCTCTTTGTATGTGAATTTCCATGGAAGGAACTGATGATGTTTAGCCTGGAGAATAGAAGACTCAGGGGAAACATGAGAGATGTACAAAAGCTGAATGGGCTAATGGCGAGCTCCCACTCCCTGAAGGTCTGGATCGTTACTTTGTTGAGTTTGTGATAGTGGGTGTGTGTGTGTGTGTATATATATATATATATATATATATATATATATATATATATATATATATAGAGAGAGAGAGAGAGAGAGAGAGAGAGAGAGAGACAGAGACAGAGACAGAGACAGAGACAGAGAGAGAGAGAGACACAGAGAGAGAGAGACAGAGAGAGAGACAGAGAGAGAGAGACAGACAGAGAGAGACAGAGACAGAGAGAGAGAGAGAGAGAGAGAGAGAGAGAGAGAGAGAGAGAGAGAGAGCAAGAGAGAGCTGTGTGTCAGACCTTTGAAGTCACTTTCAAATCAGAATTCTGTGATTCTGTGAGAACTAGGAGCCCTGTGTGAAATCAGAGAAAATCAGATTTTGGCTCAGTAGCAGAAAAGACTTTCCCATGGGGAGAGCTGTCCAGCACTGTACTGGGCTGCCTGCCTCAGTGGAGGTGGGGAGGTGGAATAAGATGTTTCCCTTCATGGGGGGCCTGCTTGAGACAGAAGTTGGATGCCCATTTGTTGTGGATGTTGTAAAAGAGATTTCTTTCCAGGGATGGATTGGACCAGAGTTCTCTGAAGTACCTTTACCATTCTAAGATTCTCTGAATTTTCAGGGAAATGAGGCTCCTGTTCAGAGAAAGAACAAGATCATGAGATCAGGGAACATTTAGTGCCTAAGGATACCTGACGAGTGCCTTAGAAGGAGCTCTCAGGGAGGCTTGGACTGCCAGGTTGGGAACCTAAAAATAGCTCCAAGATTCTGCTTTCTGCAGGAGATGGGTTGGCTGAACAGTGGAGTTTCCAAGGGACTCTAGCCATGGGGGGAGGACAAGATGTCCTTGGACCTAGAGACTTCCTGAATTTGAGTCCAAAGGGACCTACTTGTAATTGTCAGGCCAGTGCTGACCATCTGACAGAGGGGGGGGGGGGGAGGAAGGGTAAGAAACTGAACAACACAGAGGGAGACCTGGAGAGAGAGGGAAGGAGGAAATGGGAGGCAGATGAGAGAAACAGAGAAGATAGGGAGAAAGGGAAGGGAGAGGAATGAGAGAGAACAGACAAAAGATAGAAGAGGTAGGAGAGGTAATTTGCTTCATGGTAGGAGAAACTCCTACCCGTAACAAAAACCCCAATCCAAAATGACCTGCAGTATGGGAAAGGAGGAAGGGGGATTATGAGAGGTCCTTGAGGAACCAGGTTTCTTCCCATGGGATTCCATACTGTAGCCACACAAAAGCCCATGACCCCTGGAACCAGGGGAGACACTCCTTACTATTAGAGATGAAGGCCAGCCTTGCCCTTTATCGAATAGTCTTGTTGAGGGGTTTAAGAGGTCTATCTTATGGGGTGCTCAGGGAGGGGTAATATCTCTGGTATGGAGGGCTTGTTGTGCCCTCCTAGGGCAGCTCTCCAGCCTCTGACCCTCACCTGACACCCAGCTCTCACTTGTGGCTCCCAGTAGCTGCTAGCATGTGGCAGTGGCCATACCCCGGGCAACGGCTTTGACAGACTGGCCAAACCTTGTGAGGGTAGCCATTGGGTTGTCGTCGGGTGAACCAGGGCTTTGCTCACCCAGCATGTGAAGACTGCTTCGGCAGAACAGGCGGAAAAAAACCAATAAGAAGGTTCAACGGCTGAGAGGGCGACGCAGCAAAGCACTGTGGAGTGCTTAGGGCGTGTTGGAGCACAAAGGACAACATGGCCATCCAATGCAGCTGAGGAAGTCTCCAGGTGTAACGACTTTTCGTGCCAATGGACCCAGGTTTCCAACGCCGAGAGAGAGGGACTGTCTCTGTGCATCGACTTTTCCACTTAAATCTTCATGCACAAGTGTCTTTGTGCACAAAAACGCACAAAGACAATCGTCATCCTCGGTTACCGAGAGACTACTACTACTTATCTAGTTTCATGTTTCTCATAGGACTTTCTTTCTGCCATATCCAGAGAGGTATAGAGGGAAATACTGGATCTTGGCTTAAGATCTGTGGGACCTTGGGGGTAGTTATTTTTCTTCTGGTCCATGAACATTTTCAAGTCTTTATTACTTCTTAGTTGAACTTAGTTGAACTCAGTGGTCCAAGAGACTCCTAATTGACCTCCCTACAAGATGACTTTTCTTGAATCTATTCATCCATCCATCTATCTATCCATCCATTAACTTAGCAAGCATTTAATAAACACATAATAATAATGACTACCATTTATATAGTGCTTTAAGGTTTGTAAAACACTTTACAAATATTATCTTATTTTATCCTCATATTAATTCTAGGAGGTAGGTGCTATTATTATCTCCATTTTATAGATAAGGAAACTGAAGCCTACAGAGGTAAAGTGACTTTTCCAGGGTCACATAGCTAGGAAGTGTCTGAGGAAGGATTCAGACTCAGGTCTTCTTCCTGATTTAAAGTTCAGTGCTTTATCTGCCATGACACCAGCCGCAGCAATACTGGCAATGTATCAGGCACTATGCTGGGCACTGAGAGGGGGTGCAAATGCAAAATTAAAATAGTTCTTTCCCTTAAAGAGCTTATCTTCTATTAAGGAGAAATCTATCTTTTGTCTTTCTCCTAAAATAATCTTCCTGAGGCATTTATTACTATGCTACTCTCCTATTCTACAACTCAGCATGGCATTGAAAGCTTTACTAAATTCGACTCCTTCCCATCTTTCCAGACTTTCATTCATTCCCTGTTCCAATCAAACTGATCTCCTTCTTGATTCCTGAGTTCTATATGCTATTTCTTGCCTCTGTGACTTTGCAATGGCTGTGCCCTGTGCCTGGAGCACACACCTTACTCACATTCACCTCTTTGAATCCACCTTCCATATTTAGTTCACGGACCATCTCCATCCAAAATGACACTGCTTTTTATTTGTTTGGATCTATATTGGATCCCTTGAGCAGAATGTGAGCTCCTTGAGGGCAGGGACTATTTCCTTTCTGTCCTTTTATCCCCAGGACTGACTCAGGAAGTGATTAAGTGGTTGTTAAATGGAAGATATTTTTTGATCTTCTAAAACCCCTGAAGGTCCTCAGAGTCCTTGTGTGTATTACTGCTGCCTGGCCCGAGCTTTAAGACTTGGCTGGCTTCTCCCTACAGCAGGCATTTCTGGGGATCTCTATTGCAAAGTGCATTAAGTATTGCAGGCCAGACCATGGGCTCATCTGAAAGACCATCATTTATTCGGGAGTGTCTCCGGGAGCTGCCATGATGGATCGGCTGTGTTCTTAATACGGCTTATGGCTGAGCTGCTAAATTTCCAGAGATTAAAAACATGATGGGGAATATAAATTTCACTAGAAGCTAGCACTGGTTATTCCTGTGTGATCCTGGAGAAGTGCCCCCCAAGGGAGGACACACACATACACACTTACACTCACACAGAGCTTTCCCCTCCATGCCCAGCCTTCCCAGGTGAGGGAGACCTCTGCTTTCTTCTGAAGCCCTTATTTGCATTTTATAAAATTATTGAATGTTAAAGCTGAAAGGAGCCTTAGGCATAATTTATTCACCTACTCCATTAAAAAAACCCACCTTGCCTTCTGTCTTAGAATCAATACTAAGTATCAGTTCCAAGGCAGAAGAACATTAAGGGACAGACAATTTGGGTTAAATGGCATGCCCAAGATCACACAGTTAGGAAATATTTGAGACCAGATTTGATCCAGGACCTCCTGTCTCCAGACTTGGTGGTCTGTCCATAAAACCATCTAGTTGTCCTTCAACTATCCCACTTGACAGAAGTGGAAACTGAGGCCCAGGGAATGGAAGGTTAGTAAGTGGTCTAAGGTCACAGAGAAAATTAAAGGCAAAGGTAAGATTAGAATTCAGATCTCCAGACTTTAATTCTAATTTTCTATTACACCTGCTCTTTCTTTTCATTTATATCTCTCTCCCTTTCCCCATCTCTCTCTTTACCTCTGCCTCTCTCTGTCTCTCTCTTCTTCCCCCCTCTCTTTGTCTGTCTCTCTCTGTCCCTCTCTCCCCCTATCTCTTTCCTTCTTTCTCTTCCCTCTTCTTCCTCTTATTGTATAGAGGAGGAAGCTGCTGAAGCCTAGATATGATGGGCTCCTGGGGAGCTCTGATGCTATCTAGTCTAATTTCCTTATTTTATAGACAGCAAACTGGAGATCAGAGAATGACTTGCCCAAGGTCACACAAGTAGAAGTGAGGAAACTGAGGACCGAGGAAGTGAAATGGTTCATCTTGGTATTAAGTGACAGGACTGGGTTGATCCTCATCTTTTGAACTCCAAAGTCTGCCTTGTGGTCATTGTTCCCTTCTGTCTCCTCCTCAGTATAATGGTGGAATGGTCCAGCAGCACTCCCATCTCTTCCTCTTTCCATTGTCTCGCTCCCTCTCTGGCTAGGGTAGCCCTGGACTGACTCCTTCTTTTTCCTCTTCTGCTGTCTATTCCGGGCTCTTCCTCCTCTGTACTCTGTGTGTATGTGTGTGGGAGGAAGGTCATGGGCAGAGGCTCCACTCATCAAAATTCTGAATGCAAAGGAAGCTGGGGAGATAATGGAGGAGCCGGGTGGGAGGTCTCTTACCTCTCAAGGGCTTCTGAGTAACTTAACAGGCTCTAAACCAGGAAAGGAGATCACAGATCATAGGTTGTCAGTGTAGGACAGGCTCGGTGATGGACAGTCTGTCTGCTGGCTGAGGAATAGTCTATGTGGAGAAGCTCATTACCAGAGGACCGCGCGGGTGTGGAGAGAGGAATTATTTCTGACTGCAGCAAAGTCTAATCTCATCGCCTAAGGCAGGGGAGGGCTGCCTTCTGAATTGGGAAAAGCACTGTCCATAAAGATCATTCAAAGGAACATAGATTTAGTGTTCTTAAAAGCCATCTGGTGCAATCTGTCATTTTATAGATGTAGAAACTGAGGCGGCAAAAAAAGTCACATAAAAGCTTAGTGATGGAGTCAGGATTTGAACCCAAGCCCTCTGCCTCCAAAGCCAATTCTCTTGATAGTTCCTTCTCCAGCTCATTTTGTGGATGAGCAAACTGAGGCAAACAGGGTGAAGTGACTTGCCCAGGGTCACACAGCTAGGCTCATAGATAAAGCTGGAAGGGACTCAATCTGTTATTTTATACATGAGGAAACTGGGGCTCAGAGAGAGCATATATGATCATAAATCGGTAGCTGAAAAGGAACTCAGAGACTGCATGGTCAACGTCTCCCATGGGGTTGTTGTTGTTCAGTCATTTCAGCTGTGTTTGATTCTTCCTGACCCCATTTGGGGTTTTCTTGGCAGAGATATGAGTGGTTGGCCATTTCTTTCTCCACCTCATTTTATGGATGAGGAAAATGAGGCAAACAGGGTGAAGTGACTTGCCCAGGGTCACACAGCTAGGAAGTATCTGAGAGCAGATTTGAACTCAAGAAGAGGAGTCTTCTGACTCTAACATTCTATTTATTCTGGCACTGGTTCATAGGATTCTTAGCCAGAGTCAGTGACTTACCCAAGGTTATTAGTTATTCTACAGTGAGAAAGTAACTCAGCTCAGATTTGAACCCCAAACAGAGGGGAATATGCTTCAGTTAACAAGTTAGGTTCTTCATGCAGTGTGCTCATCTGGATTGGGTCAAGATTTAGAGAGGAAGCTAGAAGGTGAGTCATTTCAATGAAGGTGAAGGGTATGAGATGAACTATTTCTGGAGGTGAAGAAAGGAGGAGAGAGGAGAATGTACATAGCAGTAGCAGCCCTGACCAAAGTGAAGAGGCAACTAGAAGATTTGGGTTCAAATCCTGCCTCTGTCACCTATTACCTGTATGTCTTGGGATGAGTCACTTCATCTCTCATTTGGGTCTCAGTTTCCTCAGCTGTATCATGGGTCAGGCTGACTTTGGTCTTGCCACTGGACTTTGATGACTTTAGAAGAGAGAGTGAGGGTGACGACTTTGGGTAAATCTAATTCATGAGGAGTCAAGACATGACCCCATGATGACATTGGTCATCTCCAAAACAAAGGACAAACAACATTATGAAGTGGCTGATTTAGAGCATCTTTATGAGTTCTTAGAGATTTAAATACCATGATTCTTAGATGATCAAGCAGCAGGGTGGTGCCATAGTACACAAAATGCTGTACCTGGAATTAGGACTTGAGTTCAAATCTTGACTCAGTGACTTGCTAGGTGTGTAACCCTGGGAAAGTTGCTGCAACGATGCCTGACTCAATTTTCCCAACTGTAAAATGGGGATAATAACAGGACCTGCCTTCCAGAGTTATTGTGAGGGTCAAATGAGATAATTATCAAGCACTTAGTTTAGTGCCTGGCACATAAATATTAATCATTATCATTGTTATTGTCACTCTCTTAATCAGCTCTCAATAGCCTGGATGTCTACAAGAATACTGTGTCCCATCCTGTCAACAAGCTCAAGACTAACAATAATGGCGGCCACCTTCCCTTTCCTCCAAATCCTGCACTTGGGAAATGGGACTAACCAGTAAAGAGCAGGAAGGAATGATGGAGCTGACCCAAGCATTATTTGCCACCAACCCACAGAGAGGCAGTGAGGCAAGGAGAACCTCAGAGATGTGTCAGTAAGTGATAGATGGTCAGCATCTTCATGGCAGAGCCGCCAGGCCTGTTTCTCTTCTGTCTGGAGGCCTGATGAGGGATTCCAGAATGAGGCAGCCAAGAACAACCTGGGGATGGAAGGTCTGGACTGAAAAGCAAATGAGAAAGTGTAAGAAGCAGATGCTGGCCAGCTCTTACTGGACAAGACAACGGGCATTTCCCGGCAATGAAGAGATGGAGATCTGATGGCAGGGTCTTAATCAGCCCTGTGATAGGTGAGAGGTCTGGGAGCTTTTCCTGGATGAGGAGAGAGCATTAGGAATTAGAATTAGAATTAGAATTAGAAGCTCTTAGTGATGGCAATGAGAGAGGATTATGGAGGCACAGCTGGAATCACAGAAGGGACTTTAGGGTGGAGAATGTCAGAACCAGAAGGAATTTAAAAAAGGAAATATCAGAATTTAGAGGGGGCTTAGAACAGGGAAAATCAGAACTGGGAGGGGGCTTAGAACAGGGAATGAGCTCAGTGGATTGAGAGCCAGGCCTGGAGACGGGAGGTCCTAGGTTCAAATCTGGCCTCAGACACATTCCAGCTGTGTGACCCTGGGCAAGTCACTTGACCCCCATTGCCTAGCCCTTACCACTCTTCTGCATTGGAGCCAATACACAGTATTGATTCCAAGGTGGAAGGTAAGGGTTTCAAAAAAAAAAAAAGAACAGGGAATGTCAGAGCTGGGAGGGGGCTTAGAACAGGGGATGTCAGAAATGAGAGGGGGCTTAGAACAGGGGATGTCAGGGCTGGGAGAAGCTTTAGAACCAGGGATGTCAGAACTGAGAGAGGGTTTAGAACAGGGAAAATCAGAGCTGGGAGGGGGCTTAGAACAGGGAATGTCAGAGCTGGGAGGGGGCTTAGAACAGGGGATGTCAGAAATGAGAGGGGGCTTAGAACAGGGGATGTCAGAGCTGGGAGGGGATTTAGAACAGAGGGAAAATCAGAGCTGGGAGGGGGCTTAGAACAGGGGATGTCAGAACTGAGAGGGGGCTTAGAACAGGGGATGTCAGAGTTGGGAGGGGGCTTAAAACAGGGAATATCAGAGCTGGGAGAAGCCTTAGAACCAGGGATGTCAGAACTGAGAGAGGGTTTAGAACAGGGAAAATCAGAGCTGGGAGGGGGCTTAGAACAGGGGATGTCAGAGCTAGGAGGGGGCTTAGAACAGGGAGTTTAAGGGCTTGGAAGGGGTGTAGAACAGGCAATGTTAGAGCTGGGAGGGACCTTAAAACAGGAAATATCAGAGTTGGAAGAGACCTTAGAACAGGGGATATCAGGGCTAGAAGGAGGCTTAAAATAGGGAATGTCAGAGCTGGGAGGATCTTAGAACAGGGGATGTTAGACCTGGTAGGGACCTTAGAATAGAGAATCTCAGTGATTGGCGGGATCTTAGAACAGGGAATATCATAAGTTTGAGTTGCCTCAGATCCCTCATCTGTAAAAATAAGCGATTGGACTGGATGTCTCTAATGTCCCTTCCATTTCTAATTCCATGATCCCAAAGGACCTCAGACTCTAGTCTAGAGTCTAGACTACAAGAGCTCAAAAGGACTGTAGGACACCGAATGTTCTACCTAGAAGACACATTAGGCTATAGAGCTTAGACTGTAAGAGTGAAAAGTGGTCTAAGGAGTCCTCTAGTCCGATCTTGCCATTTTACCAATTCTAGGGCTGCTCACCAGTTCCAGGGAAACCTGGAGATTGTCCAGAAGTTGGAAGGGACCATGAGCTCATCCAGACCAAACTGTACTTTTTACAGATAGAGAAACTGAGGCCCAGGAAAGAAAGGACTATTTCTGGGCGTCATAGCAAGTTCCCAGGAGAGATGTGGCTAGAACCCATCTCTTCCTCTCTGATGCAAAATTAGCCCAATAATTTGAATGCTTTTAGGACTATTCCAACCCCGACTCTGGTTCATTTCCTCAACAAACCCATGTTAGTTTGAGAGACACGCTGTTATCTGATTAACCCATGGTCTGCTGAGCTGTCCTGGTGCTTACTGACTGTGTGTCTGGCTGTACAATGGGTGGTCTGACACCCTGACCCAGTGATGTTCTGCTCTCTTCCCTTAGAGACCCGGAGGCTTTGTGGCCTCTGGGAACAGGAGCCCTGCTTTGGGATTGGACTGGGAGGGCACATCAGTCTGCAGGGAGCCTGGCTCGGGGCCAGTCGCCTCTAGCAGTCGTGTTGTTTCATAGGGTGGCTCTTCCAGGCCTCAGAACCCAGTGTGGGGACTTTGAAGTCTCGAGGTTGGGGGTGGAGGCTGAGTGTTTTCCAGCTTGGTTTGTCCTCAGGCCTCGTATGTGGCTGTCAGTAAGAAGCTCAGGGTTCAAAGGGGGGTGATTGATTTGCCTCCCACTGGACTTGGGGCCACGTGTGGATAAAAGGGTTATTTGGGGTGAGGAATGAAGAATCCATATGCTCTTTGCAAAGATGGGGGGCTCTGGGTGTGGAACACTGCCCATACTGCCAGACTTTGTTAACATGTTAGTTTTGTTGACGCATTATTTTTCTTCATTCTTTCCTCTGCCTTACTAGGATAGAGGAGGGGAAAGGTTTGTTTTTAGAAAGGAAAGTGGGACAGTTAGGTGGCACCGTGGATAGAGGGCTGAATCCAAGATCTGGAAGACCCAAGTTCAAATCTGACCTTGAATACTTACCAGCCATGTGACCCTGAGCAAGTCACTTTGCCTCAGTTTCCTCATCTGAAAAATGGAGATAATAGCACCTGTCTCCCATGGTTGTAAGGATCAAATGAGCTAATAATTGTAAAATGCTTACCTAGCACATAGGAAATGCTTTGTTGTTATTGTTCAGTCGTATCCAAATCTTTGTGATCCTATTTGGGTTTTCTTGGCAGAGAATGCTGGAGTGGTTTGCCATTTCCTTCTTCATCACATTTTACAGATCAGGAGACTGAGGCAAACAGGGTGAAGTGACTTGCCTAGGGTCACAGCTAAGAACTGGAGTGGTTTGCCATTTCCTTCTTTATCACATTTTACAGATCAGGAGACTGAGGCAAACAGGGTGAAGTGACTTGCCTAGGGTCACAGCTAAGAACTGGAGTAGTTTGTCATTTCCTTCTTCATCACATTTTACAGATCAAGAGACTGAGGCAAACAGGGTGAAGTGACTTGCCTAGGGTCACAGCTAAGAACTGGAGTGGTTTGTCATTTCCTTCTTCATCACATTTTACAGATCAGGAGACTGAGGCAAACAGGGTGAAGTGACTTGCCTAGGGTCACAGCTAAGAACTGGAGTGGTTTGTCATTTCCTTCTTCATCACATTTTACAGATCAGGAGACTGAGGCAAACAGGGTGAAGTGACTTGCCTAGGGTCACAGCTAAGAACTGGAGTGGTTTGTCATTTCCTTCTTCATCACATTTTACAGATCAGGAGACTGAGGCAAACAGGGTGAAGTGACTTGCCTAGGGTCACAGCTAAGAACTGGAGTGGTTTGTCATTTCCTTCTCCAGTTCATTTTACAGCTGGGGAAACTGAGGCTAAGAGTATTAAGTGACTTGCTCAGGGTTACCCAGTTAGTAAGTGTCTGAGGTCAGGAAGAGGAATTTTTTCCTGACTCCACGTATGGCACTCTTTCCACTCTTTCCATATAACTAGCTATGTTTAAGAAGATGGAATTTTAGCTGAAGCTTAGTGGAAGGAAGCCAGGGGAGTCAGAAGGTGGGGATGAGGAAGAGATCACTCTAGGCATGGAGGCAGTCAGTGAAAATAGTTGAAGAGAGAACATCACTAGGTGTTTCTTTATTTAAACTCTCATGTCACACTGATGGCTCATTTTTTCTACAGTTCTGCTAAAACTGTAAGCTTTTTGAAGGCAGGTTCTTAATAAATTAGTGCTTAATAAATGTTTATTGTTTCATTGATTAAAAACACAGATCTAGAAATCTGTTTGAATCCTGGCTTGGCTACTTCTTATCTATATGACCTTGAACAAGTCATTGTAACTGGATCAGCTTGGGTATCCTGATGGGTTAAATGAAGGGTTTGTACTTGATGGTCTCTAAGATTCTTTCCAGTTCTAAGCCAGTTGATAAACATCTATTAAGTGCCTACTGGATGCCAGATATTGTGCTAAGGACTGGGGATACAAAATGATGCAAAATACAGTTCCTGCCCCCAAGGAGTTCACAGTATAATATGATTAATGATCTAATGAAGTTATGGATTATTTATGTCTTGTAGCCATTGAGAGGAGTGAAATCAGTGAAGGCTGACCTGGTCAGGAAAGGCTTCATGGAGAAAGGTAAGGCTTGAGTGAGACCTCGAAGGGTGGCAGCTTCTGGAGAGGAAGATGAGAGCTGATCGGATGAAATGGAAATGATTTTGAAAAGAGAAGAAAAAGACAGGAGCATCGATGTGAATTATCTGGTTAATTGCACAAAATCTCCAAATCCTTCTGTTGGCAAGGATAAAACTTCTGTGGCTTCCTACCAGAGGTTGAACAACTTCCTCAGATTCTTCAGATAATTATTGAAGCTTCTCCTCCCTGGTGGCTGTGTAGACTCATTCATGGCTGACCCTCCCTAACCCCTACCTTGTCCAGCTGTCTTTGTCATTCTACCAAGCAGGCTTCCCTTTTGACAGTCACTGCAGTAAAAGGCCAGACTAAGCCTTCCAGGGCAATCCCCTTGGGGATGAGGATGAGATAATGTTCTGTGGGGTGGGGTGGGATTTAGGAGCACAGTGGATTTCCCAAAAGCTCTGATTATTTTGAAGTAAAATCCTTGGCCAGATTTTAATCGAGGGCTTTTTTGATGCCTGAAGCTGCTAGGGATTTCTGCAGCCAGAGTATACTAATTCTGATCTGATTGTTAAAATTTCCTTGTGAATATTTACATCTCAGAAACCAGTAAATGCTACAAACTGGTCCTTGATTCATTGTGCTATTGATTATCTGGATGTAAAAAAGTGATGGAGAAAATGTTAATAATAAATTTTTATGTTTGTGTTTTTTTTTAATTTAAAGTTTGTGTTGGGCACATTTTTTAAAAGAGCTAGTTGTTAAATATTTGGCAGCCCTGGAAGTTTCTCCTTTCATTCAGGTCTGGAAGTCAAGAGAACTGAGTTTTACTTTGAACTTTCCCATCTACTTACTGTGTGATCGTGGACAAGCCATTTCTATTTGCTGAGACTCAGTTTCTCCATTTATCAAATGAAGAAATTGGATTAGCTGGTCTCTAATATCCTTTCTGGCACTGACATTTTATGTTCTAAGACACTTCCAGACTCTTATATTAGATGTCCTCAGATCTCTCTCATCTCTGATGTTCTATGTTACAAGATCCCTTCTGCCCCTTATATCCTATATTTTGGGGCCCCTCCAAGTTCTGGCATTCTATGTTCTTAGGTTTCTCAGAGCTCTGATATTTTATGTTCTAACCAGGAATTTTTTGCACCTGGGAGCAAATTCAATGGTTAATAACCTCAATAATTTGTTGTTCAGTTATTTCAGTTGTATCTGATTCTTTGTGATTTCATTTGAAGTTTTCTTGGTAAAGACACTGGAGTAATTTGCCATTTCCTTCTCCAGCTCATTTGAGAGGTGAGGAAATGGAGGCAGACAGGGTTAAATGACTTGCCCAGGGTCACTTAGCTAGTAAATATTTGAGGCAGGTTTTGAACTTAGGTCTTCCTGACTCCACACCCAGAACTCTATCCATTTTATCACCTGGCTGCCCTAATATTAATAATAGTTAACATTATATATAATGAATAAATATTATCTCAGTTGATCCTCACAATAACCCTGGGAAATAATGTACTATTATTATCCTCATTTTAAAGATGAAGAAATAGAGGTTCAATGATTTACCCAGGGTCACATAACTTAAATAAAGAAGGCAGAATTTGAAATCAGGTCTTTCTGACTTCCTAGCCCTAGTGAATAGAGATCTCCTGATTCAGTTGGATACAAGTTAGTAGAGAGGATAGTCAGAGAAAGTGTGGTCTGTCTTGGAGCTGAGGCAGCCTGTCCATTAGAGTCCCACACTAACCCTTAGGGTTAGAGGAAGGGCAAAGCCTGTGATGGACTGTGCTGCCTAACAAACCAAACCTACAGAGGAAAGCAACGTAAGCATTTGTCTCTGAGAGAAAGCATGCCTCCTTAGAGATCATTACACTGGGGCAAGACCCTTGGGATCCCAGCCTAGTTATACTTGTACTTCTGAGGTCCCCCCCCAAGATCTCACAATCTGATGATGCTATAGCCTCAGTCAAGGGCTTCTTCAATAGTCCTGCCTGGCTAAAGCAGGCTGCTCACTACTTGTGACAGCCCTACTATCTGAAGTCTCCTGGAGCAACACTGAAAAGACTCTTCTCTCTTGCAATCAGCTCCTTTCACTATGAGGCTATTCTAGAACAGTTCAATGAATTCAGAGAAGAGATTGCTTCTTCTTCATGAAGATCACAACCCAGAGGCTTCCCAAAACCAGGAACTGCCAGGATAAAGGTAATATAGCCCAGCCACTGCCCTGATCAGCAGCCATCTCCATGGAGATGCTCCACGAGCAAAGAGGTTACGACTCTCTGAAGGTTCAGATGATGGTTAGCATTTTTTAAAAAACAATAAAGTAATTAATTAAGAAATGTCCATTGATTTAAAATTTTAATTTAATTAAAATTAATTTATTTTTCATTGATTTTTTAAAAATAACCCTTACCTTCCACCTTGGAATCAATACTGTGTATTGGCTCCAAGGCAGAAGAGTGGCAAGGGCTAGGCAATGGGGGTCAAGTGACTTGCCCAGGGTCACACAGCTAGGAAGTGGCTGAGGCCAGATTTGAACCTAGGACCTCCCGTCTCTAGGACTGGCTCTTAATCCACTGAGCTACCCAGCTGCCCCCTTTTTCATTGATTTTTAAAGTCATAATACTACTGTACATTTAATAGGCTACAGTACAGTAGGAGGAGGAAAGCATATTGTTTTAATTTGTCTTTTATTTTCAAAGAGACCAATGATGTCACGGGCCATGTCTTCACTTGAATAGGAACTGGATTGAAGTTAGGCAACTACCGAAAGTCATCAGTCTCACTCTCTCTCCCAGAGTCATAGAGGTCCAGTGGCAAGGCAAAAGTCAGGATAACGGGCTTCAGCCCAGGATTCAATGGACAGCTTTGGTGATTTCCATGTTTGACCAAGCTCTAAGGACTCCACAGCACCTGCTACCTTCATGGCTATTGGAACAAATTGTTCTTATCCACCCATTCTGCCAGAGGAAGTCTTCCTGCGCCAGAGCAGACATCCCTTTAACTCACTGATGTCTGTGGCTTGGTCAGTTACCCTCGACTTGGTTTGGCTTAGCTGCTAGGATTGTTTTACTGGCGTGTGCCTGCTGCACATACTATAGTTTCTTGGAGTCACAGGTGATAGGTGAAAGGTGGACAAGAAGAGGCCTGAAAAGGGCTCCCAGAATAGGCGCTGGTCCTCCTTGGGCAGCTAGGTGGCACCATTGTGCACAGAACATTGGCTCTCCCAACAGAGGTGCTGGTCCTCCTTGGGCAGCTCGGTGGTGCCATAAGGCAAAGAACACTGAGGTGTTACACAAGAGGTGCTAGTCTTCCATAAACACCCATACCACACAGGAAAGTATATAGTAGCAAGAGAACCATAGGCATTTAAAGACAAGAGATGGCTGGTGAACAAGCTCTTCTTGCTGCTTTGGATAGAAAGTTGGCCATTGAGCCAGTGCCCTCCAGGCAGGATAAAGGGGTAAATCTAGAACAGAGACAGGATCAGGAGAGCTAGGTCAAGGAAATTAAAGAGGTTTGTTGGACTATTATATATTCCCATTTTTCAAATGAGAAAACTGAGGCTTGAGGATGTGAAGAGACTTCTTTAAAGTTATCCAACTAGTAAGTGTTAGAGCAAAGACTTAAACATAGGTCTCACTTGACTTCAAGAAAAATACTTCTCCTCTGATGCCACCCAAGGGCTGGATCTATGTCCATACTGAAGGATAAACAATTGTCTCCTCTCTTCACTTCCTCCATTGAATAGAACTCTAGGGTACATGCTAATCCTTGGTCATATAATCATACCATCGTCCTGCGAAAAAGGAACCAGGCAGCTCTGAGTTACGACTAATCAGAAAAAAAATAATACAGAAATAGTACTCCATAGGCAGGACAGATTTTTAAAAAGTCAGCTTTCTTTTCTGAAATATTCTTACCTCCATTAAAAAAATCCTTATTTAAAAGAATTCAGGGAGAAGATGGTGGAATAGAGGCATAGAAAACTTGAATCTCTCTGAGTATCTTCTCTAACCAACTTTAAACTAATGCTTCAAAGCAAATCCTGGAGGGACTGAATGAACAAAGGGGTGGAGTGAAGTGAGTTTCCTGCAGAAAACAATTTGGAGGGTAAGCATAGAAGGTCTGGATCTCTGGGGTAAGAGGGGAGCAACAAGGCTACACAAGCCAACACCAAGCCCCCCCCCCATACTTCTACTGCTCTTGGTTCTGAACCTGGGCCCAAGCCAACTTTGAGACCTTGAAACCCTGCCTAATCTAACACCAGAGCATTCTATCACCACCCCTTGAACTTCCAAGTCCTAGCATAAGTCTTTAGTGAAGCCCCAAGCCCTAGGGCAAGGCAGTTCATGATGTGCCTGGCCATTGTGATTCTGGAGTGGGGCCTCTCTTCCCTGCCTAAGCCAGAGGTGAGACCTTGAGCTCCAGCACAAGGTAGTTCTTAGTGCTCTAAGCATATAAGTCATTAGCAGTTCCTGGGGGAGACTGAATCAGCAGTGGGAGCTGACTTTCAAAGCAACCAGCTCATAGACTAGAAGAACTGAAACATGCAGAAACCCCAAACTAGAGCTGAGGGTAGCATCAAGGAAAAACTGAAGTTTAAGAGAGTGACCTCTCTACCCTGAGAGCATAGTCTAACTAAGATAGAAATAAAAGTCAAGAAAAGGCCAGGAAAATGAAGAAACATTAAAAAATCTAATTATATAAAATTATTATGGAAACAAAGAAGAGCAAGGCAAAGACTCAGAAGGGGACAGTGAGATCAAATCAGTTATGTGCAAAACTTCAAAGAAAAAATGGGAATTGGTCTCAGGCTCTGGAAGAGCCCTAAAGGCAATTCAAAAATCAAATAAGAGAGGTACAAGAAAAATGGAGAAGAAAAGAGAAAACAATTCAAGAAGAAAACACCTTAAACATCAGAATTGGCCAAATGGAAAGAGAGCCATGTAGGAAGCATAGCCTAAGAATAGCCTTAGGCCATAGAGCAGCTGATGCTATCTCCTCCTGAGGCTACTCTTTTAATTATTGCCCCTTACTGTGAATGTGAAAAACCTGTGCAAGGATCTCTTGTCTGTTTTTGTCCTTCTACAAAAGCAGAGGTTATTCTCAATAAACCCACCTTGCTTGTTATCAGCAACTTGGCCTTCCTGATCCCACCATATTAATTTCATCTTTCTTACCACATCTTTCTTCTTCTCCTCCTCCTCCTCCTCCTCCTCCTCCTCCTTCTATTGATCCCATCTCATTCTTCTTATTGCCTTGAGGATCCCTGGACAGGCTGGTGCTGTCAGAGGTACAAAAATATAATGACAAAAAGAGTTTCTTAAAAAGTAGAATTGGCCAATGGAAAAAGAGGTTCAGAAGCTCACTGAAGAAAATAATACCTTCAAAATAAGAATTGGGCTATTAGAAATGAATGACTTCACCAGTCATCAAGAAACAATAAACCAAAATCAAAAGAATGAAAAAAATAGAAGAAAAGATTTAAATATCTTATTGGAAAAACAATTAACATGGAAAATAGATCCAGGAGAGATAATTTAAGAATCACTGGACTATCTGAAAGCCATGATTAAAAAACAACAGCCTAGGCTCATATTACAAGAAATTATCAAGAAAATTGAAGTAATAGAAATACTAATCATGTATGCATCAAATGGTATAGCCTCCAACTTTTGAAAGGAAAAATAAAGGTACTTGAGGAGGAAATAGACAGCAAAACTATACTCATGGGGAACCTCAACTTTCTTCTTTCTGAACTAAAGAAATCTAACCAAAAAATAAATAAGAAAGAAGTGAAACAATGAATAAAAATTTAGAAAAGTTGCATTCAAGATATCTTTGGAGAGAATTGAATGGGAATAGAAAGGAAATATACATTCTGTTCAGTAGTACATGACATCCACACAAAATTGACCATATATTAGGGCATAAAAATGTAACAACAAAATGCAAAAGAACAAAAATAAAAAATGCAAGTTTTTTAGATCACAACGCAATATAATTATAATCAATTTGGGTCCGTGGAAAAACAAATTAAAAATTATTTGGAAACTAAATAATCTAATTCTAAAGAAAGGGGGTGGGCCAAATAACATATTACAGAAACAATCAATAATTTCATTAAAGAGAATAACAAAGAAGAGGCAACATATTCAATTTATGGGATACAGCCAAAATAGTACTTAAGGGAAAATTTGTATACTTCCATCAATAAAATAGAGAAAAAGCGGATCAATGAATTGGTCATGTAACTAAAAAAAAACTAGAAAAAGAACAACTTAAAAATCTCTAATGAAAGACTAAATTGGAAATCCTAAAAATCAAAGGAGGAATTAATAAAATTGAAAGTAAAAGAACAATTGCACTAATAAATAAGAATAGGATTTTTTAAAATTTAAAAACCACAAATAAATTAGATTGAGCATTGTTTAATTTGATTAAAAAAGGAAAGAAGAAAATTGAATTACCATATCACAGATGAAAAGTGTGAAGTCAGCACTAATAAAAAGGAAATTAAAGAAATCATTAGGAGTTATTTTGCCCAACTGTATGCCAGTAAATATGACAACTTGGGTGAAATGGATAATATTTACAAAAATATAAATTGATCAGATTAACAGAAGAGGAAATGAGAACACTTAAATGATCCATCTCAGAAAAAGAAATTGAACAAGCCATCAATGAACTCCCTAAGAAAATTTCCCCAGGGCCAGATGTGAATTCTATCAAATATTTAAAGAATAATTAATACTAGTACTATATAAACTATTTGGGAAAAAAGTAAAGGAGTCCTACAAAATTAGTTTTATGATACAAATATGGTGCTGATGCCTAAGGCAGGAAGAATAGAAAGAAAATTATAGGTCAATTACCTTAATGAATATAGATTTTATTTTAAAATTTTAATTTTAAAATTTTATTTTAATTTTAAATTTTTTTTATTTTAATTTTTTATTTTAAAATAAATTTTAAAATAAAAAATACCAGCAAGGAGACTAAAGCAATATTATTACAAGGATCATCTACTATGACCAGATGGGATTTATACCAGGAATATAAGGCTAGTTTAATATTAGGAAAATTATTAGCATAACTGATCATATCAACAACAAAACTAACAGAAATCATGATTATTTCAATAAATGTGAAAAAAGTCTGACAAAATACAACACCCATTTCTATTACAAACACATCTTGACTTGAATACTGACCCTTTACTATACCTATTAGATATAATATTATTCTATTAGGAGGTTCCTACAAATGCTCATTTTTGTTGTTCAGTTGTGTCCAACTCTTTATGGCTCAATTTGGGGTTTTCTTGATAAAGATACTAGAATGGCTTGCCATTTCTGTCTCCAGCTTATTTTGCAGATGAGGAAACTGAGGCAAACAGAGTGAAGTGACTTACTCAGAGTCACATAGGCAGTTAATGTCTGGGATCAGATTTTGACCCCAAAAGAGAAATCTTCCTGACTATCCACAGCACTAGCTAGGCTATCACTAGTCATCCTAACTTTTCTTCTGCCATTGGAGTTCAATGGCTCTGGAAAAATGAGTGAGGCTGAAAACTTTGTGGAACTCAGCCTCCATTAAATCCAATTCATTTGCAAATCAAGACATTGCCCCATGATGTCATTGGTCCTCTTTGAAAACAAAGGACTAACAACTACAATTGTTATCATGGATTGCTTTCCACTACATAGCATTTTCAACATTTGCATGTTGCCTCTAAAAACATATAAATTAAGAAGTAGAGATAGCTTTTATTAAGCACTTACATTGCAAGATGCAGATATGAACTCCAAGAAAGACAATCCCTTACCTTGAGGAAAAATGGCAGTCAGTACAAAGATGGAACTCAGTATTTGGATAGTTTTCTCTTCAGGAATATTGTAGTTACTTATTAAATGCTAGTTGAAATGAATTCTATTCTTCCATCAGGAGTTTTGCAGTGTATCTTGTCTTACCATCTTTCCACTTTTCGTCTCCCATCTTAATATGGTAATTAAACATGGTTCATTGTCAATACCTCCAAGAAGCAAAGGATTCTGGTATCTTGGTTATATATAATGACCTCCTTCTCCCAAACTCAGGCTGTCTGTCATCTTGGAGGCATGAAATCATGTTTATATAACAAATGGAGGACTGGTTTTTTTAAAGAAGAGACCAACTCCTTCTCTAGCCTGGACCACAAGTTTTTGGCTTGTTTTGGTTCTGTTTTTAAAATGTGACTTGTGGGTAGACCTGGGTAGGTTGGAAAGGAGGCCAGATGTGAGAAAAACACTGTTGTGCCAACTACTTCCCCAATACTTCAAGAGTTCAGGAACTTTGGTCAACTTAGGGGAAAGTGCAAAATTTTAGAATTGGCCAAGACTGCTCCTCAAGCTTAGAGGCAGTGTCTCTTCCTAGGATGGATGACTTCATAGCCCAGGTCAATGTGTTCTCCAGATGTTAGGGTCCAACCTTTAGGAATTATTTTGTGTTTATTTTGAATTTACTTTTCTACTCACAGGTTGTTTCCTCACAATTGTTTCTAAGCCTCTTGAAGGCTTAGACACTTAATAAGTACTTGTGGAATCAAAGGAGAGTTTAAAGAAACCTCAGTGGTTATCTATGCTAGTTCATACCCAAAAAGGAATCCCCATTGGTCATTTGGCCAGTCAATAAACATTCATTAAGGTAGTACTATGTGCCAGACACTGTGAAAGCTCAGTGAAAGACCCAACAAACAAAAATTTTTACATTTGGGGATAAATCAGGTGAGTAATAAAGGATGGATAGCTTAGGTCTTAAATAAAAAAGGAGTTTCTGAGAGGAACTCACCAATGGAAGGAGATTAGGGGGAGAGAGGGATGTTCTAGAGTTAGAAGGCCTCAAGGATAGAGGGATGTAATGGAGTGAGAAGGTCTCAGGGATGTTCAAGAATGATGTCTTAGGAGTCAAAGGATGTTCTAGAGTGAGAAGGCTTCAGGGATGGAGGGGTGTTCTAGAGTGGAGGTCACAGGTGTTTAGGAAATGACTGGTTCTGACCACCATATTGTACTACCCTCTCACATCTATAAAGATATTAAATAAACAACAGGGAAATGGGTTCGAGTCAAGAACACATGTGATAACCAGCATCGGCTATGGGAGAGGGAAAGGCGGGGGGGGGGGGGAGGGGAGGAAAAGAAAATGATCTTTGTTTCCAGTGAATAATGTATGAAAATGACCAAATAAAATAATGTTTAAAAAAAAGATATTAAATAGCACAGGGCTAAGGTCTGATTCCTGGGAAACTCCACTAGAGACATCCTTTCAATTTGACATTGAGACATTTGGGTCAAGACTATTTTGACTTCCCCAAGTTATGACTTCATTTCTCCCCCAAATCCCCATCTTGTCCCGAAGATAACACGAGAGTCTTTGTGAGAGTTTTGTCAAAGCTGTAGCCAACTTATCAAAAAAAAAAAAAAGGAAATCATTAATCTGACACAAAATGCTTCTGATAAAGCCCAGTTACCACTTTGTATGGCTGCTTCCCTTTCTAATTACTCTTTAATAAGAAATTATAGTTTTGCCAAGAATTATATCCAGACTTACTGGAACATAGTTTGCTCTGATTCTTACTTTGCCACCATTCTCCAGATTCCCTAATCACATGATAATTTCAATAGATGTGGGAAAAGTATTTGACAAAATACAACACACATTCCTATTATAAACCCATCTGGACTCTAACGCTGACCCTTTACTATGTTCTTCTATTATGAGATTCCTACAAATGCCTGATCAGTGATCCTCAAACTGGTTTAGCCCATTTGCAGATTTTTTTTATCAGGATGTGGCCTCTGCATGTTGCAGCTTCTTGGAGCCACAGGTGGGAGCTAGTTGGCAGGTGGATGAACAAACCCTCAGACCAGAGGATCCAGTCCTCTCTGAATACCCCATACCCTTGGCATGTAGTAAGCACTTTGTAATCAATGTAATTTATTCATTTCTCATGATATTGAAGGAATTCGCTTTTGGGTATAAATTATACTAGATGGCCACTAAGGTCTCTTCTAATTCAAATCTTGGGATCCCTGATTCTGAAATGGATCTGTCAGTCTGTGAACATTCCCTCTCCCAGATCAGAGAGGCTCAAACAAGCAAGTTTTTAGGGCTATACCATTAACTTACTTTTCATTTATTCATCCATTCATTTGTTCATTGATCTATCCATCCATTTGTTCATCCATCCATCCATCCATTCATGTTGTAGAAGGGTACATTTATATTTGGGTATCTGCTGTACTAGATGGTCTCCAAGGTCCCTTTCAGTTTAGATCTTTGGTTCTGAGAGGGATCTGTCTTTCTGTGAGCATTTCTTCTCCAAAATCAGGGAGAGTCAAAGCAATCATGTTTCCAGGATTATGCTACAGGCAGCCATTTAGGGCAACAGGGAAAGAATCCACTAAAAATAACCTACACCCTCTTCAGTCTTTGTATTTGTGAAAACAAAGCCAGGGAGCTTTTCTAAAGGGCACCGGAAAAGCATGGGAAGGCTCTGATTGTTTCTCCTTTGGCTTGCCACGAAGCACCACCAAGATCTTAACAAACCAAACAAGGAGGGCAAAGAATTTCCCCCTCGCCTTCCTGACCAGCTAGTGGGGCGTGAGATAGGAAGGGACCTGCTTGCCTGAATTGCTCTTTGGTTGTCTTTACTGAATTCCTGATTAGCATTTGGCTCTCCTGGACAGCGCCAACCCCTCTCCCCTCTTCCCCCTTCTTCCTGACTGGCTGGGGCTCCCACAAATACAAAAGACATTATGGAGAAGCCTTTAAGCAGGAGGCATTGGAGGAGAGATGGTGAGATTAGCAGACTCAGTCCTCACAAGAAGCACATCTACTTAATATTTCTTTAAAAAAATTAGTACATTGATGCCTTTAAAAATGTATTCTACTGAAACAGATTTCTTAAAGGTCATGGCATCACAGATTTCAAGTTGGAAGGAACTTTAGAGGCCCCTCATTTCACAGGTAAGGATGAGACATTAGATGACTTGCCCAGGGTCACACAGCTGGTAGGCATAATTTGAAGTCGGGTCTCATTTCTAGCTGTCTTTGAAAGGGACCTTAGAAGCCAATCTCTGCATTATACAATGTTATCCCAAAGAACCAAGTTCTTCTGTAGTGAGTCTTAAAAGCGGACAGGACCCAGACACAATCCTTATTCCATGAAATGGCCACTGAACACTAGTTTCTTTTTTTATCTTTTTTTAAAACATTATTTTTATTTGGTCAATTTCAAACATTATTTCTTAGATACAAAAATCATTTTCTCCCCCCCTCCCCCCCCCCCGCTCCCATAGCCAATGCACGATTCCACTGGGCATCACATGTGTCCTTGATTCGAACCCATTTCTATGTTGTTGTTGTTTGCACTAGGATGTTCATTTAGAGTCTACATTTCCAATCATATCCCCTCGGCCCCTGTAGTCAAGCAGTTGCCTTTCCTCGATGTTTTTACTCCCAGTTTTTCCTCTGAATGTGGATAGTGTTCTTTCTCATAGATCCCTGCAGATTGTTCAGGGACATTGCATTGACACTAATGGTAGAAGTCTATTATGTGAACACTAGTTTCTATCAGCTACTCTGTTGTTGTGTGTGTGTGTGTGTGTGTGTGTGTGTGTGTGTGTATAACCACCCAGACAAGGAAGATGCCAACTAGCTGCCTTTCCAAGTCTCCCAAGGCATTGGACCAAAGGAAAGAGGCCACAACAGGAAGTGGCCGCATCTTAGACATCGGCACACCTAGGAGACCAAGCTTTGAGGTCCACTAGGGAGTATGGGGGAAGGAGGATGCCCTTGTCCTACTGACCTTCCAAGTTAAAGAGTCTTCAAGAAGGGAGTCTAGGAAGCAGGGATTGGCTCTTAAACATATTCAGGAGTCCCAGTCTCAGAACCAATGGATAGAGTTCTCTTGGCCAGGTCTAGAGACAGGAGGTCCTCAGTGCTACCTAGCTGTCCTGGTCCTTGATAATTTTATTTTATTTTATTTGTTTTATAATACAACATAGAACATATTTATTTGTGGTTTTCCTAGAAAATGTGTCCTTTAGGGATCCCTTTCTTTTTTAAGTTTTATTTTTATTTTATTTTAATAACAAATTTTCATATAAGTTTTCCAAAGTTACATGATTCATGTTGTCTCCCTCCCTCTATCCCTCCCATCTCCCAGAGCTGACAAGCAATTCAATCTAGGTTTTACATGCATTATCATGCAAAACGTATTTCCATAGTATTCATTTTTTTGGGGGGGGGAGATTTATCCTCTTTATTTTTTATTTTTTATAGCATTATTTTATTTGGTCATTTCCGAGCATTATTCATAGTATTCATTTTTGTAAGTGAATAATCTTATAAAACAAAACCCTAAAACATAGTCCCAAATAAACGAGTGACAAATTCTATGTTTTCTTCTGTATTCCTACTCCAACAATTCTTTCTCTGGAGGTGGAGAGCATTCTTTGTCCTAAATCCCTCAGAATTATCCTGGAAAATTGCATTGCTGTTAGTAGCAAAGTCTGTTACATTTGATCATCCCACAATGTTTCAGTTACTGTGTACAATGTTTTCTTGGTTCTGCTTATTTCACCCTGCATCAGTTCACATAGGCCTTTCCAGCCTTTTCTGAAATCATCCTGGATCCTTGATAATTTTAAAGGTGTCCCGAGACCAAAATATTTGAGAATCTCAGGCTTTGAGAACAGAAAACTGGAAGGGAAATCAGGAAGACTGAGTTCAAGTCTTAACTTGGACAATTAACAATACCATAACTCTGGACAAATCTTTTAACTCCTTTCAGCTTTAGTTTCCTCCTCTGTAAATTCAGAAGAATAAGGAGTCCTCTACCCTTCAAAGGGCTGTTGTAAAGACTGAATGAAATAGCATTTGAAATGCTATTTGCAAAACCTTAAACCACAGGGATGCAAAAGAAGGTGACTGGGTACTCAGAGGAAAGGTGAGTGTACCAAAAAGACAGTCAAGAAAGAATGGAAGAAATCATCCCAGGCCATCACACTCAGAATATACCAAAGGAGACCCACAGTCTAATGTGAAGTAGAGGGGCTCAGCAAATATATGACAAGGAAATGTAAGAGAATCTTGGTTCGAGTTTGGATGCTTCCCTGAGAGCTGGATCTTTGTAGAGAAAGGTGCCCCTTCCAGCCAGCCTGCTTGCTTTCATAGTCACCCCTCCCCTTTTCCTGTGCCCTCCACAGGGTAGCAAGTGGCTCTTTGTTGCCTCTGAGGATAAGGGCCTGGCCAGGAAAATCAAATATTTTCTGTACAAGGGTAGAGAGAAGAGCTTGCTTTTTGGAACTGAAGGGCAGCTGTTGCCATGGCTAAATCCTTCTGTTGTTCCATTAAAAAGGGGGAAAAAAGCCATGGCCAATACATGACACAGAGAGTTGTTTTGTGAAAGTACATGGAATGTCCCTTCGTCTCATATCAAGCTAGCTTTGAAAGCTGAGGTTTGGGGGTGCTGGGGAACAACTGGGAGGGTGGGGTGATGTTGGCATCAAAGGGTAGTGGAAAAAGCATCAGTCTGAGAAGCAGGAGACTTAGGTTCTAATCCTGACTATCTACTAGCTGTGACATTTCTCTTCAGGCCTCAATTGATTGCTCTTTAAAATGGGGCCAGATTACTAGAGAAAATGAATTCTAAGATCCCTTTGAGTTGTGACAGTCTATGTTCTTAGGACTTTCCTAGTTTTGGCATTCTATAGTCTATGTTCTTGGGCTTTTCTGAGTTTTAACATATATTAAGGAATACAACTATATAATATGATATTATTTTAAATTACATAATATTCTAAATCAATATATAATGTTAAATATAAATAATGTGCTTATTCATTAACTGTAGGAGGAGCCCAAGAATGCAGAATATAATATAAAGATATATATACTTACACATTACCATATATATCAAACTATATATATATGGGATGGGAATATGTGTATAAATACACATGTGTATGTATAGAAAGCTAGATAGAGGTATAAATATGGATTAATTTTTGTTGAGTCATTTCAGTCATGTCTAACTCTTTATGGTTCCAGATACTAGAACAAAGATAGTGAAATAGTTAGCCATTTCCTTCTGCAGCTCAATTTACAGATGAGGAAACTGAGGCAAAAAGAGATAAGTGATTTGCTCAGGATCACACACCTAATAAGTGGTTAAGACCAGCTTTGAACTAAGGAAGAGTAGTCTTCCTGATTTCAGACTCAACAGTCTACCCACTGTACCACCTGACTCATCCATCCATCCATCCATCCATCCATCCATCCATCCATCCATCCACTCATCCATGCATTCATGCATTCATGCATCCATCCATCCATCCATCCATCCACCCATCCATCCATCCATCCATCCATCCATCCATCCATCCATCCATATTTATTTTCCAAGTAACACATTAAAATTTATCTATATCTCCCATTAAACAAATTTTATAAAAACAACCAAAAATGTGTCTACTACATAGAGCTGCATACGAAACAAATGCCCACTTTTGCCTCATTAGAAAATATGTCTGTGTCTGCATTTTAAGCTCAGCATCTCTGTGTCAGGAGGTGAGCTGCAGGTTTGGCTTTCACTCCTGTAGCCTTGTGGTTTATCATTGTGTTGATCAGAATCCTAATACCTTTTTTTAGGCAATGGGGGTTAAGTGACTTGCCCAGGGTCACACAGCTGGGAAGTGTCTGAGGCCAGATTTGAAACCAGGACCTCTCATCTCTAGGCCTGGCTTTCAATCCACTGAGCTACCCAGTTGCCCCAGTGACTTGCCCAGGGTCACACAGATACTAATGCTTTTTAAAGTTGTTTTTCTCTAGAATGATGGAGTCATTGTGGAAATTGTTCCCCTTGATATGACTGGGGATGTAGACTCTAAATGATCACCTTAGTGCAAATACCAATAATATGGAAATAAGTCTTGATCAGTGACACATGTAAAACCCAGTGGAATTGCATGTTGGCTATGGGGGTGGTGAGAGGAGAGGAGTGAAAAGAACATGAATCCTGTAATCATGGAAAAATATTCTAAACTAATTAATTAAATAAAAAATTTCAATTAAAAATAAAAAAATTGTACCCCTTGTTCTGCTCATTTCTCTCTGAATCAGATCATAACTATCTGCCCAGTTTCTTTGGAAACTTCCCATTTCATCATGTCTTGTGGCAAGATCAGGCTCTCTCACATTTATATGACCCTCTTTGTTTAGTCATCTCGAAATAGGGGGCTGCCCTTTAGTTTCCAACTGGCTGTCGTGGGGAGAGCTGCTCTAAAGATTTTTGTGCCTAGAGATCCTTCTCCTTTCTTTGATTTCTTTATTTCCCATTCTTCTTAGTTTCGAGATGAGTTTTTTTCTTTTTTGTAGTGACATGATTAAAAAGTGGCAAGAGCTCTGATTCTAGAGTCAAGAGGCCTTGGGCTCAAATTTTCTCTCTTCTGCTTATTACCTGTGTGAACCTGAGCAACACTTTCTTATTTATAAAATGAAAAAGATTGGGTTTGATGACAGTCTATTATTATCATTAGTCTTTTTAAACCCTTACCTTCTGTCTTAGAATGGACACTAAGTATTGGTTCCAAGGCAGAAGAGTGGTAAAGATCCAGGACAATTTGGAGGGACTTATGATGAAGAATGCTATCCACATCCAGAGAAAGAACCGTGGGAGCGGAAATACAGAGGAAAAACAAATGATCAAATGATTAGGGTTTTGAACTACCATATATGTATAACCAGTGGAACTGCTTGTCAGCTCTGGGAGAGGGGAAGAAAGAGTAGGCAGGCAAGGGGGAAATCATGACTCATGTAATCATGGAAAAATATTCTAAATAAAAAAAGGGAAAAAAGAAGAGTGGAAAAGGCTAGGCAAATGAGGTTAAGTGACTTGCCCAGGATCACACATCTAAGAAGTGTCTAAATCTGGATTTGAACCCAGGACCGCTTCTACTGAGCCACCTACCTACCCCCTGTTACTATTATAGAAAGACTGGACAGATAGACACCTCCCAGCTCTCACATTTCCTTTTCTCCCTCTTCTTGGCTCTGACATTTCATATTTTAAAGTCCTTTCCAGCCCTGAAATTCCCCTGTTCTAAGTCTCCTCCTAGCTTTGACAATCTCTGTTTTAAACTCCCTCCCAGCTCTGATAATCCCTATTCTAAGCTCCTTCCCAGCTCCAGCATTCCATGTTCTAAGCTCCTTCCCAGCTCCAACATTCCATGTTCTAAGCTCCCTCCCAGCTCCAACATTCCATGTTCTAAGCTCCCTCCCAGTCCTAATATTCCCTGTTCTAAGGCTTCCCCCAGCTTTGACATTCTTTGTTCTAAGCTCCCTCTCAGCTCTGACATGTTATGGTCTGAGGGCTCTCCAAGCTTTACTCATTTACCCCCTGAGCTCTTTTCTAGCCCTGATATTGTACATTAAGGTCCCACCCACCTTCTGTGATTCTCTGATCCATATGGAGGAAAGAGAAGTTGACATGACACAGTAGGGGAAGTCCTAGGACATAGTTCTGGGAGTCAGTGTGCAGACTTCAGATCAGACCACAAGAGGCTGTTCCTATGGACTGGCTCACCCCCCTGTTCTCTTTCTCCCTGCTTAGGCTTGAGGAGAGGGGAAGCTTCCGATTCTTTTGGTTTAGACAGGCATCTATGACCTGAACCCTCCTCATGGACTTGGAATGTCTTTGCTGACATGAGACTCCAAGCCCCTGAAGAACCACACCAAGGTCCAAGTGGGGCAGAATTAGGAATGTAGACAATGAGATGGTTCTAGCTGAGCCCATGGCTGAAGTTCCTGAAGCAGAGTTCTATCCATATACAGGATCCTGCCCTTTACCATCTGTGGGCTACCCCCTTAGTGCCCTTCAAGCACAGTCTGGTCCAGGAGCCAGTACACACTGGACAGATTTCTGGTAGAAGCAGTCTAGAACCAACTCTGTAATTCCAAGTTCCGAGACCTTAAGTAAATGATTGAACCTCTCCAGCCTTTCTGGTGGGTTAGGTGATCACTAGCTTGAAATTTGTCATTATAGTACAATAGAAGGAATGAGGGGAGGGCAGCTAGGTAGCATAGTGGATAGAGTGTCAGGCCTGGATATGGGAGGTACTGGGTTCAAATATGTCCTCAGATACTTCCTAGCTGTGTGATCCTGGAAAAATCACTTAACTCTTACCCTACCTTGCCCTTCTTCTGTTTTACAATTGATACTAAGACAGAAGGCAAGGGTTTAAAAGAAAAACAACATGAGTTCTAGATTTGGAATCACAGGTTCTGGGTTCAAATTCTATCTCTGCCATTGAGACCTACAGGTCTTAGGACAAGTTACTTGACCTCTCTGGTCATCAGTTCCTCATCTCTAAAATGGGGGCATTGGGCTAGTTGACTCAAAAGGTCCCTTTCTTCCCTTTCTCTATGATCCTATGACATTGTGACATGGGGGATGACCAGAAATGGTCACAGAAGCCAGCTGCTGGTTCTGATGGTACATCAGCTTTGCTGCTAGGCCAGGGAGGTCCTGATTCTGGGGTATCAACGCCACAGGCAAGGGGGAAGGGTTGTGTGTGACTATTCTTGAAGTAGCCAGGAATGGCACTATGACCTAAAATGGGAGCATGCATGAGCCCACTGAGGCTGTTTGAGGTGTGGGAGATTAGGGGCCAGATGAGGCTACTCTTTACCTGGGATAACTTCGTTAAACTCTCTCCTCAGACACCTACCTCTCTTTCTCCATCAGCTATTCCTTTCTGTTCCCTATACCTTTTTCTAGTATGTTGACTTGTTCCAGCCTTCAGGTCTGCTGCCCTGTCCACCCTATTTCTCTCTCTCTCTCTCTCTCTCTCTCTCTCTCTCTCTCTCTCTCTCTCTCTCTCTCTCTCTCTCTCTCTCTCTCTCTCTCTCTCTCCCTCTCCCTCTCTCTTTCACTCTCTCTTTCACTCTCTCTCTCTCTCATCATTTTTCTCCCTCTTCTCCTCCTTCTTCTCCTCCTTCTCTTCCTCCTCTTCCTTCTCTCTCTTTTTTTCTTTCTCCCCCCTCCTGCTTTCCTTCTCTCTCATCTCATTTCTCTTGTCTCTCACTATCTATATCTCTTCTTTCTCTTGTCTTTCTCACCTCTTTGTCTCTATCTTTATCTCCCTTAAATTAAATCACTTGCTAAAGGTCACAAAATTTTTGGTAATTGGAAGATCTGGGATTTGAATCCATATCTTTGGGCTTTAAGTCAGGGCACCATCTATTGTACCACAAGACAAATGTGGGGCTGTTATCATTATTTAATTTTACCCTCATCTTTTTTGTGGGCTCATGGAATTATAGAGGTAGAATCTCAACATCCATTTAGTTCCCCACCCCTCTCCTTTATATAAAAAGTCTTTTCTAGTAACAACTCTAAGACAGAAGGGCAAGGGCTAGTCAAACAGGGTTAAGTGACTTGTCCAGGGTCACACCACAAGGCAGTGCCCCCCTTAAATAAATATAGAACTGATATCTAAAGGAGTTATATATTTTATCCAAGTTCACATAGCAAGTGGTAGAACTGGGATTTGAACCTGGATCCTTTAACTAAAACAGTCTAGCCCACTTTCCATGGTGCCATGTTTTTTCTCTCTAAGATTTAGATTGAAATGACCTTGGCATGGCTACTATTATAATATACTTGTTATTATTGATCTGCTAGGCCACAATTGCTGCCTGCCTCTCACTGTAAGCCCTTCATGTTCTGTGCCTCAGTTCTCTCATGTGGAGAACCTTAGCTGGTCAGGAGGTGGAAGAAGCAATGGCTTTCTTTCTCTTCAGACTGCCAGAGAAGAGTGCAGTCCTTCCAGAGAGAAGCTTTTGAAGCCAAATTACGTGCAGACATCACCTGGCAGCCAGAGCAGCTGGGCTCCCTCTGGAGCAGGCTGTGCTTCCATGAAGTCTCTGGGCTTATCCCATTCTCTGCAGCTGCAGACATGGCTCCCCTCCCTTCCTCCCCAGCCCCCAACTCTGATCCCTGCCTGGCTCTCCTGGTGGTCTCTGCTCTCACCCACTCATAAAGAAGCCTGCTCTGTAGGAAATCTGATGTTCTAAGAGGAGGGGGCAAGTGGGATGCTGCCTCCTGGGAGGGAGGTGGAGAGGCTAGGCTAGAACACAGGGGTGGAAGGTAAGGGGGGCTTGGCTAGAAACTCCCAAAGCAGATGAGCCCCCTCCTGGTCCCCCAAGCTGGCATTCCCCCCAAAGCTTAGGGAAAGTCAGACTGAGTTTTCATTTTATTTCTTGGGGATGGAGGCCAAGTCCTGCTGGGTGTTGCTCAGGCAATTGGGATGATAATAATAGCTCTTGTTTCTATGGCGATTGAAGGTTTGCAGAGTATGTTTTTTCCAATAAACTATTCAAGCTCCATGTGGAGGCTGGACTCACCAGCCCAGAAGGGGATTTGATGCAGGGAAGTACTTGTGTAAGGATGAGTTTAATCACTGATGCTGTGAGGCCAGAGGACCCATGTCCAAAACACCTCAGTCACTACCTGTGAGACTGGGTAATTCACTTGTCTTTCTGGGCCTCAGCTTCCTCTTCTGTAAAACCACGGAGGGGAAAGAGGGACTAGAGGGCCTTGGCTGCCCATTCCACCCTCAATTATTTTGTATTCATATGATTATTCTTCTCTGTTTTACAGATAAGCAAGCTAAGACACAGAGAGGTGATTTGTTAAAAGAAACACAAGTGTCACCTTTCTCTCCTTTTGAATAGTCTCTTCTTTTCTGGGTTTTAGTGACTCTACTGGTGATCATCTTACCTGTGTGATTGTTTGCTCTGCTTCCTTTGATGTCTCACCAGCCACATGTGTTCCCTAATTGTGTCTTCCCCAAGCTTTGTCTTAGGCCTTTTGCTCTTTCCTCTCTCTCTCCTCCCCACTCCATGCCTCTCTCCACCTACTTCCCTCTCCCTCCCTATCACCTTCCCTTCCTTTCTCTTTCTTTCTCTTCTTCTTTTCCTTCTCCCTCCCTCTCTCTCTCTCTCCTTCCCTCCTTTCTTTCTTCCCCTCCTCCCTCCCTCCCTTCCTTTTTTCCTCCCTCCCTTCCTTCCTTCCTTCCTTCCTTCCTTCCTTCCTTCCTTCCTTCCTTCCTTCCTTCCTTCCTTCCTTCCTTCCTTCCTCCCTTCCTCCCTCCCTTCTTTCTTCCTTCCTTCCTTCCTTCCTTCCTTCCTTCCTTCCTTCCTTCCTTCCTTTCTTTCTTTCTTTCTTTCTTTCTTTCTTTCTTTCTTTCTTTCTTTCTTTCTTTCTTTCTTTCTTTCTTTCTTTCTTTCTTTCTTTCTTTCTTTCTTTCTTTCTTTCTTTCTTTCTTTCTTTCTTTCTTTCTTTCTTTCTTTCTTTCTTTCTTCCTTCCTTCCTTCCTTCCTTCCTTTCTCTCTACTACTCTCTACTACCCCTCCCTACTTCCTTTTCTTCCCATCTTTCTTTCTCTTCACCTCTCTTCTCCTTTTCTCCCTCTGTTTTTCTCTCCCCTTTATTCTCATTCCTTCTCCCTCTTCCTCCTTCCCTCTCCCCTATCTCCCCTTTCCCCCTCTCTCCTTTTCCTTCTCTTCTTCCTTTTCTCTCTCTTTCCCCTCCCTTCCTTTTCTTTTTAAACCTTTACTTTCAATCTTAGAATGGATATAATGCATCTGTTCCAAGGCAGAAGAGCAGTATGGACTAGGAAATTAGTGTTAAATGACTTGCCCAGGGTCACTTAGCTAGGAAGTGTTTCAGATCACCTCTCTCCTTTTCCTTCTCTCCATCTCTTCTTCTGCCCTTTCTCTGTCACCGAGTCTCTGTCTCTGTCTTCTCATCATTTTCTTTGAGTTTCATTAACACTATGCAGATAATTCTGCCTCCACCTCCCCTTTCCTCCACTTATCACCAGATCACCCATGCTGGATATACTAGAGGCTTGTTATCTTTCCCTGAAAACACAACTCTTGTCAATTTCCTGTCTGTGCCTTCCAGGCTCCCAGGCTCCTAATCTCAGCATTATCTTCCACTCCTCTCTCATTCCTCCTATCCAGTCCCTATAGCATTTCCTGTTTCCATCCCCTTCTCTCTACTCACACACTCACATTCATCCAGGTCCTCCTCATTAGTCTCTCTAGTTCTCTCTTTCACTTAGCTTCCAAAGTGATTTTCCTTAAGAGCATATCTGATTCTGTCATTCCCTTACTCAATAAACTCCTGTGGCTCCCTGTGCCTTTTGGGATAAAATATAATCTCTATTTGGCTTTTAAAGTCTTTCACAGCTGGGTCCCAGTGTATTATTACAGCCTTATCATCCATTCTTCCACACCCTGGGGTATAACAACACTGGTCTTCTCTCTGTTCTTCCTAATCAGCCTTTCATTTCTCATTTCCACACTTTTACAATGGCTGTCCCCAATACTTAGACACTACTCCCTTCTCACCTCTGCCTTTTGGAAACCCTTGTTTCTGTCAAGGCTAAGCTCAACTGTCTCAAAACCTTTCCAGATCCTTAGTCCCCACTGCTAGAGTTTTACTCCCCAACTACCTTATTAGATCTCTTTGTATACTTGTACATGTGGCCACCATTACAATGTAATTTCTTGAAGATGTAGATGAACCTGATGCAGAGTGAAGGGAGCAGAACCAGGGGAACATCATGCAATAACATGAGTACTGTCCAATGATCAGCTGTGAAAGACAGCCACTCTCAGCAATGCAATGATCCAGGACACTTCTGAGGGACTAATGACAAAGAATGCTCTCCACCTCCAGAGAAAGAATTGTTGGAACCAGATGCAGGTCAAAGCAGACTGTCTTCCACCTTAGTTTCTTTGTGGTTTTATTTTGGGGTTTGGGTTTTATATGAGTGTTTTCTTATAACAATGACAGCTATGGGAGTATGTTTTGCATGATGATACACGTATAACCCAGATCAATTTGCTTACCATCTCTGAGAGGTGGGAGGGAGACAGTTTAGATCTTATAATTTTGGAAAATATATGTTGAAAATTGTTATTACATGTAATTGGAAAAATAAAAATACAACAAAAATGAATGCTATTTGCTTGATGGCAGGCTTCATTGTCTTTGTATCTTTGGTCCATAACACAGTACTGGGTACTTAGAAGGGCTAATTAAATGCTTATTGATCATCCCCACAATAAGCCTTTGAAGGATGTTCTATTATCCTCATTTTTGCAGATGAGGAAACTGAGGCACAGTTTGAATTGATTTGTCCTTGATCATACAGAGTAAGTATCAGAAGGTGGACTTGAACTCAAGTCTTCCTGACTTGTAGTTCAGCACTTGATGAATACTGCACCATCTAGCTGTCTAGGAAAGCATAGATTCAGGCTGACTATCTAACACTTCATGCATATGATCTCATACTGTAGGGTAATTATTCTGCTCATTTTACAGATGTGGTAATTGAGGTTGAGAAAGGTAAATTGGTCAACTTCTGTCCTAGTATAAAGACTGGTTCTGTGGCTCCTTATTTGTGTGACCTTGAGCAAGTCACTTGAACTTGACCCCTCGGAGACTCAGTTTCCTCATGTGTTTTAGCCATACATTGTATTTTCCCCAGCTTCCTAGTTTGGTACTTTGCATGTAGTTTAAGAAATACTTAGTTGTTGTAGCTTTAAATTTGTAAATTTTAAAGTTGTAGCTTTAAAATGTGGGAGATAATGTCTGTACTTTTTGCTTTGAATTTGACTCTCCTGCACCCTTCTCCCCCACAATGATTCCTGATTCTGAGGCAATCCAATCCCAGTCAATTCAATAAGCATCAACTGGGAACTTTGTGCAAATGATGGGAATGCCGAGACAAAAACCAATCGCTGATACAGGACTTTTGGAGGAGAGAGCAATAAGAAGTGGGAAGAGCAGCAAAAGCTTCCTCTAAAAGGTACAATGAGCTAAATCTTGAAGGGAAACCAACACTTCTAAGAGGAATATGGAAGAAGTAAGTACATGTAGGCATAGGAATGAGCCTGTGCAAAGGCATGGTGGTAGGAAATGGAACTAAAAGTAAGGGGAAGACTGAATGACATGAAAATAGGAACCTTAATTATTACTTTCTTCTTTGGAAATCAGGGAGCTTTGGGACTCTGATTCATCATGAACTAGACAGGAAAAGCAGTTTCCTCACCACACTCCTTCCTCTTTCTGGTCTGTCTCATTCGACTTCTTTACTTCTAATTTCCGTAAACTTCTCTTCCTGGATGGAGAGTCAGGAGATCTGGGTTTGACTTTGGCTGTGTGATTGCAAGCAAGTCACTTTACCTCTCTGAGACTCTCCTTGGGCATAGTGAGCTTTTCAAAATTAGGGAGGAAGTTGGGATAATATTGAATCACAGAACTGTAGAGTTGGAAGTCTCCTTAGAGGACACCATATCTATCCTTTTTCTCTTCCTCCTCTCCTTCTTTCCTCCTTCCTCTCCTTCATTCTTTTTGCTCTTCTTTCTTCTCTTTCCTTCTTCAGTTCCTCTTCCCTTCTTTCTGTCATCTCCTCCTCCTTCTCTGAACCTGTGATTTCATTACTATGGAGGGACTCCCTGTGTGGAGACTCCCTCCATCTATTCAGATCAACAATTTCCCTGTAACTTAGGATCAGAGACTGGATGGAATCATAGAGAAATTAAGTGAGTTGACCAGATATGTATCGGAGGAGGGACACAAACTCCCACTTCAGCTCTATCTGAGAGCTCAATCCTGTTGCCTCTTACGTACCTAACCTTGTATTCTTTTTGTTTGGGCACTGACCCTGGGATTTCAATGGCACAGGGGACTTCTACCCACAATGACCGATATCTCTTCTGTAATATCTAGTGTTAGAGAATGCCTGGGACTCTGAGACATGACGGGCAGAGTCAGGATTTGAACCTGGATCTTCCTGACCTGGAGGCTGACTCTCTCCATTGTGCCACACTGCTATAACCTGTATGATATAAGTGCCACTAAGTCCCTTTCCTACTGTCTTTGTCAAGTGGTCATTTTATAGAGGTCTCCCTCTGTGCCAAGCTCATTCGTACAGCTTCAGTGACAGGGTACTCACTACCTCCCAAGGTAGCACTTTATCCCGGTGAGTTCTGATTGCCAGGTAGAATCACTGGATGGGAAGGGTACCTGCTTGTTCTGTCCTGACTTGCTCTCTCTTCCTCCCTTTCCCCATTTCTTTGTCCTTTTTCAGGCTGTTCAGCCTGGCCATGGGGTGTCTAATAGAGCTCCGCATCAGGCCCCATCAGCCAGAACTACCTCCCTGGGTTCTGAAGCTGACATTGGGTATACAGAGGCTTAGACTGGCCTGAAGCCCAGCTTCATCTCCTCTGCCAGATGCAGTTTCCATCTGATAAAGCCAGAACCTCATTTAATGGCGTTTACTTGGCTCTCTGAGGGTAGTTTGATTCGAAGGGAGCCGGCAGTAACCCATCCTGCCTTGGAGGAGAGGAAGAGATGATTTACATAAATCCTTCCTGAGGTTTGCTTCCCCCTCTGTACCCCATCCAAGATTCCTGGGGGCTGCTTTATCTCCCTTGGAGCTCCAGGAGTGTTCTTTCTCAGGCTGGGAAGGCTTTGGCAGCAGCTCACAGGAGTCCAGCAATGGGAATTCTCCCATGAGCCTCTGCTGATGCAGTCATCCTCCCACCCTCCAACCTTGAGGAAGGGGGTGGCTGATTGATGAGGTCTTGGCCCAGAGAGACAGATAAGTTCAGCTTCTGACCCAGAGTCCTGGGAGGAGGCAAAGAGAGGGCCATGAGGGAGGACAAAGAGAAGAAGATAGTTAAAATTTCCTTTTCTGGAGAGAGAAGGATGTGCATTGAGGACCATCCCACCCAGTTTTTGTCCACTCGGGGTTGGGTGGGAGCAGACAGGACTCAAGGGCAGTGTGGATGGAGCTGGGGGCTGAGCATCAGGAGAACTGAATCCTACTCTTGTCTCTCCTATTGCCTGCCCATGGAACTTTGAGTAATGCTTTCCCTCTCTGGGCCTCAGTTTTATTTTTTTTTCAATTCTATTTTATTCCCCCCCCCCCAAATTACATGTAAGAACAATTTTTAACATTCTTTTTCTTTTTTTAAACCCTCACCTTCTGTCTTGGAGTCAATACTGTATATTGGCTCTAAGGCAGAAGAGTGGTAAGGGCTAGGCAATGGGGGTTAAGTGACTTGCCCAGGGGCACACAGCTGGGAAGTGTCTGAGGCCAGATGTGAACCTAGGACCTCCCGTCTCTAGACCTGGCTCTCAAACCACTGAGCCACCCAGCTACCCCCTTTAACATTCTTTTAAAGAAATTCAACATCCAAATTCTTTTCTTTCCTCCCCCATGCTCCCTCCCTTACTTCCTCCCTTCTCCTTTCCCTGAGATGGTAAGCAATCTTATATAAGGATTTTATATGCACAATCATGTAAAATATTTCCTCAAATTAGTCTTTTTGCGGAAGAAAAGTTGAACAACAACAACAACAACAAAAATGAAGACAGTGGAAAATAATTTGCTTCAGACTGCATTCAGACTCCACCAGCTCTTTTTCTGGAGGTGGTGAGCATTCTTCATCATGAGCCCTTCAGAACTTTCTTGGATCTTTGCATTGCTGAGAATTGCTAAGTCTTCACAGTTGATCATCACACAATATTGCTGTTAATGTATATAGGGTTCTCCCGATTCTGTTTATTTCCACTCTGCATCAGTTCATGGAAGTCTCCCAGGGGTTTCTGAAATCCTTTTTCTCATCATTTCTCATAGCACAATGGTATTCCATCACAAGCATATACCACAATTTGCTTAGCCATTCCCCAATTGGTGGGTATCCCTCCAGTTTCAAATTCTTTGCCAACCACAAAAAGGGCTGCTTTACACATTTTTATACAAATAGATCCTTTTCCCCTTTAAAAAATCTCTTTGGAATACAGACCTAGTAGTGGTATTTGGGCCTCAGTTTTATTGTCTGCAAAAATGGAACATTAATCTAATCAGAATTCATCAAGGAAATACTTGATTAAGGAAGCCTACA
This sequence comes from Monodelphis domestica, assembly GCF_027887165.1. Classification (NCBI taxonomy): domain Eukaryota; kingdom Metazoa; phylum Chordata; class Mammalia; order Didelphimorphia; family Didelphidae; genus Monodelphis; species Monodelphis domestica. The sequence continues at coordinate 29,365,543 of NC_077229.1, forward strand.
ATGGACATTCTGCTAGGCACAGGGAATACAAGGGTGAAGAATGAAAAAAATCCCTAACTACAAAGAGCTTATACTTTAGTGGGAAAGTTGTAGCAAACAGATAAAGCAAAAACAGCAATAGTTAACATTTATGCCATGTTTTAAGGCTTGCAAACTACTTTAAAATACTATCTCATTTGATCCACAACAATCTTGGGATGTAAATGCCATTATTGTGCCAAATTTGTATTTAAGGAAACTGAAGTAGGAAGAATTGAGTGACTCACCCAAGGACACACAGCTAGGAAGTGTCAGAGACCAGGTTTGATTCAGGTCTTCCTGATTCCAGTGCTCTAACCACTGCACCACATAGTTCCCTATAAATATAAAATTAATAAATGCATCTCTATACCCACATATGAATGAAATACTCATTATGTGAAAGGCACTGGGGATAGAGACTGACCATAGGCTCTTAGTGCTAAGCAAGAGGGGATCCCAGAGGCAGCCACCCCAAGTTTTTTTTTTTTACAAAGGAGGAAATGAAGGCCTCAAAGGTTGATGGCTTTGCCTAAAGTCACCTTTACAAGTGAGTAGAAAAGAGAGAATTTAAATCTGGGTCTCTTGACTCCAAATCCAGCCTGATTTATATCATACTTAACTGCCCCCCCCATCCTTAGTGAGCTTTTATTCTGATGTGTGTATGCATCTGTGTATAGATGTGTGTATATGTATGTTCACTGAGTTGTTTCAGTCACATCCAACTCTTTCTGACCCCATTTGGGATTTTCTTGGCAAAAATACTGGAGTGTTTTGCCATTTCCTTCTCCAGCTCATTTTACAGATGAGGAAACTGAGGCCAACAGGAAGATGAGTCTTCCTGATTCTAAGCCCAGTGCTCTATCCATTGTGCCACCTAGCTGCCCAGATTTGTGTGTATGTTTGTATAAATACCTGTGTATAAGCATGTACATATATGTATGTGTAAATTTATGTTTATGCGTGTATTTACATATATGTATACATGTTTATATGTCTGGGCATGAGTGAGTTTGTGTGTGGGTAGGTGGGTATGTGTCTATGTTGTGGGTGTACGTGTGTGTGTACAACATCTCCACATATAACTCTAACACACTGGAGGTAGCGCCATGATGGAACCTGCCAGCTCCTCTCCTGCCATCTTGGACTCTCTTCTTTCAGCCACCTCATCCATCTTCCCTCTCAAAGCTGAAAGTCAGAAACACCCAAGCGACCCCAGATCTCTTCTCTGTGGCCATTCAGCCCACCTCTCCCCCACGGGAAGGTATTCATCTCCACCAGTGAAGAGACAATACAAACTTCATGCTTGGTTATACAAGACAATGCAGGAGGAAAGGCACAAATAATTGGGTGCTCAGCAAAAGTCTCCAGCAAGACCTGGGACTGTGAAGGATATGAGGGATGATTTGGTCACAAGTCTAGAGTTGAGAGGACCCTAAAAGCCATCTGTTCTCATTTTAGGGATGGGGAAGCCAAAGCCTGGGGACATGAGACTCTCTGCCCAAGGCCACACAGTAATGACAAAGAAGAAGATGATGATAATAATAATAACAACAATAACAACATAAAACAAGAGCTGTGGGGAGGGAGAGGGTTGGAATGGACCTCAAAGGCCATCAAGGTCTCAAGGTCATACAGGTGGCAGGCAGTAGAGCTGGGAATCCCTGTAGCACTTACCTCCTGGGATTGTTGGGAGACCTCAATGATTTAATGTATGGAAAGTCCTGTTGGCTAATATGGAAATAAATTTTTCATTATGATACATTTAATCCTCACAATAATCTTGGGAAGTAAGTGATATTATTATTCTAAATTTGCATTTAAGGAAACTGAGTTAGGCAGAGATTGAGTGACTCACCCAGAGTCACACAGCTAGTGTCAGAGATCAGATTTGAATTCAAGTCTTTCTGACTCTACTGTACCATGTAGTTCCCTGCAAATATAAAGTTAATAAATGTGTCTGCCTATCCATTCAGATATATATGAAATACTCATTATGTAAAAGGCACTGGGGATACAGACAGATCATAGACTCATTGGTGCTAAGCAAGAAGGGATCCCAGAGGCAGCCACTCCAACACTGGATAACAGATCAAATTGCTGACCATCTCCAGGAGGTGGGAGGGAAGAGAGGGAGGGAGACAATTTGGATCTTATAACTTCAGAACATGCATGTGGAAAATTGCTATTACATGTACTTGGGAAGAAAATATCTTAAAAAAACAAATCTGTCACGCTTTCCATTAAGAAAAAAAAAGTCTTGTTGGTTAGTTAGCTCTCCTGAAACAATGGAGACTAGCCAGCCTTCCAGGCTTCTCGCTGTTGTCTCAGGCACTCAGGGTGTCTTTTTTCTCTCAAGCCCATGGGTCCCATGTCTGCATTATTCTGTTGGCTTATTCCACAGACACAAAGCTCCTCCTCTCCTCTCATCCCAAGTGATACCTTGTAAACCATAACCACTCACAGTAGAATGGGACTTTCTCCTTGAAAAGAAGCCTGAAGGGTGGGGGGAGATAGGAAGTCCTGGGTTCAAATTTCATCTCAGTTACTTCCTTTGTGACTCTGGGCAAGTCACTTGAGCCCACTGCCTTCCCCTTACTGATTTTCTGCCTTTGAATCAATACATAGTATTGATTATAAGACAGAATTACTGTGTGTGTGTGTGTGTGTGTGTGTGTGTGTGTTTTAAGAAAAAGAATAGAAAAGAAAAGAAGGCTGGATTCAGATTCAGAGATCTAGACTTATATCCTGGCTTTGCCACCTACTATTTGTGTGATCTTGGATAAGTCACAGCAAATCTGGGTTTCATTTACCTTTGATGCTATAAAAAGGCAAGGGGTGACCAGGATAACTTCCTAGGATTTTTGCAATTCTAAATAGAGGATTCCAGGATATGATTTCCCCATCTGTGATCTCATTTGATCTTCAAACAAAGTGAAAGCAGGGTAGGTAGATGAGTGGGATTACTATGCTCATTTCCAGAAGAGAAAACCAAATTCCAGAGATCTCCAGTGACTTACTCAAAGCTACACAGAGATGGCAGAGTTGGGACTGGACTTTAGCTACCTTAAGCTCCCCTGCAGCATTGGAATCCCTGCTTTGGTTATCTCATTCATTATTTGAACAAGGCTAAAGGGAACCACACCAGGGGTTATGTAGCAATGGGAGGTGCTGCCTTGTGATAAGGCTAGACAGGCTACTCAGCTTGGAGAGGTTCATCATCAGATTATCCACAGGGTGATCAATTTTAGTCATGCTTTCAGGTATTTTTCAGAAATTTCCTAACTGGGGGCTCAGAGCAATTGTGATTAAACCCATAACTAAAATAAAGTCCCTAAAAACAGATAGGAGGGAACCACATGGGCCACAGGGGTCATTCTATTGCCTTTAGATCTAAATAGATTACTATAATGGTGTCTTACACCTAATTTCCTTCAAGGCCCAGCTCAAGGGCTATTTTCTGTGTGAGATTTGTTGATTTCCCAGCTGCTAATACCTTCTTCCTCAAAATCACCTTGTATCTATGCTCTGTGTGTGTGTGTGTGTGTGTGTGTGTGTGTGTGTGTGTGTGTGTACACTGTCTTCCAAATATATATATTCAGATTCAGATCTAGGCTTATATCCTGGCTTGTTTATATATATATATATATGTGTGTGTGTGTATATATATATATACACACACACACACACACACACACACACACACATATATTATTAGTAGTATTGTGCCAGAGCCTGGAAAACAAACAATTATTACAATTAAATATATATATATATATATATGAAAAAAATATATACACACACATACTGCCTTCCAAATACATATTTGGAAGGCAGTGATTATTTTACTTTTGTCTTTATGTTTCTAGCTCCTAACCATATGACCTTTGACAAGAGTAAATTTACAGCTCTCCTTAAATCTAGACTATTGTGATAATTTGCTGGTTAGTCTCCTTACTTTAAGTCTCTCCCCACTCTAGTCCACCCTTCCACCCTTCACAAAGTTGGCAAAGAGATCTTCCTTAAGTGTAGATCTCCCCTCCCTCCCCAATAAACTCTAGTGGCTCCCTATCACCACCAGGATCAAATACAAAACCCTCTGTTTGATTTTTAAAGCCCTCAATAAGCTGATTCCTTCCTGCCTTTCTAGGTAGGAAGTCTTATACCTTGTATCTTTCAGTCTTCTTTTCCCAGCACATTAATTTTGTGATCCGGTGCTACTGGCCTCCTGGCTATTCCTTGTACACTCCACTCCACCTCCCCCAGGTCTAGAAGGCTTTCCTTACTCACCTCTGACTCCTGGCTTCCTTCCCTTCTTTCACATCTTAAAGTCCTACCTTCTGCAAGAAACCTTTCCCAAGCATCCTTAATCTTAGCTCCCTCCTACTAAGACTATCTCCATTTTATTCTGCATTGTTCCCCTTCCCCCCTTAGGCTGTAAACTCCTTGAGGACAGAGTCTTTCACCTTTCTCTGTATCGTCAATATTCAAAGCGTGGCATACAGTAGGCACTTCATGAAAGTTGACTTACTAAATGTTTTTCAATTAACGTCAATTACAATAGCATAATAAAACAGCACAACAACATTAGCATAATAACAATAATAGCATAATAGTTTCTGGACTACTTTGTGGCATGTTGAAGAGAGGATGTGGATAAGAGTTGCCAAGAATGGGTAGGCAGGGATGGACTGAGGTAGGCATTAAGGGATGGAACATCCAAGCTGATGAGATTATAGATATCATTCATATATAGTTAGTGGATATTGTCAGGGTTGTGGAGGGAGAGGCACACTAATACACTGCCAGTAGAGGTGTGACTTGGCCCAACTATTCAGGAAAGCACTTTGAGGTCATGTGACAAAGTTGACTAGACTGTCCTTACTCTTTGCCCACTTAGATCCCACCAGAAGGGAGCCATTGATACAAAGAAAGGCTCCATGAACACCAAGGTATTCATAGTCAAGCCAAATGAATGAACCACATCCTGGTACAATTGGCTTGGCAGATGGGCTACACCAGGTTGAGGGTAACCAACAGGCTTCAGTCCCATGGATGAGTTATGGAGCTGTCTATTCCCAATCATGTGTATGGGTGGTAGAATGGGTGGATGAGAACATTGAAGAGGCCAAGATCATCTACTGCATCCTGGGCCATTACCAGCTGTCCTGACTTGTTTTGCCATTGGACTTTGATGATTGGAAGAGAGAGTGAGGCTGATGACTTTGTGCAAATCTGCCTCACAGCTAATTTATGAATAAATCTGGAGATGACCCTGTGATGGTCAAAGGTCTTTTTTGAAAACAAAGGAAGACCAACATTAAGCACCTACTATGGTCCCAGTCACTGTGCTGAGTGCTGGGATATTGGAAGCAAAATAGGTGGCCATCAGTTGAAGGATAGAGAAGCATAGGTAGGTGGTGCAGTGGATAGAGTGCTGAGCTTAGAATCAGGAAGATCTAAGTTCAAGTCCAGCTCTAGACACTTACCTGAGCAAGTTACTTAACCTCTTTTTGCCTCAGTTTCCTCATTTGTAAAATGGAGATAATAGCACCCATTTCCATGATAACTGTAAAGTGCACATCATAAGCACTATGCAAATGTTATTGATCATTAGTATTTTGCCAGAGCCTAGAAAACAAACAACAATTATGATAATAATATGGGCAGCAACATAATTCCAGGAACTGACTGCTGTCAAATTATAATGACCAAGACTGGTGCCAAAGAAGAGATCTGAGGCGGGGAACTACAGGGGTGCAACACTGTATGTGATGCTCCTCTTTTTTGATGAATTGGTTAATTTTGTCAGTAGGTCCCCCTCCCTATCCTCCTGCTCTTTTTTAGATTTTATTATAAGGGTTGAAAGAGGAAAGGGATAGATACATTGGGGAAAAAAGGTATACCACAAAAGTACTAGCATTAATTAATTTAATTGATACCAAAAATATTGGTACAAATGAATTTTTTTAAACCATCACTTTCTATCTTGGAGTTGGCTCCAAGGTAGAAGAGCAGTAAGGGCCAGGCAATGGGGATTAAGTGACTTGCCCAGGGTCACACAGCTAGGCAGTGTCTGAGGTCAGATTTAAACCTAGGACCTCCCATCTCTCAATACACTGAGCCACCCAGCTGCCCCTTATAAAGTAATTTTTAAGAAGAGCTTTATGGGGTAATTGAGCACCAGGCCTGGAGTCACAAGGACCTGGATTCAAATATAGCCTCAGATACTTCCTAGCCATGTCATCCTGGACAAGTCATTTAACTCCAATTGCCTAGTTTTTACTGCTCTTCTGCTTTAGAATTGTTACTTGGTACCAATTCTGAGAGGGAAAGAAAGAGTTAAAAAAAAAAAAAGAGTGAAGCCCTCACCTCTCCTCCAACACACCTCCCCCAGCCTAGCCTGGACACACCCTTATTGCATGGCCTTTGGCCTTGGGCTTCCTTCTCTTCCCCAGCTCGGAAGGAATTACGAGGCATTAACATCACCCCTGGTATTTTGGGATTGCATAGTTTGGGCCGGCAGGAAGCTGGGCAGGAGGGGAAGGCCTCCAGAGACTTGGGAGGACTTTTAAGCACTGGGATTCCTTCCTCCAGCTCTTCTGTCTCTGGTGGAAAGTGGTGAGCTCCATGGTCTCTCCCAAGACAAACTCCTTGTGGGTGGAATCAGCTGGAAACATTCTTCCACCTTCTCCCCTCCTCCCTCCCCATGCCCCAACTCTTCCAATATAAGCCTAGTTTGAACATCATTTCCAAGAATTCCTGTTCTGGGCTGCCAGCCAAACACACACTGTTTGAGGAGCTTGCTGCTGCCTTAGCAGAGTCAGAATGGAACTCAGCACCTTCTCGGTCCTGTCTAGGGAATTATAATGTAAGAACACCTATTCATCCCATGCCATGAGCATCTTTTTTTAGCACCAGTTATGGGCCAGTGGAGAAGTAGTGGAGCCTGGTGGGTAGAGAACCATCTTTCCAGTAACAGCAAAACTCAAGACATACACTGGCTGTGTGACCCTTGACAAGTCACTTAAATACTCTTAGTTGCTGCAACTAGGATTGCAAGGAGCCAATGAGGTGGTGCAGTGGACAGAGCTCTGGGCTTGGAGTCAGGATAATGAGTTCAAATCCAGCCTCAGACACTTACTTTGTGCGTGATCCTGGGCAAGTCACTCAACCCTGTTTGCCCCAGTTTCCTCATCTGTAAAATGAGAAGAAGGAAACTACCAACCACTCTAGTCATTCGATTTTGCCAAGAAAACCTCAAATGGGGTCATGGTAAGTTAGATATGACTGAAAAATGCTTGAACGGCAATATTGTGGAGTGGGTGCTGATCTAACTGAAATGGTGGAAGGCACTTCCTCATTTGATGCTCCCTGCACCCTTGTAATCATAGGTTCCCTTTAAAATAGTGTATCAAGGGGAATTTAGGTGGATAGAGAGCCAGCCTTGGGTTCAAATGTGATCTCATAGACTTCCTAGCTGTGTGACCTTGAGAAAGTCACTTAACCCCTATTGTCTGGTTCTTATTGCTCTTCTGCCTTGAAACTGATACACAGTATTGATTCTGTGATGGAAGGTAAGGGTTAAAAAAAAAACCAACCAAACCAACAAAGCCCCAATGTGTCAAATTGGGTTAAAGAGGAAAACAAAAGAAACATTATTTGTTGCCAGGAGTCTGCATTCTACTGAGGATACAATTTGTACCTAGATAAATAAATACAGAACTATATACAAACTAACCCAGTTATCTCAAGTGTGTAAATAGCCAGGGGGGAATCAGGGAAGGCTTTATGTAGGTAGGAGGTGGCACTTCCTTTGGGCTTTTAAGGAATTTCCACAGTCTAAGGTTTCAGTGTAAGAAACAATCCATAGTGAATTTGACTTTGTAGATGAGACAGCTGGGACCACAGGGGAGCTAGATGCTAGATGTCTGGTCCCCTCATTTTAGAGACGAAGATGAGGTCTGGAGAGAAGTGGCTTTTCCAAAGAGAATTTTGGAATCATAGAATTCAAGGTTCTTAGAATCCCAGACTTGGAGGTGAGTGGGACCTCACTCACTATAGCTCCCACTCATTATAGATAGATGTCTTCTCCATTACATCTTTAATAGATGCTCCAGGGATGGGAAGCTCACTACCTCACCAGGCAGCCCATTTTGTTGGCAGCCAGATGGTATATGTCTGAGGCTGGATTTGAATGTACATCTCCCTGACTTCAGGCCCAGAGCTCTATCCACTGAACCACCTAGCTTTGATCTAAGTCACTTAAATGATTCATTTTCCTCATCTGCAAAATGGGGATAATAGCACCTACCTCCCAGGAATGTTGTGTACTGTGTTCCCTGGGCAAGTCACTTCCCTCTCTGGGTCTCAGTTTCCTTCTCTGTAAAATGAGGAGGTTGTCCTTGATGACCTTAAAGATCTGTTTCTTCCAGGTCATAATTTCTGATCCCTTAAGTTCTCAGCTCTTTCTACTACCCCATCAGAGGACTCGAGTTTTGCTGGGACAGGGGAGAGAACATGAGAACAATGGGGATGGAGGGTGTAGCTTTGCTGACTTCACTCCTCCGGCTGTATGGGATGTGCTTACACTGAGGCCCACCTGGCGGAATGGGCCCCCCCCCCCCCCATAGAGGAGGAAGTGACTGAGTTCCTTGTAAGAGCCAGTCGATTCCTCCCCCACTCCTCAGAGCCCACAAGCCCAGTTCTCTGTCATCTGATCAACCCCCCTTCCCCCACCGAGGGGGTCCCCAGCCTGCTGTGGGAACAGCTCCCAGCCATATGTCAGAATGCTCGAGGCCCATCCTTCCCTCTTCTCCCCCCACCCCCATCCCATCTCGTCCAGGGCCCTGCTTTGCCTTGCCCTGCCTAGCCACCTGGCAAACAGGGGCTGCCCCCGCCTCTTACCACCTCCAGCCCTCAGCCCACCCGGCTGGGCCGGCTCAGGCACTGGGTCAGGAGGGGGAAGCCAGCCAAGTTTCCGGGCTCTCCCCTTTCCAGATGTTTTTCCTGCAGAAGGACGGCCCGCCCAAATCCCACCCTGGGAACTCTGCTGTCTTAAAAAAAGCAGCGGCAGGCAGGCAGGAATTCAGTGGGTCTGGGATCGGGGGCCAGGCACAGCCAGCTGGGGGGAAGAGCTGAGGGGGATCGGTTCATTTCATCCTGCTTTCGCCTTAGCCTGGAGCCCCCATGTTTTCTGGAGAGATGAACGGACGTAAGTCTGGATGAATGGCCACAGGAGGCTGCAGAGCTGGATGGGAAAGGTGCAGCTGGACACAGGAGCAAACCCAAGGCTGACGGTTGGCATCTTCCTTCAGCCCGGGGGGCAGGTGCTGGACTTCAGGCAGCTGCTGAGCAGAGGGCAGTGTGGAAGGTACTGAGTTTTCCTAACACATTTCTTCATAGAAAGGGGGAAAAGGGGAGAGGGGAAAGAACATGAGAACCAGCTCTGGACAGTGTGGTGCAGTGGGAAATGGAGGGGGTGTGGCAGCACTTGGAATCAGGAGAGTTACTTTACAGACAATCCCTAGCGGCTTTCTAGCAGCATGATCTTGGATAAGTCACCAGTTTTATCCTCTGTAAGAAGGGCATGGAAACTTTGGCCCAAGCCTAGAAGGGAGCTCAGGGCTCATCTAGTCCAAGCAAATCATTTTCAAGATAAGGGAAATAAGGTCTTGGGTTTAAAGGTCCTTGAGATCCCCTCCTGGTCTAACTCTATGATCACATGAATCAATTTCCCCTAAAGTCAGCTAATGCCCAGAGTGCAAATGCAACTTTAACAGAGCTGGAATAGTATCATAAAGACAAATCAATCTATCAGAGATATCAGAATGTGTTGGCATCTAATAGAACATCAAATTACAAAATAATCTCTTATTAGGATTGTAGAATTCAGTGACATCTAATATACTATTTAGTGATATCTAATATAATAAGTTATAAAATAATCTATTATTAGGTTTATTAGGGTTATAGAATTCAGTGATATCTAATACACTATTTAGTGATATCTAATACAATAACAAATTACAAAATAATCTCTTATTAGGATTGTAGAATTCAGTGATATCTAATATACTATTTAGTGATATCTAATATAATAAGTTATAAAATAATATATTATTAAGTTTATTAGGGTTATAGAATTCAGTGATATCTAATATATTATTTAGTGATATCTAATATAATAAGTTATAAAATAATATATTATTAAGTTTATTAGGGTTATAGAATTCAGTGATATCTAATATACTATTTAGTGACATCTAATATAGCAATAAATTACAAAACAATCTATTATTAGGATTCTAAAATTCAGTAATATCTAATACACTATTTAGTGATATTTAATACAATAACAAATTACAAAATAATCTCTTATTAGGATTGTAGAATTCAGTGACATCTAATATACTATTTAGTGATATCTAATATAATAAGTTATAAAATAATCTATTATTAGGTTTATTAGGGTTATAGAATTCAGTGATATCTAATACACTATTTAGTGATATCTAATACAATAACAAATTACAAAATAATCTCTTATTAGGATTGTAGAATTCAGTGATATCTAATATACTATTTAGTGATATCTAATATAATAAGTTATAAAATAATATATTATTAAGTTTATTAGGGTTATAGAATTCAGTGATATCTAATATATTATTTAGTGATATCTAATATAATAAGTTATAAAATAATATATTATTAAGTTTATTAGGGTTATAGAATTCAGTGATATCTAATATACTATTTAGTGACATCTAATATAGCAATAAATTACAAAACAATCTATTATTAGGATTCTAAAATTCAGTAATATCTAATACACTATTTAGTGATATTTAATACAATAACAAATTACAAAATAATCTCTTATTAGGATTGTAGAATTCAGTGATATCTAATATACTATTTAGTGACATCTAATATAGTAATAAATTACAAAACAATCTATTATTAGGATTCTAAAATTCAGTAATATCTAATACACTATTTAGTGATATCTAATATAATAACAAATTACAAAATAATCTATTATTAGGTTTATTAGGATTATAGAATTCAGTGATATCTAACATAATATTAATTATAAAATATTCTATTATTAGGATTATAGAATCTAGTGATAGTGTAATTTGATATCTAATATAATAACAAATTACAAAATAATCTATATTACTTAGGATTGTAGAATTTGGGGATGGAAAGAAATTTAGAAATCCTTTAGATCAGCAACTTCATTTGATAGATGGGGAAGCTGTGGTGGAAAGGAGGAAGGGACTTGCTCTAGATCAGTGAGGCTGAACCTATGGCATGAGTGCCCAAAATGGCATGCATAGTGCTCTTTTTGGGCACTAAGTCACCCCCCCCCCCCCAAGTTCATTACTAGAAAGGCAGAGGGACTTGGGTGGAGCTGCTCTCCTCCCCCTCTTCACTGTGCCTGATGACATTTTTTCACATCCCCTGCCCCTCTGCACAGCAGCCCAATGGGAGTACACAGTAGGGGGTGGCGTCAGGTGGCAGAGCTGGAGGTAAGTGGAACTTTAGGGTCACTCCCTTCCTCCTCTCTACACTCACTGAGGACATTTCTCACTTCATCTGCCTAGCAGCCCAATGGGAGTGCTTTCTACTTTGTGTGTGTGTGTGTGTGTGTGTGTGTGTGTGTGTGTGTGTGTGTGTGCAGGGCATTCCCAGTTGGGGGGAGAAACATGGCACTCTGTCTCAAGGGTGGGGTTAGGGTGGGGCCCGACACTCCTCTAAAAGGTTTGGCATAGGTCTGCCCTAGGTCATAGTGGTAGGAAGTAGCTGAGTCAGGATTTGAACCCGTGTCTCCAAATCCAGGACTTTTTCTGCTTTCTCATGTTTCAAGGAACTCAATGCATGGGACCCTTCTCCCCTGAGTGTTAACTTCTGCCTCTCTATGTGCCTCAGGAGAACTCCATGAGTGGCTGTGGCCAGTAAATCCCCCCTGAGGGTCAGATCTCTTGTGTGTGCATCTTTGCAGAGACGGGAGAGAGCAAATGTGCACTGTATGTTGCTGGGCCTTACTCAGAACCTATGCTTCTACTGGTCACAGTTGTGGAGAGGCCAGAATCATTGTTCAGGATAAAGCCTCCAGTTGAGGCTTGTATAAGTCTTGGATTGAGAAGAAATTGATACGTGGGGAGAGACCAAAGGAGGTAACTTGGATTGATTATGCCAAAGCAACCCCAGAAGTTTTTCTTATTCTTACAGTAATGAATACCAGGGTGATAGAGTCTTAGCATAGAATGTCAGAGCTGGGAAGGGGCTTAGAACAGGGAACCTCAGAGTTGGGAGGATCTTGGAACATGGAAGGAATATCAGAGAAATAGAAGAGATCTTAGAACAGGGAATGTTAGAACTGGGAGGGATCTTGGAACAGAAAACATCAGAACTGGGAGATGCCTTAGAACATGGAATTCTAGAGCTGGGAAGGAGCTTAGAATAGGGAATGTCAGAGGGGGAAGAGCCTTGGAACATAGCATTTTTTTTAGAACATGGAATTTTAGAGGTAAGAGGGATCTTGGAACAGAGAATGTCAGAGCTGGGAGGGGTCTTAGAACAGGAAATGCCAGAGGGGGAATGATCTTAGAACATGGAATACCAGAACTGGGAGGGTCCTTAGAACATGAAATTTTGGAGGTAGGAGGGGGCTTAGAACATGGAATTTTAGAGCTGTGAAAGAGCTTAGAATAGGGAATGTCAGAAGGGGAAGGGCCTTAGAACATAGCATTTTTTTTTAGAACATGGAATTTTAGAGGTAGGAGGGATCTTGGAACAGAGAATGTCAGAGCTGGGAGGGGTCTTAGAACAGGGACTGTCAGAGGAATAGAAGGGATCTTAGAACAGGGAATTTTAGAGCTAAGAAGGATCTTGGAATAGAAAATGTCAGGGCTGGGAGGGGACTTAGAACAGGAAATGCCAGAGGGGGAAGGGCCTTAGAACATGGAATACCAGAACTGGGAGGGTCCTTAGAACATGACTTTTTTTTTAGAACATGAAATTTTAGAGGTAGGAGGGGGCTTAGAACAGGGAATATCAGGGCTGAGAGGGATCTTGTGACAGAGAACACAAAATACCAGACTAGGAAAGCTACTCAGAGCCTGTCTGCTCCATGCTTTTCTTTTTGTTGGTGTGGACACAGAGTCTAGGAGACAATAAGTGACTAGGCTAACACCCTTGGCCATCAGTGACAGACCTGTGAGTAGATTCTGAGTCTCTTCCTTCCTGGCAGAGTCCTTTTCCCATGATCCCACCCTGAAGCTGGAAGAGCACTGGCCAACTTTTCCTTTGGCCATTGGCACGAGGACCCAGGGCACTTCCCTCCGAAGTCCTGGTTTCTCCAGCCTGTTGGCCCTCAGTCTGGGGCCTGTGGCTCAGGCCTTTGGGATTTTGCCTCTCTAAGCAAATGTTTCTTCAGGCCTCAGGTTCCTCTGTCAGCAGTTCTAGCTGACAGAGAGAGGAAGAAGTGAAACTTATTTTCAGGAAAGATTCCTTCTTGGGGATGACTGCAGGGCTTTGCCCTTTGGTGGGGAGGGGCCAAATGAAGAAATGAATGATCCAGCCGGTAGTTATGGGCCAGAGAGCCATGGAAGTCTAACCAGTCTGTGCCCTCAGGGAGCTCACAGGATTTAATGGGGGAGACGGCACGTTTGGGGGGAGGGAGGCTGGCTATCCCAGGGATGCTCAGTAGAGTCCTAGGACAGTCCACTGTCTCATTCTTTCAGTACCAATGGTAGGATGGAGCTGATTATTGTTCCCTAATCTAGAGGAAGAGGTGGAAAATGGGGGCTGGGTTTGGGGTGGAGGAATTAGACATGCCATGGCAGATTCCAGGGCCTGGTGGATGGTTGGATGGCATCTGGGGTGGGCATGGGCTGGCGCCAGCTCTATGATTCAGGAGAGACCATGGTTAAGTTTTCAGGATGAACATTTACACTTCAGAAATTGGCACATTGGCCTAGTGGATAACTGACGGACATGTGAACCATGGTCTAGAAGCCCCTAGATATAGTGGGCAGCTAGCTGGCATGTGGTCCAGGAGTCAGGAAGACTCATCTTCCTGAGTTCAAATCTGGCCTCGAATATGTACTAGCTGTGTGATCCTGGATAAGTCACTTAATGGAGTTTGCCTCAGTTTCCCCATCTGTCAAATGATAGGGAGAAGGAAATGACCAAGTACTCTAGTATCTTTGCCAAGAAAACTTTAATACAGGGATCAAAAAGAGTCAAGCACAACTGAAAAATGACTGAATGGCAATAAAAACAACAGATGAAACAGATTAGTTGAGTTGGACTGGGGCCACTGGTAGTGATTTTCTTGGATGCAGATATGCTGTGAGAGAAGGGAAAGTGCCCTTTGATGGGAGTCAGGGAACCCTGCCTCTGTAACTCGCTACGTGTGTGACCTTGGACAAGTCACTTCCCTTCCTCGGTGGCTCACTCTCCTTCATGTAAAATGACATGGTTGGGTTACCTTCTTTCAGGTCAGTTCCAGTTTGGAACCTACATACTCGGATCCTTCCCATACTGCATTCTGGGACTTTGAATACAAACTCAAGCTGGCTTATCCAGATGTTATCTGGACATTTCTGGCATTCAATTCAAATATATGTAGGAGCTCTAGGATAGCTTTTCTTCTCCTGATCCCCAAGAGGTCAGACCAACGGCTAGAAATTCCTGCTGCCATGCAGGGCTTAGTACTATTGCTCAATCTCCTACCTCCATCCTCCCAGGACCTGGTCTCATGCTCTCTGGCTGGGTTCAAGAATATCTGTGTATATATATGTTTGCGTGTGTGTGTGTCGTCCTCCTTCCACTCTACCTTGAGATAACATCTGGAGGTCTCCACTCAGTATACAAACATTGTTAAAGGATTACTGGGAGCAGTTAGATGGCTCAGTGGATAGAGAGTCAGAACTGGAAACAGGAGGTTCTGGATTCAAATCTAACCTCAGACACTTCCTAGTTGTGTGACCCTGGGCAAGTCACTTAACCCCAATTACCCTTCTTACTCTTCTGCCTTGGAACTGATGTTTGGTATCAATTCTAAGACAGAAGCCAAGAGTTTTTAAAAAAAGATTACTGCTATGTGCCAGGCATTGTGGTAGGCACTGGGGATACAAAGACAAAATTCATATTGTCCCCATCCTCAGGGAGCTCACAGGGGAAAGCCCATAGGGGAAAACAATGTATGCACAGCTAAGTAAAGCCAAAATATATATATATAAGAATTCATGAAAAGAAATTTGGGGGCTGGAGAGGCTCATCGATCTGGGGGGGACATCAGGAAAGAGCTCATGTGGGGACTGTGCTCAAACTGGGGTTTGAAGGCATTCCAAGAGGTGAAAGTGAGGGCAAGTATTCCAAGCATGGGGGACAGCATGGATGTAGGAGACAGTGCTATGGATGAGAGCTAGGAAACAGGGCAGTTTCCCTGGGTATTAGGGCGCATTAAGAGAAGTAATATGCAATCAATTAGGAAATTGTCAGTTGTGGAGCACTTTAAATGCTAAAGAAGTTGGTTCATATCTTATCCTGATGGAAATAGGGAGCTATTGCAGTTTCTTGAGAAAGGGAGTAACATGGTCAGACTGTGATTTAGGCAGATTTTAGCAACTAAGTAAGGGAATGGCTGGCACAGGGGAAAGACTGGAGGCAGAGAGTCCAATTTGGAGGCTATTCCATAGTCCAATTTCGAGGTAATGAGAAGGTAGACTGGTTGTAGCTATGAGAGTGAACAGAAAAAGACATATATGAGAAATGTTGTGGAGTTGCAAATGAGACTGACTAGATGTGGACAGAACAAGGGGATAGGAAAAGTTGAGACTTTGAGTTACTAGAGGGTAGAGCAGGCTGGACCACTGTTTGTCTAGGGGTCCTTCGGCAATTCCTGTTCTAGGAGGCTTTGGATGAGATCATCCCTGAGGGCCCGGACCAGCTACTGCTCACCTGGGGAATCTGAATGACAGGACGTTGGGTCCCCCAGAAGCCTCTGGCTGGGCCAAGGAGAAGAAGCTGTGGCCTCCATGGACAGGGGGGGGGGGGGCAGAGAAGGCCCTGGATCTCCACTAGCAATGGCCAGAGCATAGTTAGCTAGAAGAGCTCTTAGAACATGGCATGTCTGGGGGGGGGGGGGGTCCTTAGGCCATGGACCATATGATTTTTGGAATTTAGGCTGTGAGTTAGTGGCAGAGCTGGGTAAGGAACATTCATCTCCTCATGCCCAATTCAGATCTCTACATCCTGCTGCATGGCCAAGTTCATTCATTCATTCATTCATTCATTCATTCATTCATTCATTCATTCATTCATTGTTTACCCTCACTTTCCAATACTATTTTCATAAATCAACGGTAAATTTATTTTGGAGGTTCAAAGATGACCCAGATATCATTGTAGCTTTGAAATCTCTCTCTCTCTCTCTCCCTCCCTCTCCCTCTCTCCCTCCCTCCCTCCCCCCCCTCTCTCTTTCTTTCTCTGTCTCTCTCTCTCTGTCTCTCTCTCTGTCTCTCTCTCTGCCTCTGTTTCCCTCACTCCCTCCTCTGTCCCTCCCTCCCTCTCTCCTTCTCTGTCTCTCTTTTTATCTCTCTTTCTCTCTGTTTCTGTCTCTCTGTCTCCCTCCCTCCCTCTCCTCTCTCTCTCCCTCCCTCCCTTTCTCCCTCTCTCCCTCCTTCTCTCCCTTCCTCTCCCCCTCTCTCTCCCTTCTCATTCTTTCTCTTTTTCTGTCTCTTGCTCTCTCTTCTCCCCTCACCCCCACCCCCAGAAGACTTTTCTAGCATAGGAATACTGAACAACAGCAGATCGGTTCACCAAGGAACCAACATTTCTAGGTGGTGTTTGTCGTGCATTATTTAGATCGCTCAAGGCAGGTTGGGAGGCCTTGGAATGCACAGGTAAAGCTTTATTTGCATCATCAGCTCCCATAGGATGATCAAAGGATAATAAATTTGGAACTAGAAGGGACCTCAGAGTCTAACGCTCTCATTTTACAGAGGAAGAAACTGGAGCAGTGACTTGTCCACAGTCACTAAGTAGTCAGGCTGTCTTTTGAAGTCTTTCTCTGACTCCAAATCCAGCATGGTGTCCACCCTGCCATATTGTCCTTCTTGGCCCCATCTTTTGCATTCAGAGAAGTCCCTAAGACGTTACTGTTATTCGAGTTGCTAAGACCTCATGGAGGAAGGCACAGACTCTTTGGAGGGATTTGGGTTAGTGGAAAAAGGCATGAGATTTAGGAAGCAGAAGACCTGAGTTTGAATCCTAGCTCTGACTCCTCACAGAATCTCAGAATTGGCAGTGCACTGAGTGGGCATGAACAAAATTCTCCTTCGCAACACTCCCCACAAGTGACTTCAAGACTTGCAGTGAGGGAAAGCTCACCACATTCTTAGCTAGCCCCTCCTACTCCTGGACAGCTTGAAATTCTAGGAAATAATTTAGTAAGAGTACTGGATTCAAGTCTTCCCTGTGTGACTTTGGAAAACTCACTGAATTGTGAGGGAGTCGGATAAGATGGTCTCTGAGGTCACTTCAAGCTCTGGACCTAAGATTTTCTGATTCTGTGGTTGCCAGTCAGTCAGCAAGCATTTATTAGGCACCTAATGTATGCCAGGAAGCAGGAAGTGAGGAATTGAGGATGACTCTAAGTTGCAAACCTGGGGGACTGTGAAGATGGTGGCATCCTTGACAGTAACAGGAAACTTAGGAAGAGAGGAGACTTTGAGTGAAAGATTATGAGTTCATTTTTGGATGGGTTGAGTTTTAGATGTCTATGGGACAACCAGAAGCCCCAAGGACAGGCGGAGATGATTGTGCTTGCTGGGTGACTCGAGACAAGTCATATGACCTTCCAGTGCCTCAGTTGTATCACCTGTGGAATGGGAAATGGTCATCCTTCTCCTCCCTCTCTGATCTTTTGGAAGAAAAGCACATTTGAACCGTGAAGCTGGAGAAACTCAAGACCAATGGACGGTGTTCCCACTGCCCCGTGGGTGCCCAGGTTTTGTCCCTTGTCCTCTACCCTTCCCTCATCGGGCACAACAGGACTTTGAAATACCACAAGCTGAGTCAGCAGGGAGGAGTCAGCTGTCCTTTGGGGTTTCCAAAGGTTAGATTCAGTTCTTCTTCCCATCCCACTCCTTTCCCCTGGGGTGATGGATGCTGTTTTCCTGACGAGTGCCTGGCCACCCCTAGGAGCCCTCATGAGCCACGCACAGGGCCTCTTGTGTAACTGGTTAGTGTCTGGAGCTTCCTCAATTCCCACTTCTGGGCCTCAGAACTCACGCCCAAGAGCCCAAGGACTCCTTGCCTTTGGGGCCATGAGGAAGGCCCAGACTTTAGGGCAAACCCCACTTTACAAAATGGCTAGATGGCCCAGGGAGTGACGACATAAGGAGTATTTTGTAAATCAAAGTCAATTATGGTGACTACAGTTAAGCTGTATTTATAGGAGCCAAAGGGCTTGGGTTTGAGTTCTGGGTCTGTTATTGACTTGTCACTTTGGACTTCAGTTTCCTCCTCTGACAGATGGCCTTACTTATGCCTGCATGGCTTATCTCTGTGATGCAGAATTGGATTAGGTCACAGGGGACATGGAACACTCAGTATGGAAACTCTGGCCCAGAGAGTTTAAAAGATTTGCCCAGGGTCACCCAAGTCATTGATTAGTAATCATATATACAGTATTTTAATGTTCGTAAAGCTCTTTATCAATATTATGCCATTTTAGCCTTATAATGATACTGGGAGGTAGGTAATATTATTATCCCCATTTTACAGATGAAGAAACTGAGGCAGACAAAGATTAAGTGACTTGCACATATAACTAATTCTAAAGTCACACAGCTAGTATCTGAATCAAGATTTGAACCCAGGTCTTCTTGATTCCAGATCTAGTGCTCTATCCATTTGTCAATAAACATTTATTGAGGGACAGCTAGTGGCCCAATGGATAGAGAGCTGGGCCTGGAATCAGGAGAAATGAGTTCAAATCTGGCCTCAGACATTTCCTAGCTGCATGACCCTGGGCAAGTCACTTAACCCCAATTGCCTAGCCCTTGCCCTTCTGATTAAGAGTTGTTACAAAGACAGAAAGTAAGGGTAAAAAAAAACATTTATTAATCACTTTCTATGAAGTATAAGGGACATGCTTTCATCCTTATAAAATAAATATACAGTTGAAAGGAATCTCAGGAGCCCTCTCGTCCAACCACCTCATTTTACAGACCAGAAAACTAAGGTCTAGAATAGTGAAGATGTCTCAGGGTCATCCAAGTTGTGAGCATCATAAGTGGTGACTCCACATCAGCTCTTTCTGCTGTTCTATGGAATAATGGGTTGATCTTAGAATAAGAAAGATCTGGGTCCCAATTCTGCCTCTGACATAAACTCGAATGATGTAGAATGGATGTAGAGTGCTTTGCCTCTCTTTAAAGATATAAAAATGCCAGCTGTCACTGGGTCATAGAATCTCAGAGATGGAAAGATGCTCAGAGGCCAATCAGTCCTACTCATCCCTCTATACAGTGTTCCATGCTTATGGTCCTCCAGCCTTCACTAGTGGATATCCAATGAACGAAGACCATCTTCCTTTAAAGTAGCTCATCCCACTTTGGGGCAGCTCTCTTTGTTAGGTTATTTCCCATGCCATCGAGCCCACATTTGCCTTCCTTCAACTTGTTTTAATTTCTCCTGCTTTTTTTGTTATTATTATTTCTTCATAATAACTTTGAAGCAGAGTAGGGCAACATGATGTAGTAGTTAGGGCACTGAACTTGGAGACTGGAAGATTTGGATTTGGATCCCACCTAAATACTTCTGCCTGTTCATTTCCTCATTTGTTCAATGAGGAAGTTGAACCTGATGACCTCTAATACACCTTCCAGCTCAAAATCTATGATCTGTCCATTTTATAGATGAAGAAACTGAGACCCAGAGTGGTTAAAGAAATTGATGTGTCATTTTTATATCTCTTAACATAGTGCCTAGAATATAGTGGGTGCTTAATAAATGTTTATTGATTGATTGACTACATGGGAGGGTGACCAAGCTGGTGGGGCAACTTGAAATAATGCCAAATAAAAATTGGTTTAAAGAACTGGGGACATTTATCTTGGAGAAAAGAAAAGCAGCCTTAGTGGCTTCATGATCTCTGGTTCCTCGGATTTGAAGGGCTGTCACTTGGAAGAAGGATTAGACTTGATTCTGCTTGACCCCAGAGGGCGGAATCAGGAACAATGGGTGGAAATAGCAGAGAGGCAGAATTTGCTTTCATGTTAGGAGGGATTTTCTTCCTTTCTTTTTCTTTTTCAAATAATATTTTTCCTCCTCAATTACATACAAAAACAATTTTAAACATTGATTTAAAATTTTTTTGAGGCAAATTCTTCCTCTCCCTCCCTGAGACAATAAGGAATCTGATAGAGATTTTACATGAGCAATATGTAAAACATATTTAGGGGGAACTTTTTTTAAGTTTTGGAGATTTTTATTTAATTAATTAATTTAGAATATTTTTCCATGGTTCCATGATTCATGTTCTTTCCCTCTCCTCCTTCCTCCCTACCTCCCGTAGCCAACAAGCAATTCCACTGGGTTTTACATGTGTCATTGATCAAGATCTATTTCCATATTATCAATATTTGTACTAGTGTTATCATTTAGAGTCTATATCCCCAATAATATTAGGGGGAACTTTCTAACAGTTAGAGGTCTTCAAAAGTGTAACATCAAAGCATCTAGGTGGCCCATTGGATTGAGAGCCAGGCCTAGAGATGGGAGGTCCTAGATTCAAATTTGACCTCAAACATTTCCTAACTGTATGACCCTGGACAAGTCACTTAATCCCCATTGCTTAGCCTTTATTGCTCTTCTGCCTTGGAATCAATACTTAGTGTTGATTCTAAATGGAAGTTGAGGGTTAAAAAAAATTAGAATACCCATGGAGGGAGCATGTTCCTTTCCTCCAGAGAAATCTGATGACCCATTATTGGGTATACTGGAGGGGGAATTATTGTACAGATTTCTGTTGGGCCAATTGGCCTCTGAGAACACTCCCAACATAGAACTTTGGTCTTTCTGTGACTTGCCCCAAATCATAAAATGATCTAAGCTGAATCCTAGATATCATCCCCAATAAGGATCTATTGAAGGAATGCTTTTTGATTGACTAAATATTTTCCTAGGACAGAAGATTTGGTGGGGGGCACTTGAGATCTGTTTTCTGGAGTCTGAAGTGCTGTCATGTGGAGAAGGGATTAGCCCTGTTCTTATGGGCCCCAGAGGGATGGTTCGAAGGACAGGGGAGGAGGGGGTTGATAGAGGAAATGCTAGAAAATCAGGTTTCAGATCAATGTCAGTCAAAAACTTTTATTTCATTCATTTATATTCTCTTTTCCCCTCTCTCCCTTACTCCCTCCTTTCCTTCTCCCCTCCCCCCCTCTCTTCCTCCTTTTTTCTTTCTTTCTCTTCTTTCTTTCTTTCTTTCTTTCTTTCTTTCTTTCTTTCTTCTTTCTTTCTTTCTTTCTTTCTTTCTTTCTTTCTTCCTTTCTTCCTTTCTTCCTTTCTTCCTTTCTTCCTTTCTTCCTTTCTTCCTTTCTTTCTTTCTTTCTTTCTTTCTTTCTTTCTTTCTTTCTTTCTTTCTTTCTTTCTTTCTTTTCTTTCTTTCTTTCTTTCTTTCTTTCTTTCTTTCTTTCTTCCTTTCTTCCTTCCTTCCTTCCTTCCTTCCTTCCTTCCTTCCTTCCTTCCTTCCTTCCTTCCTTCCTTCCTTCCTTCCTTCCTTCCTTCCTTCCTTCCTTCCTTCCTTCCTTCCTTCCTTCCTTTCTTCCTTTCTTCCTTTCTTCCTTTCTTCCTTCCTTTCTTCCTTCCTTCCTTCCTTTCTTTCTTTCTTTCTTTCTTTCTTTCTTTCTTTCTTTCTTTCTTTCTTTCTTTCTTTCTTTCTTTCTTTCTTTCTTTCTTTCTTTCTTTCTTTCTTTCTTTCTTTCTTTCTTTCTTTCTTTCTTTCTTTCTTTCTTTCTTTCTTTCTTTCTTTCTTTCTTTCTTTCTTTCTTCTTTCTTCTTCTTTCCTCCTTCCTTCCTTCCTTCCTTCCTTCCTTCCTTCCTTCCTTCCTCCCTTCCTTCCTCCCTTCCTTCCTCCCTCCCTCCCTCCCTCCCTCCCTCCCTCCCTTCCTCCCTCCCTCCCTCCCTCCCTCCCCTCCCTTCCTTCCTCCCTCCCTTCCTTCCTTCCTTCCTTCCTTCCTTCCTTCCTTCCTTCCTTCCTTCCTTCCTTCCTTCCTTCCTTCCTTCCTTCCTTCCTTCCTTTTCTAGAATTGAAACTGAATATTGGTTCCAAGGCAAAAGAGAGACAAGGGCTAGGTGGTGGGGGTTAAGTAACTTGCCCAGGGTCATACAGCTAGGAGTGTCTGAGGTCAGATTTGATCCCAGGACTTCCTATCTCCAGGCCTGGCTCTCTATCCACTGAGCCATCTAGCTGCCTCTAATAACATTTATTAAGCATCTACAAAAGAGGCAAAAGACAGTCCTTGCCCATAAAGCGATCATAACCTAATGGTAGAGATCAAACCCTTCTCCCCACAAACAACAGATATATCAAGGTACCAAGAATCCATGGAGAACTTTTATTTTTATTTTTAAAAACCCTTACTTTCTGTCTTACTATCAATTCTAAAGCAGAAGAGTGGCAAGGGTTAGGCAATGGGGGTTAAGTGACTTGCCTAGGGTCACACAGCTAGGAATTATGGACAGCTTTTAGAACAGAGAATGTCAGAGCTGGGAAGGGCCTTCGGGAGTATATATTCTATCCTCTCAATTTAGATATGAGGAAAATGAGACCCTAATGAGGAAAGTATTTGCTTACAAAGTCATACCGTTGTGTGATTCAGGCTGGTTTCCGAATTCCTATTGCTTTGCTCAAAGCAGGTCAGTCAGAGCAGAGCTGGCTCCTACCCAGAATTTCTGGCCCTGGGGGGAGCATCTGAGGTCTCCGAGTTCTTGCTGAACTCCCTGCAAATTTGCAGACATCTCCAAACTGCCGCTTGTCTCCTTTCCCCATCCTTGAGTTAGCCCTACTTAACTATACTTCTTCCCAAACCCGCCCACCCCTGGCAGCCTGCCTAATCCTGGCTTCAGGACTGTCATCCCTGAAATGAGCTCTACCTGTCACACATTTCCTGTGGCTTCACTTGGGCAGGATGGAACATACCAGTGATATTTCAAGACAAAAGGAAACCCTTGATGAGGTTCGGAAATGAGTGTTGGACCAACCATCCTGCATCTCTTGACATGTACCACAAAGCCAGAGTCCTCTGATTCTTTTTAGCTCTTCTAGAGGTGACCTTTAGAGCAAGAATGAACCCTAATTCAATGGCATTTTAAGGTTTGCAATGCCATCTAAACCTATGTCAGTGATAGCAAACCTTTTAGAGACTGAGTGCCTAAACTGCCACCCTCATGTCCCATGTGAGCCCCCAACCTTACCCCAGATAGGAGAAGGAGGAAGTACTCCCACTGGGCTGCCAGGCAGAGGGGTGGGTGATGTGATAAATGTCCTCAGGCGCTCATGGAGAGGGGAAGGGAGCAGCCCCCTCTGGTACACTCTGGCATGTGTTCCATAGGCTTGCCAACATAGACCTATGTTATGTTGAAACCCTGTGAGGAAGGGACTACTTAAAATTATTATTCCCATTTTACAGATAAATAAATAGAGGCTCAAAGAGGTTAATGACTTGCCCATGGTCACACAGGTACTAAATATCACACAGGATTTGAACTCAGACCTAAATACTCAGAGAGTTGAAGAAATTTGCTGAAGAATATCTCAGTAATTGGCAGAGGCAGGACTTGAACTCAGGTCTACTGATTCCCATTCTTCAGCAATCACCTTTCCACCAGCTGGAAAAATAAGAATCAGGAGCATCTAGACCCTGTTTTTTTCGGTGTGTTACTTAGCATCCTACACACTGCCTGTCTGGTAAAATCGCTAAGTGTGTCCAACAGCTCAGGCTCATGGGACCTTCTCAAGGTCAAAGGCCTCTGTGAGGTAGAGCCAACAGCTGCCCCTCCCCACTCAAGTCCCCTCAGCCAGTCCTAATCACCAGCATGTGGTGTAAGGACCATTGTTTCTCTCTGTGTCCATCCAGCAACTCATTGACGTCAAGAAAGAGTCTTCAGGGAGCCTGTGTAATTGTCAGATTCCTTAATGGAAATGGGTATTTGTGTCTTCTTGCGGCAAGGGGCTGCCTCATTGGCTGGGGATCTGGGTCAATCAGGCAAAAAGCTTCAACTGAATTAGGAAAGGAGTCATTGGAGGACTGGGGAGGGGGAGTGGAGGAGGGGAACATGCCAGGAATGTGGGATGCTCTGAGCATCTGGTTTGAGCAGCCTGTTCACACTGGGAGCTTCTTCCAGCATGCCAACTATCCATTTGCCACCTCAGTTTTCCTAGCTGCAGAATGGTCATGACAGTTCATGCCCCACTAAAGTGCTACCTGGGACCTGGGACCTAGAGGACATAGAATCGTGCAGCAAAAACCTAGGGCTCTTAGAGATACTTAGAACAAAAGTAGGGAATGTCAGAGGTGGGAGGGGGCTTAGAACTAGGAATGTCAGAGCTGGAAGGGAGCTTAGAATAGGGAATGCCAGAGGTGGGAGGGGGCATAGAACAGGGAATGTCAGGGCTGGGAGGGAGCTTATAACAGGGAATGTCAAAGGTGGGAGGGAGCTTAGAATAAGGAATGTCAGAGCTAGGAGGGAGCTTAGAACAGGGAATGTCAGAACTGGGAGAGAGCTTAGAACAGGGAATGTCAGAGGTGGTAGGGGCATAGAACAGGGGATGTCAGGGCTGGGAGGGAGTTTAGAACAGGGAATGTCAGAGGTGGGAGGGCGCTTAGAACCTAGCTAGAAGCAGGTAGAACTTGGTACATACAAAAAGACTGCAGATTATCAACATTTGTGACATAATAGAGAAAATAATAGGTTTGGTGTCGTGGGACCTGGATTCAAATTCTGACGTAAGAGCTTACTACCTTTGCACAAATCACCTGATCTCTATGGATAGACCTCAGTTTCTTCCTCTGTCCAATGTGGGGAAGTGTGAGGAATGAACTCCAAGATTCCTCCCATCTCTGGATCCTTTGACTTTGACATGATCTCCCCCATTCCCCTCATTTTACAGAGGCGCAGTCAGAGGTGATGCCCTGCCACATATCACATAGCAAAGACTTAGACCCCTGATTTCCTACCTCTCTCACCCTGGCCCTGGCACATGGGCTCTAACATTGTAAAGTTTCAGTTTCAGAGTGGGAAGTGCCAGATCAAAACATCGGTGGTTTCCCAGTTTTGCCAAGGGCTGGGCCTGGCTTCCTCATTCTTTGTCCACCCAGTTCTGGCCGGGTCTGCGCCCATAGCAGCTGGGCAGGGTGCTTCCCAATCTCCAGGCTGGGGAGGCTCCTTAGGGATCCTGCTTCAGTTTTCCCTCTTGGTCTCTGCCTTTCCCACCCTCTCCATTCCATTCTCTGACTCTTCCCCTACAATCCCACCCACACTATGGCCAAATTACAAATAAGAATTGAGAACAAATGAGAGCTTGAGATTCAAGGAGGCTGATGGGGAGCAGATGGGCTGCGGCAGGACTGTAGCCCCTTCCCTCTGCTCCCTCCTCTCTAAGAACACAGCTTGGCACAGTCAACAGGGGGGTATGGGGTGTCTAGAGTTCAGGAATGAGGATTCCTAGAATCCAAGATTCCCAGAATATCAGAATATCAGTGAGGGGGGCAGCTGGGTGGCTCAGTGGATTGAGAGCCAGGCCTAGATATGGGAGGTCCTGGGTTCAAATTTGATCTCAGACACTTCCCAGCTGTGTGACCCTGGGCAAGTCACTTAACCCCCATTGTCCAGCCTTTCCCACTCTTCTGCCTTGGAACCAGTACACAGTATGGATTCCAAGATGGAAGGCGAGGTTTAAAAAAAACAAACATAGAAAGTGAGAGCCAAGAAGGATCTGAGAACAGGGAATGTCAGAGCAAAGAGGGGCTTAGAACATGGGCTGTTAGAGCTGGGAAGAAGTTTAAATATCATTTTATACCCAAAGAAGCTTTGGGAAAGTCATAACCTCACTGGGCCTCAGTTTCCTTCCCAGGAGAATGAACAGTTTGGCCCAGAGGAGGACCGTGACACCCCCAAAGTCACAAGCAGAAAGGAGGTGGGGATGGGGGAGGTTGGACACCAGAAGTCCAGGAAGCCTGTAGCCCACTCAGGCCCCTTCCTGAATCCCCTTCCTCCCCAAGAACTCTCAGGAAGAACACGCTGAGATGAAAGTGCTCCAGCCTGGGCCTCTGTCTCTTTGGCTCCTGCCAAGCCTGGCTTGTTTCACGTTTTGGCCAGAGCTGGGGAGGCCAGTGGAGCCTCCCTCCGCTCTTGTTCTCAGCCTCCCTCTTTGTTTCTCTGTGCCTGAGGGACAGGTAGGCTTCACCACAGCATCCAAACTGCAGCCCTGACTGGGCTGGGCGCCCACTCCCAGGACGTCCACTTACAGCTCTCTCTGACTCGGGCTTTTCTGGGTGACTAATGACTGCTGCTCCCACATCTGCTTGGCCCTTCAGAGTTTACGGAGTCCTGGTCTCCTTCCCTTTGTCTCATTTAAGCCCTTGAGGGGTCCAGGAAACTAGAAATGGCCAGAAACATTATCCTGATGGGAAAGATGAGGAAACCAGGGCTCACACTGGGGCTCAGCTTCCTACTTCATCAATGTTTTGTCTCCTACTGGGGTTGTGAGGACGGGACTGGTGAAGGTACGACCTGTGCTATTTTCTCCCAGGCAATTCTCCAAGATGACAAGTTTGCCTCCTTTTCTTTTGCCTCCAGATAGAGAGTTGGTTTGGTTTTGTTTTTTTACACATTGAAGGTTTGTGCAATCCTGTGTAGATGAAGCCCAGGGCGCCATTTTCCCAAGAACATGTGCTCACATCCTGTCTCTCTGTCACATTTGGGAAATTCACACAATGTTTCAAAGTTGTTCATTATTATTATTATGCCCATCATGGTGCCTGGTGATCAGTGATCTTTGCCGTTTACCATGGTCATTGTTTTGGGGCTCATCGAACCTTGCCCATAGGACCATGAACTTAATTGAAGGATGTGCGTGTGTTTGGATAGCTCCACCAACTGCCCTTCCCCATCTCTCTCCCTCTCCTCCAGCCTCCCCATTTCCTAAAACACAATATTGAAATTAGGTCAATGAATAACTCTACTGTGGCCTCTAATATTCAAGTGAAAGGAAGAGTCAATCAATGGGGAAAACTTCATTATTGCCTTATTTGAAAAAATTGCCCCAGCCTTCAGCAACCACCAACAGTCAACAGCCACCAACATGGAGGCCAGACACTCTGCCAGTAAAAAGGTTACAACTTGCTGAAGGTTCAAATGATGGTTTGCAATTTTTAGCAATAAAGTATTAAAAACAACAACCTCTTATCTTCTGTCTTAGAATCAATATCGTATATTGGTATCAAGGCAGAAAAGAGGTAAGGGCTAGGCAATGGGGGTTAAGTGACTTGCTCAGGGTCACACAGCTAGGCAGTGTCTGAAGCCAGATTTATACCCAGGACTTCCCATTTCTACGCATGGCTCTCAATCCACAGAGCCACCTACTTGTCCCTAGTAAAGTATATGTAAATTAAGTTTTGTACATTATTTTTTTAACCCCTTACCTTCCATCTTAGAATCAGTATTGTGTATTGGTTCCAAGGCAGAAGAGTGATGAAGGCTAAGCAATGGGGCTTGAGTGACTTGCCCAGGGTCATACAGGGAGGAAGCATCTGAGGCCAGATTTGTATCCAATCCACTGAGCTACCCAGCTGCCCTGGTACGTTATTTTTTTAAAAGGCATAATACTATTGTATACTTAATAGTCTACAGTGGAGCGCAAATGTAACTTTCATATGCATTGGGAAACCAAAACATTTGTACGACTCAGTTTATTGTGATATACATTTTTTTTTTTTGTGGTAGCCCAGAACCAAACCTGTAGTGTTTCTGAAGTATGTCTGCACAAGTTATGAAGGAATTGCTATTCTACATCAGGGGGTAGAATTTCCATACCAGGAGTTCCTGACAGGGAAAGTCATAGATCTAGACCTCCCCTCCCATAAAAGAAGGTGACAACTTTTAGCTCCATTTCATACCATCATAATTTCCTTAAAGAAGAGACATTGCTATGTGGTACAGTGGATAGAGTATTGGGCTGGACCCAAGTTCAAATCCCATCTCAGATACTTCCTAGCTGTTTGACCCTGGGCAAGTCATTTAAATGCTGCCTCAGTTTCTTCACCTGTAAAGTGGGGATAGTAATGGCACCTATCTTACTCTGTTGTTGTAAAGCTCAAATGAGATCATTTTTGTAAAGCTCTTAGCACTGGACCCAACACATAGTGGGTGCATAATAAATGCTTATTACCTTCCCTGAGTTACCCTAAGGACTATGGGACTGTTCCATTTGCCTTACGGTTGAAACCTTCATGTAAGTTGAGTGTCTCACTAGAATATGACCATTTTGAGAGCAGAGCCCATCTGATCTTTCTTTTTGTGTCTCTAGCACTTTGCACATAGTAAGGGCTTAATGAATGCTTTGTTCATTCATTCATATTTACTTGTTTCTCTGTCCCGGAGTCTGTGCCTCACCTAGGTCTCAGTCATTCCTATACTGAAGGACTGAGGCTAATGCTTTTATCTAAGATAAAAGGTAAAGCTTTGCTTTCAGAGGAGGGTTAGGGGGTCTGACTCTGCCACAGATCAGTTATGTGACCTTGGGACCTTTCACGGCACTTCCTGGCCTCAGTTTCCTTCTCTGTAAAAAGCTGACTGTGGTCTGTCAATCAGTCAGTCAACAAATGATTACCATGTGCCAGACCCTGAGGCTCTCTGACACTCATGAGCCCCAAGAATGGGAGGAAGTAACGGGGCTCTGAGTATGTGCGTAGCAGTTGCGAAAGCCATCTGCCTCTATCTTTTATTTGGAGCGAGACAGGGACAGAGAAGTGGTATTGGCAGCTGCATCCTGTGACTGAGGAGCAGGGGATGGAGAGGCCGGGGAACCCAACAGGGCTTGGATCTGCTAAATCTAGATCTCCATCCCTTCGGTGTTAGCAAACCTTTCTCAGCCAGCGGAGACTTCTTGTCACTGTCATTCTCAGAGTTGTGACGACTTGATTGGGCTTGGCTGGTCCATGCTGGAAAAGTCATATGGGAAAGTGGCTATGATTGGGACAAACTGTGCCTTGAGATGGCTCAGTGGCTTGAGGGTCCTACAAGAGGTTCCGACTCATTCCTGGAATTTTTGTAGTTGAGTCATCACTGGGCCAGCACAAGGCTCTGAGCCTGAAGACTGAATTCTGGTCCTGGGTCTGCTACAGAGTGACTG
This sequence comes from Monodelphis domestica, assembly GCF_027887165.1. Classification (NCBI taxonomy): domain Eukaryota; kingdom Metazoa; phylum Chordata; class Mammalia; order Didelphimorphia; family Didelphidae; genus Monodelphis; species Monodelphis domestica. The sequence goes on from NC_077229.1 coordinate 29,395,004, forward strand.
TGCCGCTTTGGGTAAGATGGTTCCCCTCTCTGGGTCTCAGTTTACTCATCTGAATGATAACTGCTATTTTGTTAGAAGGTCCCACCTAGTGCTCACATTCTATGTTCCAAGTTTCTTTTCAAATCTGAATGTCTCTGTTCCAAGATCTCTTCTGGCATTCGTTGCCTCTGACATTCCAACTTCTAGGTATCTCCAGCTCTGATATTCCATTTTCTAAGGTCCCCATAAGCTGTGATAGTCTATATTCTCAGGAGGGCGCCTCTAGTTCTGATGTTTCTGGCTTCTCAGATCTCCTCTACTATGAACAAAAAAATCCCAAACCTTTCCCTTCCATCTTCGAGTCAAAACTGTGTATTGGTTCCAAGGCAGAAGAGTGGTAAGGGCTAGGCAATGAGGGTTAAGTGACTTGCCCAGGGTCACACAACTGGGAGGTGTCTGAGGCCATATTTAAACTCAGGACCTCCCATCTCTAGGCCTGGTTCTCTATCCATGGAGTCACCCAACTGCCCCCTGACATTCTCTTTTCTAAGGTTCCTCCTAGCTCTAACATTCTGTATTGTAGGGTTCCCTGCTGCTGACATTCTCTGTTCTCAAGGACTTTAGCTCTCTGACATTCTCTTTTCTAAGGTCCTTTCTAGCTCTGACATTCTATGGTCTAGGGTTCCCCACCCCTGCCATGAATCTCTTCTTAAAGACTTTGAATTTCTGACATTCTCTGTTTTCAAGGATTCTAGGTCTCTGACATTTTCTGTTCTTAAGGACTAGATCTCTGACATTCTTCTTAGGGACTCTAGATCTTGGACATTCTCTGTTCTTAAGGATTCTAGATTTCAGACATTCTCTGTTCTTAAGGACTAGATCTCTGACATTCTCTCTTCTTAGGGACTCTAGATTTTGGACATTCTCTGTTATTAAGGATTCTAGATCTCTGACATTCTCTGTTCTTAAGGACTAGATCTCTGACATTCTCTCTTCTTAGGGACTCTACATTTTGGACATTCTCTGTTCTTAAGGTCTCTAGATCTTTGGCATTCTCTGTTCTTAAGGATTCTAGATCTCTGACATTCTCTGTTCTTAGGGACTAGATCTCTGACATTCTCTGTTCTTAAGGATTCTACATCTCTGATATTCTCTGTTCTTAAGGATTCTACATCTCTGACATTCTCTGTTCTTAGGGACTCTACATTTTGGACATTCTCTGTTCTTAAGGTCTCTAGATCTTTGGCATTCTCTGTTCTTAAGGATTCTAGATCTCTGACATTCTCTGTTCTTAAGGACTAGATCTCTGACATTCTCTGTTCTTAGGGATTAGATATCTGACATTCTCTGTTCTTAGGGACTAGATCTCTGACATTCTCTGTTCTTAAGGATTCTACATCTCTGATATTCTCTGTTCTTAAGGACTCCAGATCTCTGATTTTCTCCTTGCTAAGGTGCCTCTGACCTCTGACATTCCAAGTTCTAGGGACTCTCTCATGAATGTCATTTTGTGTTTTTAGGTCTCTCTCTGCATGCAAATTCTTTCCCAGGATCCTTTCTTGCCCTCAGGTTGTCTCCTTAAAAGAGATGAAAGAATTTACAGAAAGGTGCAGGGCTTCTCCAAAATCAGTTATGTCTGTACCAACCAACCCATCTGTGTGGTTACTTTCCATCCATTATTGGCAGCAGTAGACCTTTTGGTCCATGTCCAGGGTGCCCAGGAAGCTGTAGACTTGCCCAGCAAGAGGGAAATTAGTAGCAGAAGCCTTAGATGGAATGCTTTTATCCAGCCGCAGGTAAAGGGCAATGGGGCTGGGATAGTCCAGTGAGACTGAGTTGACAGATATATGGGATTACTGAGAATAGGGCTCTCTTTCTTTGCTGGAGCTGGAAGCTGCCCACTTGTTTGTGGCTGATTTCTTTGATTAGGCATATGACTAAAACCTGGTTCACTCTGGAGGTGAGGGGAAGGGAGGGGAAGAAATCCCCTCTCTGAATAGCTTCTGTTCTTAGCTTGACGGGCTCCAGGGAAAAAAAGGTTCTAAAGGAATTTTCCAATGGCTGCTTTCAGGGAATATGTCGTGAGTTAGGACAGGAGCACAAATACAGAAAGCCTGTGGATGCCCCTAGTCTCAATGCTATAGAGAAGAAAATGATGGATGTAGTGTAAGGAATGTTTAGAGCAGAATCTTGCTTTCCTCTCTCACTAGCTATATGATTTTGGGCAAGTCATCTTATTCCTCCCTCCCCCATGATTCTGCATAATGAAGAGGATGAACTATAAAGGTCTCCAAGGGCCCTTTTAGTTCTATATCTAAGATTCTATGTGCCCCCAATTCTGCCTCCTTCCCTCTTTCTCTCTCACTGATTGTATCATAGGATTTCTACTTGGAAGGATCATACATTTAGAGTGGGAAGGGACCTCAGACTCTTGCTTCTTCCTAGCTGGGAGACATGGGGGCAAACTACTCAATCTGTGGGTTTTTGTTTCCTTATCTGTGAAAGAGAACATTATACTAAATGATCTCCGGGTTCCTTTCTAGGTCTATAATCAAGTAGCAGAAAGTTTTGGGGGGCTTTTTACCATCTCTGGCATTTATATAGTGCTTTAAAGTTTGCAAAGAGCTTTACAAATATCTCATATTATCCTCACAACAACCCTGGGAGGAAGGTGCTATTATTATCCCCATTTTACATATGGGGAAACTGAGGCAGAGAACGGGGTAAGTGACTTGCTCAGGGGTATACAAGAAGTGTCTGAGATTGTATTTGAACTCAAATTTTCCTAACTCCAGATCAGGCACTCTAACTACTGTGCTGCCTAGCTGCCTCCATATTGGCTTTATTGCTCATTAATGTCCCTCTCTACCTTTGCCCTTTTTTACAAATTGCCTCCTGGGGAAGTTAAAGCTCATATAAACTTTGCATTTGTTTTTCATTACCCAGGCCAGTGGTCTACATTGAGTAGGACTTAATAAATGCTATTTAAATTGAATTGAGTCTCCAAGGCCCCTCCCAACTCAGATATCTCCTGTTCTCAGCACTGATATTCCCCCTTCTCAGATAACTTCTAGCTCTGAACCCTATGATCCTGAAAGCTCATACATCTAGAGAAACAAAGTTTACAAAGTACTTTCCCCATAATTATCCCTCAAGATTGTTAGTATAAGGATTACTCTAACTCTAAATTTTTGTTGCCCTGGACAAAGCCCAAGTTGCTCCACCCTAGTTACTTTGTTACCTACTTATCTGAGATCTACAGACCCCAATGGTCCATGAACTTAATAAGGGGAAAAACAACAACCACTATGCCATTTACCCCCCTTTTGCTCATCTCTATCTGAAGTAGAGCATTTCCTTCAATTATTTTACAAAACTGTCAAAGGGGTCCCTTACACAAAAAAGGTTAAGAAGTCCTCGGGATGGAGCAGAGTGAGTGCCTCATGCTTTCTGTGGGGCTGGGGAAAGGGCTTTGGGGGCGGCCAGCCTGTTTGCATTAGTCAGCTACTCAAAACAATGACATCAGCCCAGGGTGAGTTGGTAGTTGATTCCACTGCTAGGTGCATGCATCAACTGAATGACACTTGTCCCCAGGGTGGAAAAATTCCAATCCACATCTGGCTTCCTAGCTCTCTAGCAAGGGTTCCAAAGGAGTTTTCTATTGGCTTTTCTTTTAAAATAGAGAGCCCAATAGAGAGCTGTCTTCATTCTCTGCCTCAATTCAGGCTCATCTACTGAGATCAATGGAATGATGGGAAAAAATTGGCCCCCAAGTTGGTGTTTCTATGTAATGACTTTGGTTCTGATTTCTAAAGTGGTTCCAACCATGTGTGTGTGTGGGGGGGAGGAGTAAAATATTCTCACATATTTAGTAAATAGAAGAGACAGGATTTGAACCTGGGTCCAAAGAGGCTGAGTCTGGGCTCCACTCGGGCAAACCACCCTGTTTCCTTCCCCTTTGAATTCAGCCTATGTTTCCATGACATGTGTGGTAGCCTCTGTTCCATTCCGTACAACAAGCACGAGATTGTGCCCATTATGAGTCAGTCACTATGCTGTGTGCTGGGGAAAAAATGAGAAAGTTCTTGCCCTCAAGGTGCTCGTTTGGATTGACTAATAGAATACTAGAATCATCATTATTAATTTTAATATTTAATCTTTATTAAGTTTTGGTTAATAGAAGAATAGAAGTTTTACAGGGGGAGGGGAGTCAATATTACACAGACATTATTACAAAGCTAGGTGGCAGAGTGAATAGAGTATCAGGTGTAGAGACAGGAAGATCTGAGTTCAAATTGAACCTTGGACACTTGCTAGCTATGTGATCCTGGTTAAGTCACTTAACCACTATATGCCTCAATTTACTGATTTGTAAAAAATGAACTAGAGAAGGAAATGGCAAGCCATCCCAGTTTCTTTGCCAAGAAATGGGGTCATAAAGAGTTGGATGCGATTGGAGTTGAAAATTAGACAGAAATGGAAAGGACCTTGGAGACCATTTAGTCCAACTTTCTCATTTATAAAGGGGAAAATGAGGCCCAGAGATGGGAAGTGAGTTTCCCTCAGTAAGTTGCAGAGTCAGCATTTGAATTCAGATCTTCTGGCTCCAGACCCAGGGCTAGCTCCACTACCTCTTGTTGCTAAGTGACTGGGTTTTTGAACTGAATAGAACTCATTCCCATGCCAAGGCATCCTTTCCCTGTTGCCCATTATCCCCTTGTCCTTTTCCTAGGGATCCAAGGAGATACCAAAGAGCCTGTTTTCTGCTGCCTCCTTCTCTGTTCTCTCCATCTTTCAATCACTTCTTCCTCATCCCTCTTCTTGGCTGTCTCCTTCTTCCTGGAATCCTCTTGGTCTTCTTAGCTGGTACCTTTTCTATTAAGCAGAAGTCAACAGGGAGAGGCTTGGGTGAACTCTGCCTCCATCCTTTGGGGCTGCTTTTGACACATTCAGATATAGCCTGTAATGGGAAGCAATCCCTGAGACTGATAACCAAGAGCTCTTGGACCTGGTTGGGAGGTGGGGGAGGAGAAGGGATATGGGGCTGCCCAGGGGCAGTGAAAAGAGCAATAATAATTGCCAAATTTAAAGTTTGGCTGAGAGGCCACAGAGTGAAAATGTCTTTGCTATCATGGAGAAAGAGACTGAGAAATTCAGGAATTCTAAATTCTAGTCCTGAGTTCTAATCCTGTGTGACCTTGGGCACAGAATATTCTCTGAGCTTCTCCTGGACTCAGTCCTCTCTTTTGTGAGGTTTGGATTAACAGATCACCAAAGCCCTTTCCAGTCCCGACTTTTCTAAAGCTCCACTCAACTTGAACTTTCTAGGAGTTGATACTTCCAAAGCTCCATTTGAGCCCTGATTCTCTAACATTCTCTCCAACAAGGATGTAAATTGAAACCCAATGTCAGGAAAATTCTAACAATCAGAGCTGTCCCCAGTATAATGGGCCATCTTGGGAGGTTGTGCATGTTCCTAATTGGAAGCTCCTCCCTCCCCCTTTTTTTTCATTATAAAGGTATTTTGTTTTTACCAAGTACATGTAATAACAAATTTCCACATTTTTTTCCTGAAGTTATATGATCCAATTTCTCTCCCCCTCCCTCCTCCTAGAGCTGGCAAGCAATTCAATCTGGATTATACATGTATTATCATGCAAAACATATTTCTCTATTGTTCATTTTTTGTAAGAAAAAATTGTATAAAACTAAAACCCACAAACAAAGACTTAAATAAACTAAAGTGAAAATTCATCTGCCTTGATCTGCATTCCAACTCCAATAGGTCTTTCTCAGGAGGGGGATGATAGCATTCTTTTTCCTAAGTCCCTCAGAATTGTCCTGGATCATTAAACTGCTGATAATAGCTGTCTATCACATTTGATCATCCTACAATATTTCAGTTACTATGTTACTGATCTCCTGGTCCTGCTTATTTCACTCTGCATCAGTTCACATAGTTCTCTCCAGCTCTTCCTGAAACCATCCTGGTCATCATTTCTTATAGCACAATAATATTCCATCACCATCATATACCACAGTTGATTCAGCCATTCCCCAATTGACGGACACCCCCTCATTTTCCAATTCTTGGCCACCACAAAAAGGGCTGCTAGAAATATTTTTGAACAAGCAGGACCTTTCCCCCCTTTTTTAAATCTCTTTGGGATCCAGACCTAGCAGTGCTATGACTGGATCAAAGGGCAGACAGTCTTTTAGTGCCCTTTGGGCATGATTCCAAATTGCCCTCCAGAAGGGTTGGATCAGTTCACAACTCCACCAACAATGCATTAATGTCCTTGGAGGCTCTCTTGACCAGCTCCCATGCCCGAAGCTCACCTCTAGGTCCTACAGCAGACCCAATTCATTTCCAGGATTAGACTAGCCCTTCCCCTCCTGCATTACCACTCCACTCCACACCTCTCCTCTCCCCCCACCCCCCACTTTATTGTGTCAAGGATTAGATTAGTCCTTCTTTTATGGCATTTTACAATGGGAGAAGCACTAACTTTTTAATTAGAGGAACAGGGCTTATATTTTTCCTTTGTGGCTACTATGTGAGTAAAGCTCCCTGGGCCTCAGTTTCCTCATCTGTAAAATGAAGAGATTGGACAAGATAGCTTTTGGGGTCATTCCCAACTCTAGCTCCAAGATGCTATAGCTGACTGACTGACTGTCTTTTGTCCTACCAACCCCATTTCTCATCCTTTGGGGTTTTGATCTCAAGAGGAATTTTTAGATTTGCTGAAATGCCTAGCCAGGGAGTTCATATTTCATCACAAAAGTAGTATAGGTATTCCTTCCATATTGCAACTTTCTGCAACGTGAACTATATTGCAGAATGGCAGAAGAAGTTAAATGGGAATTTTTTAGGAGTTTTGCAGAAGTCATAAATGTCTCATATTGGTCAGCAGATGACACAGGAAAAGATTAGAAACTCATAAATACATAAATGATATGTATGGTATTATATAATATATTATACATAATATGGATACATACATATATGCATAATATCATAAAATAAAGATTTTATCTCTCAATTTCTTTAAAATTTAAAATTAAAATTAAAAAGTTTCAAATTAAAATTAGATTTAAAAACTTAAATTAGATTAAATTTTAATGCTTTTAAATTATTTAATTTAATTTAAAATTCTTTTTTCAAAAGTTAAAATAAGCAAAAAGTTGAAGTTTGTGAAAAGAATGCAAAAGCCAAAAAAATTTATATGAAATTTCTAGATCACAGGGGCACAGCACAATTAACCCTACACTATTCTAGATGCCAGAATTTTAGGATAGAATGCTGACTTCTTTTTTTTTTTTAACTTTGAGCTCCTGTCTTAGTATTGGTTCCAAGGCAGAAGAGCAGTAAGGGTTAGGCAATGGGGGTTAATTGACTTGCCTAGGCTAGGAAGTATCTAGGGCTGGATTTGAACCCAGGACCTTCCATCTCTAGGTCTGGCTCTCAATCTACTGAGACACCCAGCTATCCCCCAAAATATCTTTTCCACTGTCCATCAGTCTACTCAGCATCTGCTGGATGGCTAGTGATGGCAGGCACCTCTTACTATTCTAATGTCTTTGAGTTTAAAAAGCCCAAAGGTAAATTGTGCAGGGAAGCATGGTGTAGTGGTCTCAAGTGCTATCTGGAAGGTGTTTAGGAGGGGTGGGCATCCTTTCCATCAGCCCAGTACATCACCTCAGTGGCCCCTGACCAGAACCCACTGGCCTGCCCCTGCCTAGGGAAATCCTGGAGGTCCAAAGCCTTTGTGTGTCTTGTGTAGGGGAGATCCCTGCAGAGAGAGACATTCATCAAGGTCCTGACCCCAAGCCTTGGGGACCAAAGGGCCGCCCAGTTCCCCACCTGGTCCTAACCACCCATTGTGGCTCTGTTTCCTGGAAATGGCAGAAACAAGGTCGATGGCCTAAACAGGAAGCAGAGGTCGACACCCACCCCCTTCCTTCTTCTGTGGTCCCCTCCCCAGTATGTGACATTAGCAGGGTAGGAGTGGGGCTTGTTGGGGTTTTTCCTGTTTCTCTCTGGGCTTCCATGTCACAGTTTAAAAATGGAAGAGACCAAGGGAGAGAGGATAGACTAGGAGATGTTTAAAAATTTTTTTTAAACCTTTGCCTTCTGTCTTATAATTCATATTAAGTATTGATTTTAAGGCAGAAAAGTGGTAAGCAATGGGGGTTAAGTGACTTGCCCACAGTCACATTGCTAGGAAGTCTCTAAGGTCAGTTATGAACCCAGGACCTCCCATCTCTAGACCTGGTGCTCTATCCACTAATGTTGTCTATCTGCCCCAGACTGGGAGATCTTTGATGCCTCTCCTTGATCTGACATTTAGAGAAAAATTGGTGAAAAGAATAGTAGTTTTTTGAGTCATAAGACCTGAGCTCAAATCTCACATGTGCAAACAAAGTCATTTCGCCACCTTGGACCTCAGTTTCCTTCTCTGTAAAATTAAAGGGTTAAAATATAACCAAGATTCCCTCCCAGTTTTAAATCTATGAACCTTCTATGTTCTAAAGTCCATTTCAGTTTCAATACTCTGTTTTAAGATCCCTCTGAGCCCTGACATTTCCTGTTTTAGGGCCTCTCCCAGCTCTGATCTTCCCTCTTCTAATGTCCCTCCCAGCTCTGATATTGCCTGTTCCAAGGCCCTTCCAGACTCTGACATTCCCCATTCTAAGCTCTCTTCCAGCCCTGACATTTCCTATTCTAAGAGCCTTCCCAGCTCTGACATTCTGAGGATCATAGATTTTATACTGGGAAGAACCTCAGAAATCATCCAATCCAAAACCCTTAATTTTACAGATGAGGAAACTGAGACCCAGAGAGAGATGAAGTGATCTAATTGAGCACTTTAAGCTTTACAAAGCACTTTGCAATTTTTATCTCATTTGATTTTTGTGACAACCCTGGGAGGTAGGTATTATTATCATCCTCATTTTACAAATGAGGAAACTGAGGCACAAAGAAGTTAGGTGACTTACTGGGTGGGAGGGGAAGGGTCAAATAACTAGTAAATATCTGAGGCAGGATTCAAATTTGGGTCTTTCTGATTCCAAGTTTAGCACAACATCCACTGTGCTACCTAGCTGCCAAAATCCATACAAGTGACAAATACTGGATTTGAAGTCAGCTCTTTCAACTCTAAATCTAGCTCCTCCCCTTTGCCTTTTTCCTTTTTTCTTTCTTTCTTTTTTTTTTTACTGACTCATATTGTCCCTCATGGTGTGATCTAAATGAGCAGGAACTTCATTGTCTTGTAATTCTAAAGTCCTTCCAACATTTTGTACTCTCTGTTAGCATTCTTTCCAATTAGATTAAAATGTTTTTAGTTCATTTTTTAATGATCAAAATTCTATTTTATCTTCCTCTCATCTCCCCCTATATTGGAGAAGGGGGAGAAAAAAAGCCCAACCCTTCCAATCCATTTTCATAGGCAGGTAAAATTAATTCACACATTGACTAAGTAAAATTTACATATTGGCCAAGGTTAAAAAAAAAAGTCTGTTCGTACCTTGAGTCTCTCACCTTTCTATCTGAGGGAGCCAGTGTTGAAAGAAAATTCTTTCCCTTTACTCTATTAAAAAAGAAACAAAAAACCCTTACCTTCTGTCTTAGAGTCAGTACTGTGTATTGGTTCCAAGGCAGAAGAGTGGGAAAGGCTAGGCAATGGAAGTTAAGTGACTTGCCCAGGGTCACACAGACACACACTGTCTGAGGTCAGATTTGAACCTAGTACCTCCAGTCTCTAGGTCTGACTCTCAATCCACTGAACTACCCAGCTGCCCCCTGCCCTTTACTCTATTTAAAAGGCAAAACTCCAGATAAGAAATGTAAAGGAGTTTATTTAAAAAAAGAGATCATTATCTGTGAAAACTTGGCTATTCTCAGCAGTGCAATGATCCGGGTCAATCCTGGAGGACTGATGCTCTCCACCTCCAGAGAAAGAACTGATGGAGTCGTCTTTCCCATCAGTGAATCTCTGGTTTTATTTTGGGGGTTTGGCTGTGTCTGACTGTGCTCTTCCATCGATGACCAATATGGAAGTGGGTTTTGTATGACAATTAAAAAAATGAAAACAAGTCAAAGGTAGCAACAAGTTGATGGACTCATTGTTGGAGATCACAGATTTCAGGGTGGATAAGCTTTTAACAAGAAAACTTTCCTAATGAGTTAGACATATTTTTACAGGTTTCCATCCACAAAAGAGGTGGCTCATTTGACTCAGTTCCTCCCCAATTACGTGACACTTGTGAGACATGTGACTTGCCCACAGACAGATCAAGAAATGCCCCCTCCCCCAATGCTGATTGAACAGCAGGTCTGGGAACACCTTGGGTCAGAGACAAGATATCTTTCAATAACAGCATGTTTCATGATGAAGCATGGAATCATGGGTATTCCTAACACTGATCAAAGTTCTTTCAAAATGGATTATCTTTACAATATTGTTGTAATTGTAGAAATGATTCTCCTGGTTCTTCTTGCTTCACTTTGTATCAGTTCATTAAATCTTTTCAGGCTTCTCCAAAGCCATCTTACAATTTTTTATTGTTTCTTCCCGTTTTATCATGTTTACATACATTTTTCCATTGGTGGCTAGCCTCTGTTTCCCCCACCAAAAGAGCTGCTCCAAATAGTTTTGTACATGGGAGTCTTTTTCCTCTTTCTTTGATCTCTTTGTGAAATAAGGGTCTGGATGGGGCCAGAGTTGGGTTTAATCCGTTTTTTAGGCAGAGTTCCAAATTGCCTTCCAGAATGGTTGGTCCAGTTTGCAGCTCCACCCCCTTCCCATGCATTGATATCTCCCACCTCTAGTCATCTAGGCTCAGTGGGATCCCCTCTCCCAGGGCCCCGAACTGCCTCATGGGATTCTCTTTCACAGGTCCTAAAGAGACCCAGTTCAAAGTTACAGCCACTGGGGGGGGGGGTTGGAATAGGGGAAGAGTGTGGGGAGGGAAGGGATTGATCAGGGCTCCCAGTGTAGCCTCGGTGGTGGCTGGGTGTGGTGGTGGTGGGGAGCAATTTGGGTCTCTCCTCCCAGACTCCCATTTGGAAACAGGGTGGGATTTTTCACTTCGCCTGGAAAGCTGGCAGCAGGTCAGCCCCTGTGCATCAGCTGCCTGGTTCCTGGCCAGAGAATTCCAGAGGCACAGGAACCAATGGGGCTGGTGCACAGTCTGCCTTCTCTCCAGCTAGCAGCTGGGGGCAGCCAGGCTCTGCTCCCTTACGAGCAAGGCACGGTGGGCTTGCTGCTCTCCCCTCTCAGCCCTCCCCTAGAAGCGGGGCTCTAGGCTGGCACCTTTCAGGACTTCCTGGAGTTGGAGGTGAGTGAGTTGACTTTGCTGGTGGCACTTAACGCTCTTAGATCCAGACTGCTCAAGCCTGGGCACAGACTGTTCCTCATGTGGGCTGGTCACCTGCTGATCCTGTGATGGGTCAGGATGGGCAAAGCAGGCTTGCTGGGTTCTAAGCTGAGTGCTTGATGCTTGCTGGAGATAGGAGGAAGAGCTCCCGGGTTCTAGCTTAGAACATGCCATTCACAGTGAACTTGATCTCTATAGACTGGATGGAGTTCGGAGGTAGCTGACTGGGATTCCCCCCGAAGGCATCTGCAAACTCTGTTCTATACAGTGCTGTAATCATAGTTCTAGAGAACGATGCTCTACACAGGTTGGTTGAAGGAGACAGGGATGCATCTCTCTCTGGAGGAGAGGGGGACAAGCACTGCCCTTCGAGTTAGAATGCTTGAATTGGTCTCTAATACTTAACATTGTAAAGCCCTGGATGTCACTTACATTTCCAGAGCCTCAGTTTCTTCATCTGTAAAATGGGAGTGAATAACAACACGAAAGCTACCTACCTTTAAGTGCTTTAATATTTGTACATTTTATTTTTTCTGGCAAACAAAAAAGATTTTCTCCTTCTCTGCTACCTCATTTCTCCTTCACCACTGGGAAAAGGAGGGGAAAACCCCTTTGTAATAAATATGAATAGTAAGGAATAACAACCGCAGCAGATTGATGCACTGGATCCCAACGTATAGCTCATTCCGTATCCTCGGTTGGCCACTTATTTATTAGGAAGTGGGTCAGCCTCCTCACCTTGCAAAGGGCTGAAAGCTCCGTGTGACCGTGAGTTATTGGAATTGCTGTTGTGGTTATTGTTATTAGCATATGAAGGGCTGCTCCACAGCAGAGACATTAGACTTGGTCTATTTGGTTCCAGAGGAGAAAACAAGGATCGGTGAAGGGGAGAATTCCAGGAGGTGAATCTCTCAACATGAGAAAACAAAAAAAGACATCTTAATATCAGAGCTGTCCAGTGTGAACTAGCTCACGAGGGAGTATTGTCCGTGGAAGGATTTAAATAAAGGCTGGACAACCTCAGCATGAGAGAAGCACTTGTTACATTGGTGATCTGTGGTTTTTTGTAATCTCACAAGGGAGTGATCTTCCTGCCACTGGAAGCATTCGGGCAGCAGCAGGCAGCATCCCTTACCAGGGATGATGTACCAGAGAGGTCTATGTTGTATGGAAGGCTGAACTAAAATGGCCTGTAAGATCCCTCAGATGCCAAGATTCTCTCTGGGGCTCAGTTTCCCCATCTATTAGATGGGTATACTCTTCCTTGTTCCCTGTATTTATTTATAAGTCTCCTGGGGAGAGAGGCATGATGATGCACTTGAAGAAATGGATTTGGAACAGGAGAATGGTGGGGTGGAGATTTAAGCACCATGACAGATGGTACTTGGATCCTACTTCTTTTTGTTGTTTGAAACCCTTACCTTCCATCTTGAAATCAGTACTGTGTATTAGTTCCAAGGCAGAAGAGTGGTAAGGGCTTGGGAATTGGGGTTAAGTGACTTGCCCAGGGTCACATAGCTGGGAAGTGTCTGAGGCCACATTTGAACCCAGGACCTCTTGTCTCTAGGTCTGGCTCTCAATCCACTGAGCCATTGAGCCACCCAGCTGCCCCCCTGGATCCTACTTCTAAACATGCTCCTGACAGTGAACTTGGGCCATCAGCTGGATGGAGTCTAAAGGAGGGTGACCATGATAGTTCCAGGATCAGGGTTCCAGTGACCACATATTGACTCCAAGCCTCCATTTTCCCCATCTATAAAATGGGGATAATAAAGCATGTGGTACTGACCTCCCAGACCTGTTGTGAGGATCAAAGGAGATGATGTCTGCAAAGCTGTGGTAACTCTTTAAGCTGATAACAATGCCAGCTACCGTCATTCAAGGAGGAGGTAGATCTGGAGTTAGACTATGATGACTTTATTTGCCTATTTGGAAAAATACACTTTCGATCCCTCCCTCCCAGGCTCTCCCCCCCCCCCCCCCCCCCGTGATATTTTTCTTTTTGCATCTACAGCGAGTATGTAAAGGATTAGCAATAATTTAAAAAGTGGTTAAGTCATCGGGTAGGGAGGAGGAAACGAAGGGTTGCTACCAATGAAAGATGCAACTGGGGATGTTCAGATGTCTAGAACCAAAGACAAGCAGAATCAAAGGATCATCAGATCCTCCTTTCACAGGTGAGGAAACCGAGGCAAAAGGACTTTTCCAGGGTCACCCAGCTAGTGGATGCCCAAGGGAGGATTTGAACTCATGTCTTCCTGAATCCAAGTTCAGTCGATACATGTCAATTGGTCTAGATGGGCTCAGATCAAGTGTTTAGAGCCACGGTGGGGATGGGGAGGTTGTGGAAGGGAGATGAAGAAAGAGGCTAGGAGATAGGATTGAGGAAAGGTAAAGGGATGACAGATTTAGTGCAGATGAGCTGATGAGAAATCTTTTCCTCTTGTAGGGCCCCCAAGGTCCAAGGTGGGGGAAACTGTGGGTATTGGGGAGGGAACAAAAGAAAGGCTTGACAGCCCCAGAAGGGGCTGACTGAAGACCCAGGGTTTGTCTGCTTCCATTCCGAGAGTCAGTGGGAAAATCACCCCCTTTGGGGTCCGGCAATCTGGGTTTCTGTCTTCACTCTTAATAACTGCCAGCATGACCTTGGGTAAGTTATTTCCTTCCTGCCCCCTCCAGATCTCTTGACTTTAAATGAGGGGACTGAAGTTGGATTTCTCTTAAGGTCTCTTCTAGCTGAGACATTCTGTGACTCAGACCTGAGAAAAACAGACAGACTGGAGTGTTTGTGTTGGCCGATGGGGTTCTTGGGTCAGTCTTGACTTTAGGTCCTTTCTTGGCTTAGGGAAGCTGCCCCTCCCTGTTCTCAGCTTTCTGGCTGGGTGTGCCCTGTCTGACCCCTGCCCAGGTTTATGGGGGCCCTTTCATGCTTCTAAAGTATATGGGCAAGGGCCATTCTACCCAGTCTGGCCACGGAGATGGGTGGGTGGGCACACAATGGGGCTAATTCAAGTCCTGCCTGTTGATGCCCTACTCTCTCTGTCTCTGTCTCCCTCCCTCCCTCCCTCCCTCCCTCTCTCTCTCTCTCTCTCTCTCTCTCTCTCTCTCTCTCTCTCTCTCTCTCTCTCTCTCTCTCTCTGTCTCTGTCTCCCTCTCTCTCTCACCTCCCTCCCTCTCTCTCTCTCTCTGTCTTTCCTCTCTTCTCTCTCTCTCTCTCTCTCTCTCTCTCTCTCTCTCTCTCTCTCTCTCTCTCTCTCTCTCTCTCTCTCTCTCCCTCTCTCTCTCACCTCCCTCCGTCTCTGTCTCTCTCTCTGTCTCTCTCTCTCCCTCTCTCTCTCTCTCTCTGTCTCTGTCTCTTTCTGTCTCTGTCTCTCTGTCTCTCTCTCCCTCCCTCTCTCTGTCTCTCTCTCTCTGTCTCTGTCTCTCTTTCTGTCTCTGTCTCTCTGTCTCTCTCTCCCTCCCTCCCTCTCTCTCTCTGTCTCTGTCTCTTTCTGTCTCTGTCTCTCTGTCTCTCTCTCCCTCCCTCTCTGTCTCTCTGTCTCTCTCTGTCTCTCTCTCTGTCTCTCTCTCTCTGTCTCTGTCTCTCTTTCTGTCTCTGTCTCTGTCTCTCTCTCTGTCTCTGTCTCCCTCTCTCTCTCACCTCCCTCTCTCTCTCTCTGTCTCTCCTCTCTTCTCTCTCTCTCTCTGTCTGTCTCCCTCTCTCTCTCACCTCCCTCCGTCTCTGTCTCTCTCTCTCTGTCTCTCTCCCTCCCTCCCTCTCTCTCTCTCTGTCTCTCTCTCCCTCCCTCTCTCTGTCTCTCTGTCTCTCTCTCTGTCTCTGTCTCTCTTTCTGTCTCTGTCTCTCTGTCTCTCTCTCCCTCCCTCCCTCCCTCTCTCTGTCTGTCTGTCTCTCTGTCTCTCTCTCTTTGTCTCTGTCTCTGTCTCTCTCTGATTTTTCTTTGTCTCTGCCTCTCTATCTCTCTATGTCTATGACTCTCCCTTCCTCTTGTCCATTTCGTTCTTTTTCTTCCCTGCCCCCCATCTCAGGCTTTTTCTTTCTCCCTTTTTTGTTTTTGGTCTCTTTCCCTATATTTTTGTCCCCCCTCTGTTTCTTCTTTTTCTGTCTCTCTCTTTGCCTCTGTCTCCCTCCCTCTTGCCCCTTCTCTGTCTTCTCTTTTTCTCCGCTGATCTGTCTCATCCTCTCTCTCTGTCTCTCCCTGTCTCTTTCTGCCTTTTCCTTTGTCTCTGCTTTCCTCCTCTCCCTCTTCACTTTTCTCTAGACCCTGCTCCGCCTACCTGGGAGCCCATGGGCCCCTCTGAAGTTGCCCCTCTGGCACAGCCTGGTGCTTGGAAAGCTCAGCCTTTGCTCCCCTTCCCCCACACTGAATTGAACTCTGCTTGTCACGGCCGGGGTTCCAAGAACTCAGCTGAGCTGTCTCTAGACGTGTGGGTTGTAGCAAGTGACAGGGAGGTAGAGGGGAGACAACGAGTCGTCCTTGCCAGGTCCAAGACAGACCGAATAAGGCCTTTCTGATGTGGCCCCAGAGCTCGGGTCCC